>NC_134814.1:22566129-22588629 GCF_046742065.1 Oratosquilla oratoria
GACAGCTGAAGTGATGAAATTGTGGTGCAAGGTGATGGTGATAGCAAAATACACGAGAATGAATAGTGATGATAACGATGATGATAATTAATGATGGTGATGATAACGATAATGATGAACATGATGATGGCGATGATGTGGTGATGATGATGATGATGATGAACATGATGATGATGATAATGATGATAATGATGATGATGATGACGATGATGAACATTATGATGATGATGATGATGATGATGATGATGATGACGATGATGAACATTATGATGATGATGATGATAATGATGATGACAATGATGACCATGATGATGATGATGATGATGATGATGATGGCGATTATGATGGTAATCGTAGTGGTGATAATTACAGTAACACCAGCGACAGATATGGTGATAATGAGAACACTGGCTGTCATTACATAAGGACATATAACCCCACCCCCCTTATCCCCCATCCTCCCCATCCCCTTTTCCCCCACAATATACTCCCCCCACCCCCAACAATACAACATACTAGTTGTGAACTACCATTACATAAGGACATATAACCCCCCACCTCCTTTCCCCCCATTCCCCCAGCCCCTTTCCCCCCCTTAACAATACGACATGCAGACCTCGACAGGCTCCTCCTTATGTATTCTACTACCTCAAGGACGAGTTACGAGGGTGATTTGTACACAAGTGTTAAAGTACGACGTGTAGCACAATACCGAAATAGGTACAGTAAGGAAGATCTGAGGAAGCACAGCTCCGAACGATTCGAACCTGTAGCCTGTGATATAAATCACCTAACGGCTTGATAGCCCGTATAAACCCTTACATCATATATATACATATATATATATATATATATATATATATATATATATATTGCTGTTGCTCATTTTCAGTCAAGTGGGAATCGATCTCGAACTAGCGGGGATGCCATTGATACTACCCTTGGGAAGAAGAAAAATAATAATAATAATAATATCGGTGTTGAAAGAGTCAACAGTGTGTGTGTGTGTGTGTGTGTGTGTGTGTGTGTGTGTGTGTGTGTGTGTGTGTGTGTGTATGTGTGTGTGTGTGTATGTGTGTGTGTGCATGTATTCTTGGGCTTCTGCATTTTCCAAGAATATAAATACACCAGAATATTAATAGCAGCACTCACACCTCACAGACACAAATGGATGTTCAAGCACAAAGGAGTCGAGAAATATACACATACATACATATACATATATATATATATATATATATATATATATATATAGAGATATAGAGAGAGAGAGAGAGAGAGAGAGAGAGAGAGAGAGAGAGGGGGGGCAGAGGGGGGAATTGACCGAGGGAGGGGTAAGATACAAATAGGGGAGAGGGGGGAGAGGGGGAGAGGGGGGTGATGGAGAAGATGGCGAAAAGAACGGATATATACTACAGGATATGAACTAGGAAGAGGGGAGGGGGGAGGGAGGGGGAATGATGATGAAAGATACGGGAATAAGAGTAGGGGGGAGATAAGAGGGGAGAAAGGAGGGATAGTTGATATTACATATATTTTTGGGGGAGGGGGGATTGAAAGGTCTGTTGGGGAGAAGGGTGTTGGGGGAATAAAATAGGGGGCAAAGAAGGGGGATGGGGAGGAAGGGAGGGGAGGAAGTAAGGGAGGAGGAGTGGTAGGAAAGGAAGGGAAGGGGGAGGAGTGGGAGGGGAGGAAGGGAAGGGGGAGGAAGAAGGGAAAGGTATGGGGAGAGAGGGGAACCAAAGGAAGGGGAGAAGGTGGAAGAGGAGGTAAGGGGAATGGGAAAGTAAGGAGGATAGGGTCGATCAGGGAGGGAGAGGAGGAGGGTAAGGAGGAAGAGGATGGGAGGAGGAGGAGGGATGAAAAGGACAGGAAGAGGAGAGGGAAGAAGGGAAGGAGAGCAAGAGAAGGGGAGGAAGGGAGGATAAAAACAAGAGGAAGGCGGGAGAGGACCAAAGACGAAGAGGAGGAAGATAAGAGGAAAGAGGAGGTGTAGGAAGAGGAGGAAAATAGTGTAAAGTCTTAGGAGAGGATGATAATGATGATAATGAAGATGAGGAGGAGGAGGAGGAGGAGGAGGAGGAGGAGGAGGAAGGGAAAAGGAGTAAGAGTAGGAGGCAGTAGGGGAGGGGAGGAGGAGGAAGCGGGCGAGAAGGAAGATTAGGAGGCAGGAGGGGAGGGGAGGAGGAAGCGGGAGAGAAGGAAGATTAGGAGGCAGGAGGGGAGAAGGAGGAAAACTAGAGGAGAGGAGGAAGAAAAGGAGGAGGTGGAAGAGGAGGAAGAGTAGGAGGCAGAAGGGGAGGAGGAGGACTGGAGGAGAGGAGGAGGAGGAGGAGGAGGTTGAGGGTAAGAAGTTCCATAAGAAAATACAAAGATGAGGAGGAGGAGGAGGAAGAGGAAGAGGAAGTTGTATTCGCGTGTTCTTGGATGGGTTGGGGCAGAGAGAGAGGGGGGAAGAGGAGAGGAAAAGGGTGAGGAGGAAGAGGAGAGGAAGAGAGTGAGGAGAAAGAGGAGGAAAAGGAAGGTGGAAGGAAGAGGAGGTAAAGGAAGAAGTAAGAAGAAAGGGAAGAGGAGGAAGAGGAGGTAAGAGGAGGCTAAAGAAGAAGAGGAGGGAGAGGAAGGAGGAAGAAGGAGGCGAAGTAGGATAGGAAGGACAGGAAGGAGGAAGTGGAGGGAAGGAGGAAAAGGAGGTAAAGGAAGGAGGAAGAAGAGGTAAAGGAAGAAGGAAGAGGAGGGAAATGAGGGAGAGGAAGGAGGGTGAAGAGGGAGAGGAAGGAGAGATATGAGGGAAAGAAGTTGAGGGTAGGAAGAAGAGAAAGGAGAGGAAGGAGAAAGAAGAGGAGGGAGAGGAAGGAGGAAGAGGAAGAAGAGAATGGAGAGGAAGGAGAACGAGGAGGGAGAGGAAATAAGTGAAGGTACAGGACGGAGGAAGAGGAGGGAGAGGAGGGAGAGGAAGGTGGGAGATGAGGTAAAGGAACGAGGAAGAGGAGGTAGAGGGAGGAGGGAGAGGAGGAATAAGAAGGAAGGATAAGGAGAGGAAGGAGGGAGAGGAGGGAGAGGAAGGAGGGAGATGAGATATAGGAAAGAGGAAGAGGAGGTAGAGGGGAGAGAAGGGAGGAAGAGGAGGTAAAGAAAATAGGAAGAGGATGGAGAGTAGGAAGAGGAGAGAGAGGGAGGGAGAGGAATGAAAGAGGGAAAGAGAAATGTAAGAGAGGAAGAGGGAAAGGAGAGTGGGAGGGGAAGGGAGGAAGGGAGAGGGAGGAGGGGAAAGGAAGGATGGAGGAAGAGGGAGGGTGACGGGGAGGGGGGAAGTTTGTATGGGTACAGGAATAGAGTAGAACTGAGTGTGGGGAGAGGTGGGGGGAGTAGACGAGGAAAGGGGAGAGGGAGAGGAAGGGGAAGGGGAAGGGGAGAGGGAAACGGGGAAGGGGGAGTAGATGGGGGAGGGGGAGAGGAAGGGATGTAAGGGAAGGAGGGACGGGGAAGGGGGGAAAAGGGGAGGGGGAGGGTGGACGGGGGAGGAGGAGAGGAGGAGAGGAGGAGAGGAGGAGGGGGAGAGGAGAGGGGACGGGGAGGGGGAAAGGGGGGAGAGGAAGGTGTTTATGGGAAGGAGGGACGGGGTAGGGGGGAAAGAAGGGGAGGGGGAGGGTGGACGGGATAGGAGAGGAGGAGAGGAGGAGGGGGAGAGGAGAGGGGACGGGGAGGGGGAAAGGGGGGAGAGGAAGGTGTGTAAGGGAAGGAGGGAGAGGAAGGGGAGGGGGAGGATGGACGGAGAAGGAGAGGGACGGGGAAGAAGGGAAATGGGGAAGAGAGGGGGCGGGGAAGGACAGAGGGAAACGGGGAAGGGGGAGAGGAAGGGGTGTAAGGGAAGGAGGGACGGGGAAGGGGAGAAGGAAGGGGAGGAGGAGGGCGGACGAAGGGAGGATGAGGAGAGGGAAGGAGAGGGGGGAAGAGGAGGACGGGGGAGAGGGGGAGGGGTGTAGAGTGGTTCTCTTCAGAGTGCCAACACAGCATTTTCCAGGCAATTACATGGTGGCACTGTTTCCTTCCAACAACGCTCTTTCGTCTTCCAACATAACTCCAGCTTTCTGTTACCAACAATGCCTCCTTCCCGCAGCCAACATAGGTCCTTACCCTTTCCAACGTCACGTCACACTGCTGACAACATCACATCTTCGTCCAGTATCGTTTCCACCTTCTACCAACATCCCTGTTACCAACATTGTCTTCAACCAGTGCCAACACAAGTCCTGCCAACATTAATGTCTTGCTACCAACACAAATCCTTATTGTTGGCAGTATCTCCTCTTCCTGTTGTTACCAACGTCTCTGCCAACACCTCTTTTCTATTATCAATTTGATTAACTATCATTATCAATTAATCATTAATTATTAACTTAATCTTTGAACCCTTTCATAATCATGGAATAACTGTAATCCAGATTACCTCCTTCAGGTAGGTCCTCCTCCTCTTCCTACTCCTTCAGGTAGGTTCTCCTCTTCCTCCTCCACTTTCTCCTCCTTCAGTCAGGTCCTCCTCCTTCTTCAGATAGGTCCTCCTCTTCCTCCTCCTCCTTCTTCAGGTAGGTTTTCCTTCTACTCCTCCTCCTTCTTCAGGTAGGTTTTCCTTCTCCTACTCTTTCGGGCAGGTCTTCTTTTTCCTCTTCTTCCTCCTCCTTCGGATAGGTTCTCCTCCTCTTCCTCCTCCTTCAGGTAAGTCGTCCTCCTCTTCCTCATCCTCCTACTCCTTCAAGTACGTCCTCCTTCTAAACCTACTTCAGGTACGAGTAGGTCCTCCTCCTCCTTCAGGCGGGCCCTCCACTTCTTTCAGGCAGGTCTTCTTCATTTTTTGGACAGGCCTTCCTCCTGCAGGTAGGTCTTCCTCCTTCAGACACATCCAATGTTCAGCGAGGTCGCCCTCCTTCAGGCAGGTCCACCTCCTTCTTCAGGAAGATCGCCCTCCCCTTTCTTCAGGTAGGTCCTTCCCTTTCAGACATGTCCAATTTCTTCAGGATGGTCCTCCTCCTCCAGGCAGGCACTCCTCCTTCGGATAGGTTCTTCTCTTTCAGACATGCCCAACTTCTTCAGGCAGGTCCTCCTCCTCCTCCTTCAGACAGATCCTACATATTCTTCAGGTAGATTCTACACCTCGTCCTTCAGGCAAGTTCTCCTTCCCAAGGCAAGCCCTCCTATTCCTTCAGGCAGGTCCTCTTTTTGTTGTACACCTTTAGACAGATCCTCCTCCTTCAGACAGGTCCTCCGCCTTCGGGTAGGTCCTCCTCCTTCAGGTAGGTCCTCCTGCTTCAGGCAGGTCCTCCTCCTTCACGTAGGTCCTCGTCCTTCAAGCAGGTCCTCGTCCTTCAGGTAGGTCCTTCTCCTTCAGGCAGGTCCTCGTCATTCACGTAGGTCCTTCAGGCAGGTCCTCGTCCTTCAGGCAGGTCCTCGTCCTTCAGGCAGGTCCTCGTCCTTCAGGTAGGTCCTCACCCTTCACGTAGGTCCTCACCCTGCGGGTCCTCCTCTACAGCTTTTATCACGGCTTCCCCCGGGCGATTTTATTCAACTCAGAGCAATAAAAAAAAAAAAAAAGGATCCATACCCCTATCAATACCCAGTTCCCCCTCTTTCCAGTTTTTATTCTGGCTAAAACCTCCAGACAGGGTGCAGGGATGACCCGTCATCTAGGAGGTGCTAAGATGGGAGGGAGGGTGGAGGGGTGTGGAGAGTTTTCGGTGATGGAATGGGTGGGAATGATTTTATGCCTTTTCCTTTTTGGCTACCTCCCTAGTAAGGGGGAAAAAGCCTTGGTATATGTATGTATGTATGTAAAACCTCCAGACGATTTTATTTAGCATAAAATTTATATACATGGTGCGATAGAAATGCCCAAACACTTTTTTGAAGAAAAAAAAAATCTTTAAACGAAGCGTTACATTTTCTATATGTTTTATTATTATTATTATTGCATAATCTAAAATGGTGCCCTCTATTCCCTATACACTTTTCTAACCTTTAAAATGTGGGAGATATTTCTGACTTTTTTTTTTTAACGCGAAGAGATTTAATTCAACTGAAGGCGATGTAATGACGTCACAATAATGACGTCAACGTCACAATAATAACTTTTTAACGCCAAGCGATTATATTTATTTGAAGACAGAATGACGTCACAGTAATGACGCCACGATAATGACGTCACCGTAATGACGTCACAGTAACGAGGGTAGTTTAAGTCCGACGAGCAATTAGAGAAATGATGACGAGCTCTGCTTCTGGTAGTTTGGATTGAGATAATCACCTCTTCAGCCTTCGTATCTCTTCTGCTACATAGTACTATCACCCATAAAACTAATGGTCGCTCGCCCCCACATCCCATAACCCCCCTCATTTCGCCCCCCCCACACCTCATAGCCACCCCCACCTCCCCCATGTAATGAGTTTTTGAATCGTGTGGAAGCTCAGATTTGGCATCGTTGTAGATTGTGTTACGGAAAAAGGTTTCGAAACGTGGCAACACTGTTTTTAATACATTATCGTACTGAGTAAAATTATCACATCTAGCAACATTGTACGTTTATGCTTTACGTTTTAGTGAAAACGTATTCTAAATTATAACAAGCAACATCCATTATTGAACAATGACGATTAAAACTGGCAACATCGCAGTGCAAAACTAAATCACTACAATGATCAATTCTGGTACTACTGTAGTACACATCAGTGACCAATTCTGTCACCACTGCAGCCTACAATAGACTATACAAAATACTGTAAGCTGTCAGATTTGGCAACGCTGTATCTGAAACACACAGTTGCCATATGTTGCAATACTATTTATCCTATTCATTTTATTATTCTATTTATTGCTATTATTAAGTTTTACTTGACAAGTATAAAGAGATGAGAATAATCATAATTCATTTTTAACTTTTTTACAGTCTTTGATCAGAATTAAGTCCAAGTTTAATCTAACCTGATTCAAACAACCCAGTTACCACCCCACAACTCATCCACCAATGAGAGTTGACACTCAAATATGGATGCCAGCAAATGTTTTCATTCAAAAAAGAAGGTGGGGAGGGGGAGGAGAGGAGGGGGAAGAGGATTTTTCTTTTTTTCTTTTTTTGAGTGAAGTATCACTCCCACGGGCTTTGTTTGAGGAGTGGAAGGGGGATGGGAGTGGAGTAGAAGTGGAAGAAGGGGGAGGAGTGGAGGAGGGGAGTGAGATGAGGATAGGGGTAGGGGAGGGGGAGTGGGAGTGGGAGGAGAGGGAGGGTTGAAGAGGAGTGGAAGGGGGATGGGGAGGAGTGGAAGAAGGGGGAGAAAGGAGTGGAGGAGGGGAGTGAGAGGAGGAAAGGGGTAGGGGATGGGGATGGGAGGGGAGAGGGAGAGAAAGAAGAGAGGGAGGGCGAGTGAAAGGAGGAGGGGTGAAAGGGAGGGGGTAGGGAGGGGGAGGGGGAGTTCCTTGTTCCCCTTTCGAGTCTTTATTATGGCTGCCATCAGACGATTCCATTGACTTCACAAAGTGCTAATGGGTTTACCAAACTTCCATTAACCCATTATTAACCCATTAACTAATTATAGTTACTTCTTATTACGTTTAAAGACTCACCCTTTCACTGGATGTCGCCAGCTGATTCTATTCAGGAAAGTCTTCGATGGAAGAGAGGGGAGAGGGACAGCGAGAGATTAAGAGAGATTGAGAGAGAAAATGAGAGAGGGAGAGAGAGAATGAAAGAGGAAGAGAGAGAGAGAGAGATAGAGAGAGAGTCTTAATTTTAACGAAAGAGAAACTGATGGATTAGAAAAATAATAATGAAAATTAAAAGATAAAGAGATGAAAAACGTAAAAACTGAAGTTAATAAAAAAAAATGTAAAAAATAATAATAATTACGGATAAACAGGAAAACAAATATAAAAAATAAATTAAATAGAAATATAATAAAAAACAATTAAGAAAACATTTATTCGCGAAAAAATGAAATAAATAAAAACCTATTATAAATAAAAATATGAGAAATACACAAATTAGCAGAAATAGAATATATATATATATATATATATATACATACACATACAAGAAAAACAGTCAAAAGAGTGAAGCCTTACTTTTGGTCATAAAAAAAAGTTTCTAGAAGATTTTTGAGAAAGACTTCTCCTTCTCTTCTCCTCCACTATCACTACCTCCTTCTCCTCCTTCTCTTCCTCCTCCAATTCCTACTCCCACAACTGCTTTTGCTCCTCCTCATTCTCAACTTCCACCTCCTCCTCTTCCTCATTCTCCTCCTTTTCATATCCCTATGTCTTCTTCCTCTTCCACCAAACCTCCTCTTCCACGACCCTTCCTACTCTTCCTCCTTCTTCTCCTCCTCCTCTTCCACGATCCCTCTACCTCCTCCTTCTCCACCATATCCTCTTCCTCCTTCTTCTTCCCCTCCTCCTCCTCTTCCACGTCCCCTTCAACTCCTCCTTCTCCACCACCTCCACCACCACCACCACCACCACCACCACCACCACCTCCTCCTACTCTTCCTCGAAGTGTCCAGATTTCGAAAACAGAGGATTTTTTCCTTCTTTTTTTTGAGCAGAAATCTTCGACGAGGTTTCTCGATCTTTCTTCCCTTCTCGACATCAATGATACTTCCAAGAAAAAGAAGACAGGAGGAGGAGGAGGAGGAGGAGGAAGAGGAGGAAAAAGAGGGTGAGAAGGAAGAGGAGGAGGAAGAGGAGGGGAGGAGGAAAAGGAGGAGAGGAGGTAGAGGAGGTAGAGGAGGGAAGGAGGAAGAGGAGGAAGAGGAGGTGGAGGAGGAGGGGTGGTGGCGGAGGAGGGGTGGTGGTGGAGGAGGAAGAAAAGATGGATGTGTGAAGGAAGATGAAGAGGAAGAAGAGGAGAAGGAAGAGGAAGAGGAGGAGACGCAGTGTTGGAGAAGACCAAAGACTAATGAAAGAGAGAGAAAAAGAGAATCTGCGTGTGTGTGTGTTATGTATGTATGCATATATGTACTGTGTGTGTGTGTGTGTGTGTGTGTGTGTGTGTGTGTGTGTGTGTGTGTGTGTGTGTGTGCGTTCGCGCGTATGAAGAAGCCTCCAATAGCTAGGGATTAAAGTGGAAAAGAAGATACAAAATTAAAGAGAAATGAAAAGGCGTGGAGGGGGGGAAGAGGGAAGGGAGGGGAAGAAGGAGGAGGAAGGAAGGGCAAGGAAGGGGAGGGAAAGGGGGATGGGAGAGAAGAGGACAGAAGAAATAGAAAGAGAAGAAAGAAGGGAGAGGAGGAGGAGGAGGAGGAGGGGAAAGGGAGGGAGAGGAGGTGAGAAGAGGGAGATGATGTGAGAAGAGGGGGAGGGAGGAGGGAGGAGGGCGGAGGGGAAAAAAGATTAGGGGAGGGAAAGAGAAAGGAGAAGAGGGGGGAATATTAGGTGAGGGGAGGAGAGAGGAAGAGAAGGAGAGGAGGTGAGGGGGAGGGGGAAGAGGAAGAGGAGGAAGAGGAGGAGGCCTGTTCAGGTGTCTGTGAATGAGTAACAACGTCATCAGAGGAGGAAGAGGAGGAGGAGGAGGAAGAAAAGGGGGAAAAGGAGCAGGAAGAGGAACAGGAGGAATTGGAGGAGGAAGAGGAGTAGGAAGAAGAAGAAAAGGGGAGAAGGAGGAGCAGGAAGAGGAGGAGAAGTAGAGGCAAAAGAAGAGGAGGAAGAGGAGGAAGAGAAGGAAGAGAAGTGGAAAGAGGACGAGAAGGAGGAAGAGGAGGAGGAGGAGGAGGAGGAGGAGGAGGAGGAGGAGGAGTAGAGGCAAAAGAAGAGGAGGAAGAGAAGGAAGAGAAATGGAAAGAGGACGCGAGGAAGAAGGAGGAAGATGAGGACGTGGTAAATGTGGATTTGGTACCCCCCCCCAAACCAACCCCCCTTTCCCCCCTGGTGGGGGAAGGGGGAGGGGAGGAGGGGGCGTAAAGGTTCTGCGGTGGCGGCGGCGACACCGAAGTCGACGTCGACGAAGTCCATCGCGAAGAAGGCAATACGCGATAGACGGGAACATAAACAAGACCCGCGAGGAAATGGGGCGTGGGAACAGACCTGACGCTGGTGGATGTGGTGGTTGTGGTGATGGTGGTGGCTGTGGTGGTAGTGCGGGGTTGTGGTGGTAGTAGTGGTTGTGGTGGTGGTAGTGGTGATGGGTTGTGGTAATGGTGGTGGATGTGGTGGTAGTGGTAGCTGTGGTGGTTGTGATGATGGTGGTGGTTGTGGTGATAATGGCTGTGGTGATGGTGGTTGTGGTGCCTGTGATGGTGGTGAGGGGTTGTGGTGGTAGTGGTGGTGGTGAGGGATTGTGGTAATGGTGGTGGTTGTGGTGATAGTGCTGGCTGTCGTGGTTGTGAGGGTTGTGGTGGTGGTGGGGTTGTGATAAAGATGACTGGTGATGGTGATAGTGGCTGTGGTGGTGATAATGGTGGTGGTGGCTGTGGTGGTAATGAGTGCTCTTGGTGGTGCTGGAATTGACGGTATAATTAGTGGTGTAAATGGTGATGATGGTGATAATGTTGGTGCAAATTGTGATGATGATGATTATAATACTGGTGCAAATGGTGATGGTGATGTTGGTGCAAATTGTGATGATGGTGATAATGTTGGTGCAAATTGTGATGATGGTGATAATGTTGGTGTAAATGGTGATGAGTCACGGTGCTTGAGACAGTGGTGTATATGGTGAAAACACTAGTTCAACCGGTGATAGTGGTGATAACAGAGACACGAAACTGGGGGATACAGTGGTGTTTTCAGTTGGTCCAAGAAGTGGTATGATAATGTTAGTGGTTGTGATGATAAAAGAGAGAGAGAGAGAGAGAGAGAGAGATAGAGAGATAGTGAGAGAGAGAGAGAGAGAGAGAGAGAGAGAGAGAGATAGTGAGAGAGAGAGAGGAGATGGAAGAGAGAGAGGTGGAATGAAAGAGACATAATGGAAGAGATAGAGTGATGGAAAGAGAGAGAGAAGGGAAAAAAGAGAGAGAGGAAAGAAGATGGAATGGAAGAGAGAAAGAGAAAAGAAAATATAATGGAAGAGAAAGATAGAGAGAGAGAGATAGAGTGAGAGATGGAAGAGAGAGAGAGAGAGAGAGAGAGAGAGAGAAGGAATGAAAGGCAGAATGGAGGAGAGATGGAGAGATGGAAAGAGAGAGAAAGAATGGAAAAGAGAGAGAGAGAAAAGATGGAATGGGAGATAGAGATAGATAGATAGATAGATAGAGAGAGAGAGAGAGGGGAGGAGATGGAAGAGAGAAAGAGAGATGGAGTGAAAGAGACAGAATGGAAGAGATAGAGAGATGGAAAGAGAGAAAGGGAATGGAAAAAAGAGAGAAAAGAAGATGGAATGGAAGAGAGAAAGAGAAAAGAAAATAGAATGGAAGAGAGAGATAGAAGTGAGAGAGAGATAGAATGAAAGAGAGAGAGAATGGAAAAAAGAGAAAGAGAAAAAAGAAGATGGAATGGAAGAGAAAGAAAAAAGAAAATAGAATGGAAGAGAGAGAGATAGAATGAAAGAGAGAATGGAAAAAAGAGAAAGAAAAAAGATGGAATGGAAGAGAAAGTGAAAAGAAAATAGAATGGGAGGGAGGGGAGAGAGAGAGAGAGAGAGAGAGAGAGAGAGAGAGAGAGAGAGAGAGAGAGAGAGAGAGATGGAAGTGAGAGGGAGATAGAGAGGGAATGGAAAAAAGAGAGAGAAAAGAAGTGGAATGGAAGAAAGAGAAAAGAATATAGAATGGAAGAGAGAGAGAGAGAGAGAGGAGATGGAATGAAAGAGAGAATAGAAGAGAGAGAAAAGAAGATGGAATGGCAGAGAGAAAGAGAAAAGAAAATAGAATGGAAGAGATGGATAGAGAAGAAAACAGAATGGAAGAGAAAGAAGAAGAGAAAACGAGATGAGGCCCAACGTTCTTTCTAGTGTCAATGATGTTGCGTAACATCACGTAGGAACGTCACGTCACGTCACGCTATGTCACGTCACGTTATAACAATTCACGTTATGTCACGTCACGTTATCACAGCACGTCACGCTGTCATGTCACGTAATATCACGTCACGTCACGTTGCATCACGTCACGTAGGCGCGTTATTACAACACGTCACGGAATCACATGTTATATCAAGTCACGGAGTCACATCACGTTGTCACGTCACGTTATATCACGTCACGTCACGTTGCATCACAGGCGCGACTCATGACTGACAGATGACACAAAATCCGGCTGACAACGAAGCCGGCTCCTGATAACAGCTGACAATACAGACAACGAAATGACAGTGAATGCTCCAGCGTTCCTCTGGTCCGTAGGGGGTGCTCCCCTCTCTCTTTTGACACACAGAACTTATGACTTGGTAAAATAAGTATCCTTAGACAGGCGTTATCACACTGGGCTGTTTTTCCTCCGATTGTTGGAGCAAATGTGCAGCCCGCGGCTTTTCCTCCAGCACATCAAATGACATAAGTAAATTGTTGAGAAAAACAAAATAGTTTGCCACAGTGATTTTCCGGCTGGAAAAAGTGTTGGAGGTGGGCAGTAGAGCCGATGAATCGGAGGTTGGAGGAAAAATAGCACAGTGTGATAACCCAGTATTAAGGTCTGGCCGTGATTTAAAAAAAAAAAAAAAAAAAAAAAAAAAAATCCGAACCGTAGGGGTGCAGCAAAAAATATGTATGTAAATAAAAAATAGATAAATGAAATAATAAAGAAATGAAATAAAAGATAAAAATACATAAAATATATAAATAAAATAAGTAAATAAATAAAAGAATAAAACAAAAATAAATAAATAAAAAATAAATTAACCTTAAACCTTCGAATTTCCGTACATATAGAACCCATGGTAAAATGCAGTTTATGACGACAACAAACTACTTGGAATTACGTTCTTAATGGAGTTGTTTCCATTTAAATCACGATTAAACCAACGTCCTGATAACTCGTTTACAAAACACGCACAAACACACATATACACATACGTAAAAAAACACACATAAACACATACACGTACACACATACACACACAAACTACTGTAAAATACATTCATATTACAAGCAAAACTTCAGATGCACACAGGTACACACACGCATGCATGCATACATACATACATATATACATTATATACACACACACGAACCAAACCTGTAATGAGTGTGTTGCCTCTGTGCACATGTATATTAAAATTCTTACAAGTGTGTGTGTGTGTGTGTGTGTGTGTGTGTGTGTGTGTGTGTGTGTGTACATGAGTGTATATATAATTTTGCTTGTAATACGAATGTATTTTCCAGCTGTTTGTGTGTGTGTGTGTGTGTGTGTGTGTGTGTGTGTGTGTGTGTGTGTGTGTGTGTGTGTGTGCACGAAAGAATATTACCCGACTCGCCCTCATAAACAAACACTCATCGTAGTTGTAAACAAGATTAACAAACATACACGTATGTACAGACAAGAGGAGGAAGAGGAGAAAAAGAAAAAAGAAAAAAACAGAAGTGGAAGAAGAAGAAGACAAAACAGAAGAGGAAGAAGAACACCACCAACAAGAAAAAGAAGAACAAGAAGAAACTTAAAAAAATAAGAGGGAGCAGAAGAAGACAAATAAGAAAAGGAAGAAAAAGAAGCTGAAGTAAAAGATGATGAAGAAGAAAAAGAATAATAATAGAAGATAATTAAAGAAGAAAAATAAGAGAAAAATAAGAAGAGGAAGAAGAACAAGATGAAGAAAAAACAAGAGGAAGGTGAAGAGGAAAAAGAAGAAAAAGGAGAAGATAATTAGAGAAAGAAGAAGAAAAATAAGAGGAAGACCAAGAACAAGAGGAGGAAGAAGAACAAGGAAGAAAAAGAAGAAGACGGAGGAGAAGAAGACGAAGAAGAAGAAACAGAAGAAGACGACGACGACGAAGAAGAAGAAGAAGAAACAGAAGAAGACGACGACGACGAAGATGAAGAAGAAACAAAAATTCGCGGATTTTTAGTCTCGCGCCGCATATTTTTCTTCCCGTAAAAAAAGGCATTTTCCCCCGTGCAGACCTTGCAAAGCGTGCACAGCGGGACTTCAGACGTGGAAGACGTTTTCTTTGCAAAAGAAAATGTGTCCTCTTGTCCTGGTGACCTCCCAGGCGAAGGACAAGACAAGACTATAGTGAAAATTACCCCCCCCCCCCACACCCACACTCAAAAAAAAAAAAAAAAAAAATCATGGAGGAAGGCAAGTTGGACAGAGGGAGGGAGAGAGAGAAAGAGGGAGAGAGAGAGAGGGGGGGGATAGGCAGAGAGTTAACATTATGGTGGGACAAAGTGCAAGACTAGACGCGCGCGCGCGCGCACACACACACACACACTGATGAAAGTTATCTTTACGGTATATATATATATATATATATATATATATTATATATATATATATATATATATATATATATATATATATATATATATATATATATATATATATATATATCCCTTGGCCTGAAGATGTCTACAATAAATAACCGAAACGTTCGTTCATTGACACTTAAACTACGATGACGTCAATTAATTGTTTTAGTTAGTGGAGCTGGTGGTAAATACACAGCCCCACTAGCTAACTGCCCAATTCAACGTCTGTAGCTATGGCCCTCTTCACACTAGCTGTTTGAACCACGGCGGTTCAATTACAGTGTAAATCCTTGGAGGCATTCACACACAACTGCGCAGTTTTTACTTGTCTATGGGTATCGCCGCAGTTTCCGAGCGGTTCAAACCGCTAATGTGAACAGGGCCTATATCTAGCCGACTTTTAACTAGATGGTGATCAGGTTTTCTAGTGCTAGATGACTGGGGAGAGATGAAGAGAGGGAGAGGGAAGACGGGGAGGGGCGAGTGGGGAGAGAAGGTAGGGAGGAAGAGAGGTAGAGGGGAGGGGAGGGAGAGGATGTAGGGAGGGAGAGAGGAGGAAAGAGAGGGAGAGAAGAGGAGGGAAGAGCGGGGGAGGAAAGGAGAGAGAGGAGAGAAGAGTGGGGGAGGAGGGAGAGAGGAGAGGAGGGAGAGAGGAGAGGAGGGAGAGAGGGAGAGGGGGAGAGGGGGAAGGAGGGGAGGGGAGAGTGGAGGAAGGGGGGAGAGTGGAAGAAGGGGGGAGAGGAGAGGGAGGACATAGGGAGGGAGAGAGGGGTAAGGAAGGGGAGGATGTAAGGAGGGAGAGAGAGAGAAGGGGAGGGGGGAGTGGGGTGAAGGAGGGAGAGGAGAGGAGGGAGGGAAGAGTGGGGGAGAAGTTGGGAGAGGGGGAGGGAGGGCGAAGGAGGGAAGGGGAGGGAAGAGTGGGGGGAAGTAGGGAGAGGGGGAGAGGGAAGACTGAGGGAGAGGGAAGAGTGAGGGAGAGGGAAGAGTGGAGGAGAGGGAAGTGGGGGGAGAAGGAAGAGTGGGGGAGAGGGAAGAGTGGGGAGAGGGGGAGAGGGAAGAGTGAGGGAGAGGGGAGAGGTGGAGAGTGAGGGAGTAGGGGAGGAGGAAGAGTGGTGAGAGGGGGAGAGGGAGAGGGGGAGAGGTGGAGAGGGAAGATTGGGGGAGAGGGAAGAGTGGGAAGAGGTGGAGAGGGAAGAGTGGGGGAGAGGGAAGAGTGGGGGAGAGGGAAGAGTGGGGGAGAGGGAAGAGTGGGAGAGGGGGAGAGGGAAGAGTGGGGAGAGGGGGAGAGGGAGTGAGGGAAGAGTAGGGAAAATTGTAGCATATTGTCATTGTCACAATGATGAGAAACGTGGGAGAGGGAGACCAGGCAGAAGGTGGAGAAACGGGATAGAGAAGTTTGCAGGAGTTACGAGGCAGAGGTAGGTGCAGTCTTGCGAGTCATGAAAGAAGTTGGGAGAGACCTTTGTCCAGTAGGAGACTGGAAATGGCTGACTGATTTACGCAGCGCTGAAATGATGCAATTTCAAATACAAAATCTAAAATCTACAGAAATGTTAATATTCTTTATAATATTTTAATTCTTATAAATTAAAAATCTAATTTGATTTTTATAATATAATAATGAATAATATTTTTCGTTTCTGAGTCGGATATTCATTATATAAAAAAATGTTGGACTGCCAAAGTGACATAGGGTGAGAAAGATCCTGCAGTGGGGAAAAAAAAAGTTTTGTACACCAATTTCTACATTTAAAAAATAAATAGAAATAAAATAAAATAAAATAAAATAATAAATCGGGCAAATGCAAGTGTAATAATGAATATTATTTCCCTATTTGGCCAAACTTGGTCAAACTTGACCAAGTACCTATTTCGCCAAATTTCTTGAGCTAACCTTAACTTAAAGGTAACGTACCTAAACTTAATCTTCCCAAAAAGTTTTCATCATTCCTTGGAGATGCACACGTACACACACACACACACACACACAAAGAGGGGGGGGGGAGAAGGGGGGAAAAGGGGAGAGGAGAGTATAGCTGCGGGTCCAAATCCCTCCCCAGCCACAAGCAAGCACCCCCTTTGCTCCCTTCCCCCCACCAACCCTACCCTCCTCCCACCAACCCCCCTCCCTTCCCCCCGCCAACCCTACCCTCCTCCCACCAACCCCCCTCCCTTCCCCCCGCCAACCCCTCTTTTCCCCCACCAACCCCCCTCCCTTCCCCCAAACCAACCCCCTCCCTTCCCCCACCAACCAACCCTCCCCTCCCCCACCAACCCCTCCTTTCCCCCACCTACCCCCCTCCCTTCCCCCCACCAACCAACCCTCCCCTCCCCTACTCACACCATCCCTCCCTTCCCCCCACTCACACCAACCCCCCCCTCCCCCCACCAACCAACCCCTTCCCCCCCCACTCACACCAACCTCCCCCTCCCCCCACTCACAGCAACCAAATGCGCCCCAATAGCTGATAGCAGTCTGGGCCAACACGAGGACCCGAGATAAGAGGAAGTGTCTTTCTTATCTTTGCACAAAGATATCCAACGCTGTCGTGAAGACGAGGAACAAATACAGTACTCTCCGTGGGGGTGGTCTCTCTTTTCCTCTCTCTTTCTTTCTTCCTCTCCTTCACTCCACCCTCTCTCTCCCTCCCTCCACCCTCTCTCTCTCTCTCTCTCTCTCTCTCTCCCTCCACCCCCTCCCTCTCTCTCTCTCTCTCTTTCTACGGGTAGTACACCCGGACGGCTGGTCTGTTTATATTGAGGTCAAAATAAAATCTCTTATTTCTGCAAACACATACACACACACACACACACAGATATGTATTTTTTGTTAGTGTGTGTGCATGTGTGTATATATTCGCGTTAAGTGTGTGTGTGTGTGTGTGAGAGAGAGAGAGAGAGAGAGAGAGAGAGAGAGAGAGAGAGAGAGAGAGAGAGAGAGAGAGAGAGAGAGAGAGAGAGAGAGAGAGAGAGAGAGAGAGAGGAAAAAGACAAAAGGTCTCTCCCTCTCTCTTAAAAAAAAAAAAAAAAAAAAAAAAAAAAAAAGTCTCAAAGTTTGCTCGCTCAGCCAGAGGAGGACCATCGCCCGAACATCTTGCCAGCCGTCGCGTCACTCCAAAGTGTCTGCGTTTCCGTCCGTTGCCCGCCTTCAGCAGCTTCGAGACTTCCGCTCCTCCTCAAGAACCAGCTCTTCTTCTCTTCCTCCTCCCCCTCCTACTCCTCCTCCTTCTCCTCCTCTCCCTTCTTAGTCTGCTCCTCCTCTGCTAGTCCCTTTCCTCTATTCTTCCCTCCTAACCCAAAACACCAACTCTCTCTTCAAGAAGACTTCTGAAGAACCAGACCTATTCTCCTCCTCCTCCTCCTTTTCCTTGTCCTCCTCCTCCTCCTCTTCCTTGTCCTCCTCCTCCTCCTCTTCCTTGTCCTCCTCCTCCTCCTCCTCTTCCTTGTCCTGCTCCTCCTCCTCATTTTCCTCTACTAGTGCCTCTACTCCTCCCTCCTAACCCCAAACACCAAATCTCTCTTCAAGAAGACTTCTTCAGAACTAGACTTATTCTCCTCCTCCTCCTCCTCCAGTTCTTCGTCTGTCGTCACATTCCAACCCTCGGTAAGATCCTTGAAATGAGAGTATTAGGTTGACATGGTCTCGAGTCCAAGGCCCAGAGAAGTTCTTGAAGTTTGTCGCATTGAGAAATAAAAATGCACACACGCACACACACATGACTCGATAGCGCAGTGGTAGAGCTCCCGGTCGCCACTACGGCGGTCCGGGTTCGAATCCCGCCCTAGCCTGAAATAGTTTCAGCACCGCTGCGCTGCGAGTCGTTACTCCAACTCTCGTGGGCGGGGAGTTGGTGTGTGTGTGTGCGTGCAAGGTCACAGCATTACCCATAGATCGGTCATATATTAATTCTGAGCTCTTCCGAGATGGAAATAGCTGTCGATCACGAGTCCAACACGTGATCCAAGACCATGGTGAATCACACACACGGCTCGACGGTGCAGTGGTACCAATCTCGACCACTAATTCAGCTGAGTTCGAGTCCCACCAAGGGACTCCAACGTATGACTTACACATGATTATGTAATCTTGACTATCTTATATTAAACAGTTACAAACCCCATTAACGTGAGTTCTTGTGTGTATTAAGACACTGGTTGTGGTTAGGACCCTTCCGTGGGTAGGGGTGCGCTTGTAATTACCTTATGTATCGGTCAACGGGAACCCACGAGGGTAACGAGGAGACCGCACCTAAGATGGTTGTTCGTAGTTGTAGGTCGGTGAACTTGTAGGAAGGCTGGCTTAACAGACTCAGTAGAACATGTAGATTTATTGGTCAGGTTGGTTTTGCCACTTTCTGGCCATGCACTGAAGCAACCGATGGCCGATGGTAATGATTTCGGTGGTCTCTTCTTTTATTTTGTTCCACACATGTATCCCTCTAGTTGAGGAAAGATTTGATCTGACGCTATGTGGGGTGTTGGATTTAGAAATACCAGGTCTCTCTCTTCCTCTTTCTCTCTCTCTCTCTCTCTCTTTGTGACCCCTTCTTTCGGGGAACTTGTGACGGGAAAAAGAGGTACAAAGAAAATTGAAAGAGATGAAGGTTGGTAAGGCGCCTGGGATGGATGATTTTCACCGGGAATGTCTGACTAAGCGAGGATCATTTATACCGCAGTGGAATGACTATTGAGGTTGTGCAATGTGTGTCTAAGGGAGGCTAATAAGGCGCCTGGGTAGGATGGTTTTCACGTGCAGTGTCCAACAAAGGGAGGAACTGAATTGTCTAGTGAGGTTGTTTTATGTGTACCTAAAGGCGTTATGACACTTGAATATTTTTCCTCCGATTGTTGCAGCAGATTTGCAGCCCACAGCTGTCAGGAAGTAATCTGATATGCTGGAGGAAAATACCTTTCCTCCAGCGTATCAAATCACATAATATGTAAATTGTTGAGAAAACAAACCTCCATAGTAATTTTACAATGGAAAAAAAAAAAAAGTGCTGGACGTGGGCGGTACCGCCTATAAATTGGAGGTTGGAGGAAAAATAAGCCTAGTGTGATAACGTCTTAAGTAAGGAGGAAAAGACACCGGACTTAGAAACATCATCGACGTTTCGATCTTTGTCCGGAGTTCATCTTCAGGGATGACAATGATGAGGTTCTTTAATCGTGACCTAACCTCATTACTTTAACCAATGAAGACGAACCCTGGAGATGTTCGAAATGCTGGGAATAGAATACCTGAGGGAGGTGTATTTTGTTTATACAATCATGGTTCCTGGATTTAATTTTTCATTCATTGGTTGAATGTATGTATACAGGGTGCCCCCACCCCTCAACTATAGGTTAACTATACTCAGAAATACAAACACCGTTAAACCGGACACAGAGATAACTACCGAATACCCGGTTTAAAAAGCACTTAACCAGGTCAACGAACTCAACACTCGGTTAACCGAGCATATATGGGCGTCTGGAAACAGAGGGGCATCCTAGACGAAGTATGATTTTTGAGAACAACGTTCTCAATTTTTTTTTCTTTTTTTATCGAATTATCCGTGTTCGACTCTAAACCAATGGCGGGGATGCCCCTCTTTCTCTGAACGCCTATCTAAACTCCCTCTTAACCAAACCCAAGCGATTAACAATTAACGGATGATATGAAGAATTGTCACTCCAGTCTTCGACAGGGTGACAATTCTTCATGTGGGCTATCCTAGGCTGACCATTCTTCATGTGGGGCGCCATCCTGGGTTTAAGATTCTTCGATTGTATAAGTTGATAACAATAAGCATAACCCTCATTCAACCTAACCTAACGTAATATTTATTCCACTGTTGATATTCGGCGTACTGGGGTGACAATTCTTCAGATGGGATCTCATGGGGTGAGGATTCTTCATGTGGGCGTTCTCGGGTGACAATTCTTCATGTGCCCCAAACTAACTACCTTGAACTACGAACAATCACAGTTAACTACATCTTGACTCCCCCCTTAACACACACACACACGCACGCGCGCACACACACTCGTTTACATTAGAGAAAAGGAGACTACAAGAGACCATAAGGCCTACATTAGGCAGTTCCATGTCCATTACCACCTATCACCCCCATCCACAAAGTTGTTTAACCTTTCTCTCAAAACAACCAATTGTCCCGTCGCTCACTAACTACCTGGTTACTAAGTCTATTCCATTCGTTAACCAATCTGTTGGTAAACCAGTTCTTGCCTATTTCCTTCTTAAACTTAAATTTGTCCAATTTAAACCCATTACTACGAGTCCTGCCCCACTGTCTTAATATGATGACCTTGTCTGCATCACCCTTGTTGAAGCCCTTGACCCACTTGTTTAACTAAAACTACATCATTAACAACCAATTAACGCTAACGAACTCCATGTAACAACAACAGGGCCTATCAGACACAGGGACCCCCCTTGTATAACCATGAAGGGCCTCCTGGTGGATGGGGCCCTTTTGTATCGTCACAGGGGCCCTCTTGAAGAATGGAGCCTCTTCTATCATTAAGCGGGACCCCCTTAGTATTATCAGAGGGGTCTTCCAGAAGGATGGGGCCACTTGTATCATCGGAGGGCCTTCCTGCTACTGAGGGGCCCCATCTATATCATCCGGGGGGCCCTCTTACTAGACTGGGGCCCTTCGTATTGTCCAAGGCCCCCCCACCCCACCCCCACCCAAAGAGAAATGCCTTGTCGCCTCTGCAGGGGATCTGACAAACGACCCCCGGGGGGCCCGAGGGGGGCGTGGAAGGGGCCCCGGGGCTCGTCGCGGGGGCCCCACCGCAGGCATTGTTGCCGCACCACGTCATTTGTGTTCATTGGGGGGGCCACTAGCGCTCCCGACTGCTACGAGGCTTTGTGTTCCACCCCGCAGACTGATACGGCAAGGCATCACTGTTGTTTATGACTTGCTGTTGGCTGAATGGACTGCAGGTCACTTAGTTCTTTAGTGTTATTGAAAGCCGGGGCTGTTTAGTGTTGTGTAGTGAATGGTAGGTAGTTAGTGTATGTACTTGCGCACACATATAAAAACACGTTTACACACACACCTACACACACATATACACAAACGCACACACATACACAGACACACACACACAAAAAATCTAAATATGATAATTGGATATCAAGGATAGATTACGTTGGAACTGTACGTGAATTTGAGACTAGGTATGATAAACTTGGAGCGTAGGAGACGGGACCCGACGAGCGTTGCCCCTTTCCTGTATACTACAATCAGATACAATTAGATACATAGGTAGGATAACTGAAGGGTAAGAAGGATATACTGAATACACACCACGTCGAAATACGCCAGGAGTTACTTCATATTATGGTCAACTTCGTCACTGTCCTGTCCTGAGAGAGGGGGGGGCGGGGCGGGGAACCCATTGGCGGCCAAATGGGAGGAGGAGGAGGAGGAGGAGGAGGAGGAGGAGGAAGAGGAGGAGGAAGAGGAGGAAAGAAAAAAGGGGAGAAGGAAAGAAAAAAGGGAAGGAAGAGGGAGAAAAGGGGGATAGTAGGGGAGGAATAGGAGGGAGAGGAAGAAGAGGAGGAGGAGTAAGAGAGAGACAAGGGGTGATGAAGGAGGAAGAGGAGGGGAGGAGGAGGAAAGAGGAGGACGAAGAGGAGGACGACCAGGAGGAGGAGGAAGAGGAGGATTGCAAGAAGAAAAGGGGAATGAGGAAGAAGACAAGGAGAAGAAGGAGGAGGAAGAGCGGGCGGGAGGAGGAGGAAGAAGAGAAGTGAGGCAGAGGAGGAGGAAGAGGTGAACAAAAGGTAATGGATGAGGAAGAGCAGGAATAGGAAGAAGAATAGAAAAAGAATGAAGAAGAGTAGTAGTAGGAGGAGGAGGAGGAAGAGGAAGGGGAGGAGAAGAAGGAAGAGGAGGATGAGGAGGAGAAGGAAGAGGAGGATGAACAGGAGAAGAAGGAAGAGGAGAAGAAGGAAGAGGAGAAGGAGAAGAAAGAGTAGGAGAAGGAAGAGGAGAAGGAAGAGGAAGAGAAGGAAGAGGAAGAAGAGGAGGAGAAAGAGGAAGAGGAGGAGAAGAAAGCGAAGGAAGAGGAGGAGGAGGAAGCGGAGTAGGAGGAGGAAATTTTAC
>NC_134814.1:22593629-22601129 GCF_046742065.1 Oratosquilla oratoria
GAGGAGAAAAAGAAGAGAAAAATATATAAACATACAAACAAAATAGATCTATCTAAATAACAAAGGGCTTTTTATAAGGGGGTAGCCAAATATATATATATATTATATATATATATATATACACATATATATATACATGTGTGTGTGAAGAAAAAGTCAATATAAGTGGGTAACAATAAGATAATTACAGTGAATGGAGAGAAGACGAAGGAAAAAAAAGGAAAAAGAGGATGAGCAAGAACAAGAAGAAGGAGGTGGAGGAAGAAGATGAGGAGGAGGAGGAAGAGGGAGAAGAAGAGGAAGAAGAAGGAAGATGGAGGAAGAAGAGGAAGGAAAACGAAGGAGGAGGAAGAAGGAGGAGGAGGGAGGAGGGGCAAGAAGGAGGAAGAAGGAGGAAGAAAGAGGAGGAGGAGGAGGAAGAGGAGGGTGAGCGGGTATAAGGACAAACAAAAGTTCTGAATCACCAGATGTGGAGTGCCCCCTTCTCTGCGAGGTATGGAGGGGAGGAGGGGGAGGAGGAGGAGGAGGAGGAAGAAAAAGATGAAAATAAGATAGAGGTTGAGGAAAAGGAGGGGGAAGAGGAGTAGGAAGAGACAGAGGAAAATGAAAAGTAGGAGAATGAGGAGGAGGAGGAGGAGGAAGAAGAAGAGATAGTGGTTGAGGAAAAAGAGGATGATGAAGAAGAAAAAGAGATAGAGGATGAAGAAAAGGAGGAGGAGGAGGAAGACGAGGAAGAGATAGAAGTTGAGGAAAAGGATGATGAAGAAAAGGAAGAAGAGATAGAGGTTGAGGAAGAGGAGGAGGAGATAGAGGTTGAGGAAGAGGAGGAGGAGGAGGAGATAGAGGTTGAGGAAGAGGAGGAGGAGGAGGAGATAGAGGTTGAGGAAGAGGGGGAGGAGGAGATAGAGGTTGAGGAAGATGAGGAAGAAGATACAGAGGACAAGGAAATGAGGAGGAGGAGGAGGATTAAGAGAAATAAGAAGAGATAGACGATGAGGAAAAGGAGGGGGAGGAGTAGGAGAGGAGGAAGAAGAGACAGAGGATGAGGAAAAGGAGAGAAGAGGAAAAAGAAGAGGAAGGGAAAGAAGAAACAGAGGATGAGGAAAAGAAGGAAGAGAAAGAAGAGGAAGAAGAAACAGAGGATGGAGAAAAGAAGGAGGAAGGAGAAAGAAGAGGAAGAAGCGATAAAGAATGAGGAAAAGGAGGAGAAAGAAGAGGAAGAGGAAGATGGAGAGAGAGGATGAGGAAAAGGATGGGAAAAAGAGATAAAGGAGGAGGAAAAGGAGGAGAAAGAAGAGGAAGAAGAGATCGAGGATGAGAAAAAGGAGGGGAGGAAGAAGAGGAAGAGGAAGAAGAAGAGATAAAGGATGAAGAAGAGGAATAAGAAGAAATAAAGGACGAGGAAGAGGAAGGAGAGATAGAAGATGAGGAAGAGATAGAGGATGAGAAAAAAGATGAGTAGAAGGGGAAAAGGGAGAGGAAGAGAAAGAGGAAGAAGAAAAAAAGGCCGAGGAAAAGAAGGAGGAGGAGGAGGAGGAGGAGGAGGAGGAAGAGGAAGAAGAAACAAAGGAGGAGGAAGAAGAAGAAATAAAGGAGGAGGAGGAGGAGGAGGAGGAGGAGGAGGAGGAGGAGGGGGAGGAGGGCGTGCACATACAAAAAACGTGGTTTAACCCCCAAGTATATGGAAATAACCTAACCAGTCTTACGACATCGCAAGTTGGCCCATAAAGACAAGTTGGGATAACTCTGGACATCGTAAGTGGGAGTTACGACCTGTGCCAATATGTTACGATGTCCCATCCACACCAAGGGGCCTAAAGGTTTAAGTATAACTCGTTTAGCTCCTTCGTTGAGCATTAACCCGTTTAGTGGCTCTGTCGTCAGGCGATTTAATTCACGCGAAAGGCCACGGAGGCTCCAGGAGTGAGAACAAGAACATTGAGAACAAGAACATCGAGAACACATTTAGGCAAGAGAAGTTGCTCTGGCCTATAATGAATAAATAAAATAAAATTAGATTAAAATAATGGAAAAAATTAAAAAGAACAAACAAATAAATGCAAATAAATCAAATAAAAATAAATCAAATACAATAAATAAAAGACTAAAATAAATTTATAAAATATTTTTAATCATAATAATATGAATAAATAAAAATAAAAAATAAAGTAAAAATAAAATGAAACAGTAAAAAATAATAATATAAAAGCAAAACAAAAACTATTGATAATAAAAAGAATATAAAAAAAAAAATTGAGTTGAAATAATTTCCCCCAGAGGATAGAAACGAAGGTGAATTATGGACGCCGAAATACTAAACACACTTAGTCCCCCCTCCTCCCCCCACAAAATGATATGTGGACGAGCGCAAATGGCGAGGACGGGGGGAGGGGGGAACAGGCCCCCTACCCTCCCCCTCTCCCCTCCCCTTCTCCTTCACCCTCCTCTCCACCTCTCCCTTCTTCTTCCCCTTCCCCTCCCCTCCCCTTCTCCTTCTCCTCCCTTTCCCCTCCCCTCCCTCTCTTTCACCCTCCCCTCCACCTCTCCCTTCTTCTTCCCCCTATCGCCCCTCCCCTTCCCCACCTCTCTCTCCCCCTCCTTGTCCCTTCCCCCTTCCAGGGTGTGATTACTGTTTAAACGCTCGACACAATTTTCTTGGGGAAACGGGGGGGGGGGAGGGTTGTGTCCCCCCTCTCCCCTTCCCTCCCCCTACTGGATCTGCCACCAAGTAGAATATCTCATCGTTATGAAGTGAATTTATAATCACCATTGTTGATTCTCTGTATATTATATACATATATATATATATATATATATGTATATATATATGTATAATATGTATATATATATATATGTATATATATATGCATATATATATGCATATATATATGTATATATATATATATATTATATATATAAATTACATATTTCAAATATTATTTTGTTAACTAATATATATAAATAATAATAAAATCAAATATTAAGTACATATAAAATATATATAAAAATGTGAAATGAAATTAAAAAATACATAAAAAATAACGAATGAAAGTTTATATTTCAATCTATAAATGACTTCCATCGGATCTTACACAAACTCTACGACAACCAACTTGAAGAAAGTCTTAATTGAAGAAAAATAAATAAATAAATAATAATAATAAAATAAAAACTAGAGATACATAAATAACACACACAAAAACCATATATAGTTTTACGTGTGACATAAAATAACATCATTGATAATAATACAAACATATAAACAAAATTACTAAAAACCAACAAAATAAAATATCATTTTTCTTACGTGAGAAAAATAAAATAATAATTACAATAATACAAATATTTCAACAAAATAAAAATAAAACTAATAAATAATAACAAAATAAGTTAAAACATAACAAAATTAAATAAAACAGTGGATCAAGACTTTTATTTACAAATGCATATGCTCACCTTCACTAGTGAAGCTCCCTTATCTTGTTCCGACTCCCTGTATGGCCTTTTACGTCATTAACTGTGTGTACTTCTACACAATATATATATATATATATATATATATATATATATATATATATATATATATATATATATATATATATACATACATGTATTGTGTTACTAGGCAGTGTCAGTAATTACGAAAGCATTACCCCTCCCCCCATGCTGACTTGGGAGGATACAAGAGAAGCTTCTGGCTCAGAGGGGGGGGGGAGAGGGGGAGAGGGGGAAAAAGAGGATGGTGGAGAGCAACGAAAGGAAAGAGGGAGTGTAGAGAGGAGGGAAAGAAAGAAAAGGGAAGAGAGGGAGGGAGAGAGAGAAAGAGAGATAGAGGGGGAGGGAAAGAGAGAGATGGAGAGGCAGAGGGAGAGAGAAAGAGAGAGAGGGGGGGAGGGAAAGAGAGAGAGGTAGAGGGAAAGAGAGAAAGACAGAGGGAGAGGGGAAGGGAGAAAGAGAGAGGAAGGGAGAGAGAGAGAGAGAGAGAGAGAGAGAGAGAGAGAGAGAGAGAGAGAGAGAGAGAGAGAGAGAAAGAGAGAGGGGAAGGGAGAAAGAGAAGAATGGAGAGAGAGAGAGAGAGTGAAGGGTGATGGAGGAGGGTGAAGAAAGGTGGAGGAAAGTGGAGGAGAGTGCTGGTTATGCTGTGTATACATCAAAAGTTGCAGACGGGGAGGAAGATGAGGAAGAAGAGGAGGAAGACGAGGATGAGGAGGAAGATGAAGAAGGGGAGAAGGAAGATGGGGATGAAGATGAGGAAGAAGAGGAAGAGGAGAGGAAGAGGAGAGGATGAGGATGAGGGGGAAGAGGAAGAAGGGGAGAAGGAAGATGGGGATGAAGATGAGGAAGAAGAGGAAGAGGACAGGATGAGGATGAGAAAGAGGAGGATGAGGACGGAGAGGAAGAAGGGGAGAAGGAAGACGGGGTTGAAGAAGAGGAAGAGGAGAGGAAGAGGAGGATGAGGAAGACGAAGAGGAAGAGGAAGAAGGGGAGAAGGAAGATGGGGATGAAGATGAGGAAGAAGAGGAAGAGGGGAGAAAGAGGAGGATGAAGACGAAAAGAGGAAGAAGGGGAGAAGGAAGATGGGGAGGAAGAGGATGAGGAAGAGGAAGAGGGGAGGAAGAGGATGAGGAAGAGGAGGATGAGGAAAAAGAGGAAGAGGATGAGGAAGAAGACGCGGAAGAGGAAGAAGAGGAAGAAAGGGAGAAGGAAGATGGGGATGAAGATGAGGGAGAAGAGGGGAGGAGTAAGGAGAAGAGGGAAGGAGGAAGGGGAAGAGGGGGAGTAGGAGGAAGAAGTGGGAGAAAGGAGAGCAGGAAAATGGGAGAGGGAGAAGGAGGAGGAGGAGAGGGGTAGGATGAAGAAGAGGAGAAAGAGGAAGGGAGGGGAGAAAGAGGAAGGGGAGGAGAAGAATGAGGAGGAAAAGGAGGAGGAAGTGGGGGAGGAGAAGAAAGAGGAGGAAGAAGAAGTGGGGGAGGAGAAGAAGAAAGAGGAGGAGAAGGAGGAGGGGGAGGAAGAGAAAAAGAATAGAATGAAGAGGAAACGAGTGAATATAACGGAACGAATGGGAGGAAGAGAGAGAGAGAGAGAGAGAGAGAGAGAGAGAGAGAGAGAGAGAGAGAGAGAGAGATGGAAAGGAGAGAAGAGAGAGGAGACAGAAGAGAGAGAAAAGAGGGAGAGGAGAGAGGCAGACAGATAGAGAGAGAGGAAGAGAGATATGAAAAAGAGAAAGGAGAAGAAGAAGAAAGAAAGAGAAAAGAGGGAGAGGAGAGGAGAGGAGAAAGTTCTTTCCCCAAAACTTATAGATAAATCAACAAATAAATAAATAAATGAATACATAAATAAATAAATGATATAATGTACATGATCTTCAACGACATATTTTGGGAATATAGCCCCCTCCTCCCCTCATCCTATTCAATTCTACAGCCAAATGCAAAAACATTTGTAAATAATCTGGTAGACCAAGTCAGTGCACTATGCACCCAACCGAACATGTTAAGACATCCAAGGTCATCATATTAAGACAACAGGGCTGGACTTGTAGTAATGGATTTAAATTGGAGATATTTAGATTTAAGAGGGGAATAGATATGAACTGGTTTACTAATAGAGTAGTTAACGAATGGAATAGACTTAGTAACCACATAGTGAGCGCTGAAACTATCGGTTGTTTTAAGAGAAGGGTAGACTACTTTATGGATGGGGATGATAGGTGATAATGAACATGGAACTGCCTAGTGTAGGCGTTATGGTCTCTTTCGGTCTCCTTCATTATGTTCTTATAAATCGAACTATGTCCCAAAGCTTCAGATTGTGGATGAATAGCAATTGAAAGATCAACATGGAGACAAGGGGCAGGGAGGGCATTGGCGTCGGTGTTCGGCTTGGTGCAAAGTGTACTGACTTGGGCTTCAACATTGTTTACAAAGCATCATGTTTTTGGCATATATTCTCAGTTTATCAATGGTGTTCATATGTGTGTGTGTGTGTGTGTGTGTGTGTGTGTGTGTGTGTGTGAGAGAGAGAGAGAGAGAGAGAGAGAGAGAGAGAGAGAGAGAGAGAGAGAGAGAGAGACAGTGAGAGAGAGTGAGTGTGTGTGTGTGTGTGTGTGTGTGTGTGTGTGTGTGTGTGTGTGTGTGTGTGTGTGTGTGTGTGTGTCTCGTCGTGTAGACTATGGCATAGGGCACCCGACAGCGTTTCTGAATACAGTTCTACGATCCAGCGTAGTAAGCATCGCCGGCTACCCAACATCAGAATACCAATGGTACGAACTCGCTCCATACATCAACATACCAATTTACATAAAGCTTACGCTCACCGACAAGTACTTTTCCGCTTTTGTGTCCGATACAATGTGAAACGTTGCGGACGATTCTTAAACTTTCGGTCAGCACCAAGTACTTTTCTGTTACGTGACCGATACAATAGGAAACGTGGCGGACGGTTCTTAAACTTTCGTTCAGCATCTAGTACTTTATCACTCTGTGTCTGATACAATATGAAACATAGCGGACGATTCTAAAGGGTAGCGTCACGAGCTGCCAACGTTGGGGAACCGAGTTCGCGTCTTCCACTGAGTGTGGAAGATTCCATTTCGCATGTCGTTACTGTCTCCCTTGGGCAAAGGGATGGATGTATGGTGTATAAGGTCACAGTATTACCTACTGATCGGGCAATATATGCATCTCTCATACGAGGCGATAGCTGTCGATCACGAGTTGAACACGTGATCCAAGACTGTGGTGAACCACACATAGTACAAAAAAATAATAGTAATAAAAAGAGAGAGAGAGAAAGATGGAGAGAGAAAAGAGAAAGTGAAAGCGAGAACAAAAGAGAGTGATAAGTAGAGAGAAAAGAGAAATGAAAGAGAAAGAGGAAAGAGAGAAAAGAGAGAAGAGAGAGAGAGCGAGAGAGTTTGACATTCTCACCCAATGACAGCTCCTGACACATTCAGGCACGAACAGGCAAAAAAAAAAAAGAAAAAAAAAAAAAGAAAAAAAAAAAAAATCGGCTACATCCCCGCCCCTCCTCACCCCGCCACTCCATTCATCTCTGAACCGAATAAAATCACCCGACGGCGGAAAAACAAAAATAAATTAAAAATAAATCAAAGAATAAATAATAAACATAAAACAGGAGAACATGTCAATAAATGGATTACATAAAGGAATGAATATACTAGATAAGATAAATAAAAATATAAATAAAAATAATTGAAAAAATTATCATATATATATATATATATATATATATAAATATATATATATATATATATATATATACAATTGAATGAAAAATAGATAAACAAGTAACAAATAAAAACAAAAAATCAGCAAGTAAAACAAATAAAATAAGAAAATAAAGACAATGAGGACGCCGTTGTCATGACGGAATAACTACTTCGTCTGATATATATATATATATATATATATATATATATATATATATATATATATATATATATATATATCAGCCATTTCAAGTCCACTGCTGAACAAT
>NC_134814.1:22606129-22608629 GCF_046742065.1 Oratosquilla oratoria
GTATCAACCTACTAGTATTACCCTACTATGACAACTTAGCTAGCGTCCATAAAATTACTTAAGAATTTTAATATCAATGTTGCCTTTAGTAATAATAACACTATCAAAAAATACCTAATTAATAATTATGAACATTGTCAGAAAGAATGTTCAAGTCCTTGTAGATCGTGTAATCAGTGGTCTATTGGTCAAACGACAAAAGACCTATCGAGCATGATAAAACCGCGTTATTAACTTCAACAATTAGTTGAAAAGAATATTACTGAAAGAAGTTTTATTAAATCCACAAAAAATGCTAATGTCAATCTAGGATTATATAAACTAGATAAACATGTAAAGAAATACCAAACATGTAAACCCATTGTAAGACAATTAGTAAATTAAATACATTAGACATTTGATCCTCACCTAGTACCTCGATGTTCTTTTTTGTACCTATCATCGCACTATTTTTGTTTGTACTCTGTATTTCTCCACTAATGACGTAATACACGAAAGGGCTCTACTTCGGTTCTCTTCAAAGTGGTTAATTTGCATTTCTACAACACACATCTCCAGTGTTTTTATAGCATATACATATATATGTATGTATATATGCATATAATATATATATATATATATATATATATATATATATACATTCGAAATATATAAACTCCTTTTCTAGTCTTCTTTTGCTCCATCTGTGGTGTCATTTGTGATTTGTGTTACTACATATATATGCACATACACACACACATTATATATGTATATATATATATATATATGTATATATATATATATATATATATATAAATATATACTTCGTATAGGTACTGACTACACTAGTTTTATGCATTCCATATTTTAGTTCTTTCAGTGGCATCCCTACGGACCAGAGCGACGCAGGATTATTTTTCATAATTAGAAACAAATCTCCATTCAAAATCAGAAAGCTGATCACTTTCAACTCCTCTTCCTCTTCCTCCTCCCTCCTCCTCCGCTTCCTCCTCCCACATTTCACTCCTTCTCCTCCTCCTCCCTTCATCCCCTCCTGCACCTCCTCCCTCCATCCCCTCCTGCTCTTCCTCCCTCAATCTCACTCCACCCCCTCGTTTTCCATCCCCTTCCGCTCCTCCTTCTCCCTTCTCCTCCTACATCTTACTCCTTCTCCTGGTCTTCCTCCCTCCATCTCACTCCACCCCCTCCTCTTCCAACCTCTTCTGTTCCTCCTCCTCTATCTCCCTCTTTCTCCTTCTCCTCCTCCTAATACCCCTCCTACATCTCACTCCATCCCCTCCTCCTCTTCCCCTCCTCCTCCTCCTACACCTCTATCTCACTTCTCCTACTTCTCCTCCTCTTCCTCCTACCCCTCCTCCTCCTTCACCTCTATCTCACTCCTCCTCCTTCTCCTTCACTTCTCTCTCACTCCTCCTCTCCCCTCTTCCTCCTCCTACTATCACCTCTTTCTCCTCCTCTATCTCACTCCTCCTCCTCCTCTTCGGTGCGATATTGTCCCCAAGGATAGAAGCGCTGGTGGAAATCCTAATAGGATTTATAAATTGTTCTGTTCTGCCGAAGAGGAGGAGGAGGAGGAGGAGGAGGAGCGACTCTCCATTCAATTCCAGGGCCAATAGAAACTCAGCTCCTGATGGAAATGGAGACAAGATTTCAAAGGCGTGTTCAGACATATTCCGACGCATTCTGGCGCATCACGGAGTGTTCCGACATATTCCGGCGTGTTCAGAAATATCCAAATGTATAATGACGTGTTCAGGCATATTCCGACGTATTCTGACGCATTAAGAAAAGGCCCGACGCATTCCAGCGTGTTCTGACGTGTTTAGAAACGTCCCAAAGTACTATGACGTGTTCAGAAATATACCAACGTACTATGACGTATTACGGCGTATTCTGACGCATTCCGGCGTGTTCCGATGTAATCTGACGCATTCCGACGTGTTCTGTCACAGATACAGGAGCAATCCCTTCCATGCCTGGTGGCACTTTGCCTTTCCTTCTCCCTGCCGCCAGGCGATTTTATTCAATAAGAAGTAATCCTGCCTCATCAAAGAGCAATACAGAGAATAAAGGGGGAGAGAGAGAGAAAAGAGAGAGACATAGAGACAGAAAGTAGAGAGTGAGAAACAAAGTGGAAAGAGGAAAAGAGAGATAGAGATAGAGAGAGAGAGAGAGAAAGGAGAGAGAGCGGGGAGAGATAGGGTTTTATTTCAGCTGAATAAAATCACTTGGGAGTTACTAAAACAGTAAAATCTATCTCAAAGCTTAAATAATAATAAACAATTATAATAAAGAATAAATAAACATGTGAGGGACAGAAGTGCGAAAGAATAAATAAATAAATAAATAAATATATTACGTTATCAATGTGTGATGTTCGTAGTCAGAAGCAATGCAGAGAGGCACAGCTCGTCCACAGCAGGACTCGAAAGCAAGAGCTTCCTCCTCCTCCGTTCCTCATCCACTCGGATGCGAGGAACGTCCCTTCGGGTCGTGTCAT
>NC_134814.1:22613629-22623629 GCF_046742065.1 Oratosquilla oratoria
TGGTGACATGTTTGTGACAAGTTAGGATGCATCAGGTCCGGGGTGTTCCCGTGTTGCTGACATGCTTGCGACATGTTCGGACACAAGGTGTTTCTGTGTTGGCGACATGTAACGCACCAGGGCAACGATGTGTATTTGTGACATGTTGGGACATATCCGGACAGAGGTGTCCCCGTGTTGATAACACGCTTGCGACATGTTGGTGACATGTTCGGACGTATTCGCGAATCACCATGGCAACGCTGGACCGGGATCGAACTCAGGACATCCCGAGGGAAATCAAGAGGGAAAAAGCCGACAAAGGTTCTTCAGAGATTTCTGTTCAGGTTTAATGAAGAACAGAGAGAGAGAGAGAGAGAGAGAGAGAGAGAGAGAGAGAGAGAGGTGAGAAGTGTACACCAGGAGGCGCTGAGTATCTACGGCCGTAACCATCATCTTTGCCCTGTTATTCGCTTTGGGGGTTTGTTGTGGTCAGGTAACACACAGTCACTACTAGTGCGGGATTCGAACCCACAACTATGAGGATGCAAGGCCAGGACATTTCCGATGACGCCACCAGTGAGAACCCTATGGATAATCCCTGTTACCTACTCAGGCAGGCACCCGACTCATCCAGTGTGTACTGGAGAATTGCAACTCTATTCACGGGGGCAGTTGAAGGGACAACGCATAGCCGGACGCACCCTTCTCCATCTCTGCAGCCTTGAGTTCCTTTTCGGATACTCTCTCTCTCTCCTGGTGTCAACAGAATGCATTTATTTCAATTCATCTTTTTCTATTCGTTTATCTTTTATCTATTAATCTATTATTGTTTTTATTTATATATTCACTTATCCTACTTTATACATTTATCTATTATTTCACTTTGTCTCTGTTAGTTCAATCTCATTTTTTCATCTGTTTGTGTTTTCACTTATTTAGTTAACTAATTCTTTATATACTTATCTATTTCTATTTATTTTCCAGTTGTTTTTTCTCTGGACCCAACTGTGATCCTTGATGGACACCACGTGTCTCTTCTTCTTCCTCCCCCATCTACTTTGATTTTATGCATTCATTATTTATTATTCATTATCTTTTTTCCCATCGCGACTCAGTTTGCTTTTATGCAATCATAATTTACCATTTATTCATTATTCTATTATCTATTCATTGGATGAGCACTCTCGCCGTACCTTCCTTAGTCCGATGGGGAAACTTGTTACCAATACATATATACATACATTTATATTTACACACATCTACGTCATATGCGTAGACATATGTATATGCAATGTATACACAAATCCGAATCCAATGGAGTTGAATGTGGCTATACCCGGTTGCACACACACACACACACACACACACACACACACACACACACACACACACACACACACACACACACTACGACTCGGTGGCGCGGTTGGTAGAGTCTCCCAGCTGCCACGATGGCGGTCCGGGTTCGAATCCTACCCAGGGATGGAATAATTTCAGTATCGCTGCGCTGCGTGTCGTTACACCAACTTTTGTGGGCGGGAAGTTGGGTGTGTGTTTGCGTGTAAGCTCACCCACAGATAGGTTATATGAGCTCTAAGCTCTTTTCCGGGAGGGAAAAAACTATCGATCACGAGTCCAACACGTGATCGAAGACAATGGTGAATCACACACACACAATTATAAATTATATATACACACGCGCGCGTGTGTATGTGTGCGTGTGTGTGTGTGTGTGTGATGTGTGTGTGTGTGTGTGTGTGTGTGTGTATGTGTGTGTGTGTGTGTGTGTTCCAGTGCATGATAAAATTGCCTGAATTTATACACTGAGTACGAAGCTCAATGCCCAATCACAGTCCATAACCATGACGCCTCAACCAGAATAAGATATCTGAACTTGAGCTCTCTTAAAAAAACGCAGTGTGATCTAATAGAGGTACAGAAGTGGGTCAAGGGCTTTAACAAGGGTGGTGCAGACAAGGTCATCATATTAAGACAGGTCTGGAGTCTCTGTAATGGGTTTCGATTGGACAAATTTAGGTTTCAAAAAGTAAATAGGCTAGAACTGGTTTACCAACAGATTGGTTAACGAATGGAGTGGATTTAGTGACAATTTCTTGTTTTAAAATGTCAGATAATTTTATGGATGGGGATGATAGTGGTCATGGACATGGAACTGCCAGGTGTAAGCCTTATGGTCCCTCTTGCAGTCTTTTTCTTTATTATGTTTTCATGTGACTGAAATCGTCTTGGAGTGCCAATCACGTAATGGACGTGGCATGCTTTGGTAGTTCCTGATCATATCAATGGCACGCCCCTTCTTTATCAGTTGGCACTTGCCCTTTTTTTTTTTTTTTAATATAATTATTTCTGATCGCTGGCCGAGCGGGTTAGATCGTTGCTACTTGCGACGGAGGTAATGATGACGAGGGTTCGAACCCTGCTGCCGGCGAGTTGAACCAAGGGCATACTTCATTCCACGCTACAAAGTCCTCTATAAAGGGTACCGTACTAGCCTCCTGACAAGAGGGAATTTGTGACGTTATACTTAATAATTCTGCCGCCAAGACGATTTTATTAAGTTCTCTGGCGATAGAGTTAGTGATATACCTTAAGCGGGCCCTTCACGCTCAAAATTATTGCGCAATATTCCGTATTGTACAATATTATTGACGGTGTACGGATGGTATTTGACGTCTTCATTATATTGTATCATTCTTCAATACCATATATACATATATATATATATATGTGTGTGTGTGTGTGTGTGTGTGTGTGTGTGTGTGTGTGTGTGTGTGTGTGTGTGTGTGTGTGTGTGTGTGTGTGTGTATTGTGACAAATGGAGATAAGCACCGCAAGGACTCGAACCTTTGCCTTAGCCGCCTTAGCGACTGCTTATTATGAACCTTTCTCTAAGGCAAAGGTTCGAGTCCTTGCGGTGGAGCTTTATATATATTTATATATATATATATATATATATATATATATATATATATATATATATTATATATATATATAGAGAGAGAGAGAGAGAGAGAGAGAGAGAGAGAGAGAGAGACATGGAGTCATTCGGGAAGTATAGTACTTCATTGTAATTGCATCTAAGTAAAGCGGGCTCTACACGATCAATAATATTGCACAATATTCCGTATTGTACAATATTATTGACAGTGTAGGGATGGTTCGTGATGGTTGGGGCAGGAGATAGCGATCACTGGAACCCCTTCCTAGTCACAACCCAATGGCAGATGGTGTCGGCAAAGTGGTCAATATTATTGTACAATCTGGAATATTGCGCAATAATATTGATCGTTTTAGGGCCCGGTTTAAATTATCTAAGAATTTCCTAAAATAATAATAATAATAATAATAATAATAATAATAATAAATAAATAAATCCAGCCGATCTTATTCATTACTCCCCTCATGAATTTTGTAAAAAAAAAAAAACATAAGGAAGGTAAAACGCAGCCAACCACAAGAGAAAACAAACAATTTTAACAAACAATACAGAGAATAGTGTTTGGGTGTTTAAGTGATAATGAAATCTATATTACATGGAATCGCTTCAGCGGGGGGTATATTACAACTACGCGGTTGGAGGTTGTAATTCTTCCTTCTACATTAAATCTATATTCTATAGCTATTTTACACACACACACAATGTACGTATGTGTGTGTGTGTGTGTGTGTGTGTGTGTGTGTGTGTGTGTGTGTGTGTGTGTGTGTGTGTGTGTGTGTGTGTGTGATTCATCATGGTCTTAGATGACGTGATCGACAGCTATTTCCCTCCCGGAAGTAAGCTCAGAGCTCATATATGAACTATCTATGGGTAATGCTGTGATCTTACACGCACACACACACATCCAACTCCCCGCCCACCAGAGTTGGAGTAACAACTCGCAGCGCAGCGATATTGAAATTATTTCAGCCCTGGGTGGGATTCGAACCCAGGTCGCCGTAGTGGCAGCCAGGAACTCTAACCACCCGCCACGAGATGTGTGTGTGTGTGTGTGTGTGTGTACGTTCACCTGTACATCAGATACACACACATACATGCATAAAGGCACACACATACATACAAATAAGGACATACACATATATGAAATCACGTAATGAATAGTATGTATGAATACATAGATATGAACGCATCATACGTACATAAACACACACATACCATACATGTATACAAATTCACGTAAAATAATATATTGTCCAACATACACAAGTACACATAACACCACATATATACATACACAGGAACATACATGTACGTGTATGTGTGTGTATTCGTAGTCCAGTACGATGCCCTATACAGAGGACTCTGTAGCATGGAACTAAATTAACCATTCCCTTGGTCCATCTCGCTGGCGGCAGGGTTCGAACCTCCTTCATCTTTGAGTAACCAATGGACTTTATTCGGTTCGCGCCCGATTCCCAATAAAATCCAGATGGGAAAAATCGAAGACGATAATAAAAATGCAAATTTAAGTCACATGCAGAAGTTGAAATCCTGAAATCCTGTTTGCCTCCCACCAATGCAATAAGCTTTCCCCGCCCTCAATCAATCCATCAATCGTGTGTTGTCGCACGCGACCTCAATGCAGTCGGCAACGGTCTTCGAATATTTAGATTATGTGGGATTACGGGTTTTGTGTTACTGGCTAGTAGTAGTAGTAGTAGTAGTAGTAGTAGTAGTAGTAGCAGTAGCAGCAGTAGTAATAGTAGCAGCAGTAGTAAAAGTAGTAGTAGTAGCAGTACTAGTTGCAGCAGTAGTAGTAGTAGTAGTAGTAGTAATAGTAGAGGTAGTAATACTAGCAGTAGTAATAGTAGCAGCAGTAGTAATAGTAGCAGCAGTAGTAAAAGTAGTAGTAGTAGCAGTACTAGTTGCAGCAGTAGTAGTAGTAGTAGTAGTAGTAGTAGTAGTGGTAGTAGTAGCAGTAGTTGCACCAGTAGCAGTAGTATTAGTAGTAGCAGCAGCAGTAGTAGCAGTAGTATTAGTAGTAGCAGCAGCAGTAGTAGCAGTACCAGTACCAGTACTAGTAGTAGTAGTAGTAGTAGCAGTAGTAGTAGAAGTAGTACTGGTGGTAGTAATAGAAGCAGTAGTAGTAGGGAAGGAAGAGGAGGTAGTGAAGCAGGAATAAGTAGACGATTACTAGTAATAATAGTAATAGTAATAGTAGCTGGAAGAGCTGGAGGAAGTGGAGTACAAGTAGAGAAAAGGTAATAGTAATATTCGTAATAATAGTTGGAAGAGGAGAAGGAGAAGGAGGAGGAGGAGGAGGAGGAGGAAGATGAGGAGGAGGAGGAAGATGAGGAGGAGGAGGAGGAGGAGGAGGAGGACGGGGTCTCGACCCTTCCAGATGCCTTTCGACCCGTGACCTCCCCAAAAGAGAGAAAGAAAGAAAGAGAGAGAGAGAGAGAGAGAGAGAGAGACAGTAACAAAGTTCTTTGCACTGAAGTGGTAAAATAGAGGGTTGGCTATAACAAGCTCAATGTATTATACAATAGGTAAGATCAATACAGCAGGACCTGGTTACAATAGAGAGAGAAAGAGAGAGAGAGTGAGAGAGAGAGCGAGAGAAAGGGGTGAAAGAGAAAGGGAGGCGAGAGAAAGAGAGAGGGGTACGAGAGAGAGAGAGAGAGAATCGAGAGAGGGCGAGAGAAAGGGGAGAAAGAGAGAAAGAGAGGGCGAGAGAGAGAGCAAGCGTGTGAAGGACTAACCTTGGCCCATTATGCTGAGTTGTAGTACAGCGTCTAACACACACAAACAAACAAACACACACACACACACACACACACACACACACGAGTATTTCGCCTATACATTGAGACTATGTCCTTTTTAATGGCGTGAATTGAATTGCAGCTATGTCCTTTTAATGGCGTTCTAAGTGGGCGATCGTTTTCCGCCAAGCTGGCGAAAAAAAAAAAAAAAAAAAAAAATTGTGAAAGGCGACTCCCGAGGGGAACATTACAAAAAAGGGGGACAGAGTACAATCGCACACAAAAGTCTCCATTAGACAATGATATCGGGACTCGAACCCCATCATGACCGTTCCATGGATACCAATAAAATCACCTAACGGTAGCAAGAATATGAAAGAGACTGCAAGAGTCCATAAGGCTTACACTTGGTAATTCCATGTCCCTTACCACCCGTCATGCACCATAACATACTGAGAGAAACTTCTTCCTCAAAAGAACATTAAATTGGAGGAGACTGCAAGAGACCATAAGGCCTACACTAGGCAGTTCCATATCCTTTACCAACAATCATCTACCATAACATACTGAAACTTCTTCCTCATAAGAACACAAGTACGGAGGAGACTGTAAGAGACCATAAGGCCTACACTAGGCAGTTCCATGTCCCTTACCACCTGCCATTCATAAAGTTATCTTCTCTTAAAACAACCGATAAATTTAGCGAGTCCTGCCCCAGTGTCTTAATATGATGACCTTGCCTGCATGTTATTCGTATTTTCAATCATCCTTCCCTCTAAACTAAATAAAGGTTAGGAGGGCTAACGAGGCTTAAATCCAAGCCCCATGGTATACATTACTTTGTACATTTGTACACTGTACTACTACAAGGGCTGTGAGGCAATGTTCCAATTCTATAGATCCTCGGCACTCACTACTGCATCAACTTATACTTAGCAAACACTTGGGCAAATGGTTATCACACTGGGCTATTTTTCCTCCAACCGCCGATTAATTGGCGATACCGTGATCTCCAGAACTTACTCCCATATCAAAATCACTTATGGTAAACAATTTTGTTTTACTCCAAAAAAAAAAGAAAAAAAAATGATAATAATAATAATAATAATAATAATAATAATAAAATAAATAAATAAAATAGAATGTAATTTGACATGCTGAAGGAAAGTTACTTTCCTCCCGCATATCAGATTCCCTCCCGAAAGCTTCGAGTTGCAAATCTGCTCCAACAGTCGGAGGTAAAATAGCCCAGTGTGATAACGCCTTTGGGGAGTAGTAAGGGAATCTCCCGACATTGGAATGTCCTGTCAGAGCATATATACATGTGTATGTGAAAAAAAATTCTGGCATTTCAGTTTTTGTAACCTGAAATTGTGCGCTAATACGTAATTCTAAGCCTTATGAGAAGAGTTCATAAGGACCATATTTGCTTATTCTCGAGAACCCCAATTTATTATTATTATTTTTTTTAAGAATAGAATTTAATACCTAATACTAGATGCATCGAAGCACTCAATCCTAGATAAGTGACCTAAGATGAAATCCTAAGACTGAAGGATTTGTAGGATTTTTTTTCCTGACAGGGCACAAACATACGTACACCTTACCACCAGAAGGCTCCCCTTGAGCAATCCAGGGCTTATTCTCCTGGAATAATGACCTTTCTTGACCTCTAGGGTGACATTAAGGGACTTCTGTTACACGGGACCCTGTTCTTTCAAGGGGCCACGCTATCCACAGACCCTGAGATGTTGTAGGGCAAATTTTACTTCTTATTTCATTATCATGGGGTCCGCTGGACCTTACTGCCGGAATGTGATGACTTGCGGGTTCGAACCGCCTCTCTCTCTCTCTCCTTTTCTAGCATAAGCAAGGATTAGAGAGGGTTAGTGTGTATTCACCTCGGATCTGCTGCAGTCTCTGTCGAGACAGCCAGACACCAACCTACGGCAGTGAGCTCAGAGCTCATTATTTGCCGATCTCTGGGTAGGTCTGAGACCACTCACACACCACACACCGGGACAGCAAGGACACAACTCCTTGGCTAACGTCCAGTACCTACTCACTGCTAGGTGAACAGGGGTTACACGTGAAAGGAGACAAACCCAACTTATCTCCGCCCGGCCGGGGAATCGAACCCTGGTTCTCTGGCTTGTGAGGCCAGTGCTTTACCAATCCGCCACCGAGCCGTGTGTGTGTGTGTGTGTGTGTGTGTGTGTGTGTGTGTGTGTGTGTGTGTGTGTGTGAATTCACAGGATAGATTAGGTCTTGTATGAACTCTCATCCGGGAGGGTAATAGCTGTCGATCACGAGTCCAACATGTGGTCCAAGACCATGGTGAAACTCGTACACACACACACACACACACACACACGAGTATAAGAACATAAGAATGGAAGAGACTGCAAGAGACCAAAAGGCCTACACTAGGTAGTTTCATGTCCCTTGCCACTTTTCATTCCCTCTCCATAAAGCTATCTCATCTCATCTTCCCTTGAAACAACCCATTGTTTCAGCGCTCACTAACTCCATGGTTACTAAGTCCATTCCATTCACTAACGACTGTTAGTAAACCAGTTCATAACTATTTCCTTCCGAAACCGAAAATTGCCCAATCTAAGTCCATTACTACGAGTCATGCCCAGGGACAAAAAAAAAAAAAAAAAAAAAAAAAAAAAAAAAAAAAAAAAAAAAAAAAAAAAAAAAAAAAAAAAAAATTGCTGGCCGGCCTGCCGGACAATCCGTTCCAGCGTATATGGCCGGGGCCAGATTCCGGACATCCCGGCGGTCGTAAAGAGGAACCCGATGTGACGTCATGGGGGCACTGAGGGGCCCTTACAAGAGCTTATCTTGGGGCCCCCAAAGACTACCTCCTTACCTCTCCCGTCTCGTCTACTTTCTACCTCATCCTGTGGTAAAAGTCTACCGAGTTCATCTACTGCTATCTACATTCTGTCTTAAACCTACGAGGCCTACTTATCCTTCAAAATCTATCACGATCATCTACTTTCTACCTCATACTCCATTAGGCCTTGGAGGTCACACACACACACACACACACACACACACATACATACCAATACACACATACATACAAGCTTCCTTTCATATCGACAACCACCTAACACATAAGGCAAAGGTGGCAGTCTCGTCCACAGCTAAACGCTGCCCCTCTCTCTCTCTCTCTCTCTCTCTCCCCCTCTCTCATTTTATGACAATGTATTTGGGGAATATATGTGACATTAGTAATTTTAGCCTAACCTTATCTAGGCGCTTAGGGTTGGTTAGTCTAATTTCCTTTATGATCTTACTTTAATTGACCTTCTCCCATACCACCCATAGAGAAAGAAAAAAAAAAAAAAAAAAAAAAAAAATATATATATATATATATATATATATATATATATATATATATATATAAAATAAACAAAATCAATAGATAATAATGTTAAGAAGAAATAAGTATATAATAAAAATGAAAAATAATAACAATAATAAATAATATACAAATAAATAATAATAATAATAAACAAACAAATAATAATAACAATAAAAAACGGGGAATGGGAGATTTACTAAGTCTTCCCAAACTATCTGTATAATCTGTTGAAAAAGCTGGTAGAAATATATATATACATATATATATATATATATATAATCAAAATTATGTAAAGTAAATGACAAAATGAGGCAAACGCGTGTGTGTGTGGTTTTGTGTGTGTGTGTGTGTGTGTGTGTGTGTGTGTGTGTGTGTGTGTGTGTGTGTGTGTGTGTGTGTGTGTGAGCGCTCGCATGTGTGTCTAAGAGTATATATATATCATATGTGAATGTGTGTTTATGTGAATGTGTGTGTGTGTGTGTGTGTGTGTGTGTGTGTGTGTGTGTGTGTGTGTGTGTGTGTGTGTGTGTGTGTGCTCGCATGTGTGTGTATGCGTATGTATTTATCATATGTGAATGTGTGTGTGTGTGTGTGTGTGTGTGTGTGTGTGTGTGTGTGTGTGTGTGTTTATGCGCATATGGGTACGTATGCGTGTGTATGGAATGTAAAAAATAATACTAACACACACACATACGCTGCCCCTTCAGTGACCGAAACCCAGTCGTGCGGTTCCCCCGCGGGGATTAAATGCCGGCCGAGCGACCTTCTACGCAATGTCGATCCTTCTCTCAATCGTTCCCTCAAGTTTCTTCGTAACTTATCTTTCCCCTTCTCTCGGAGGTCAGACTCTCTTCACGAAGACTTCCGAAGTTTCATTACTCTGAAGCTGAAGAATCCAAAACGATTCTGGTCCCA
>NC_134814.1:22628629-22636129 GCF_046742065.1 Oratosquilla oratoria
GCTGTGCAGGTCGGGTTGAGTAGGTCACTTGGTACAAGTCGAGTTGAGCAGGTCAGGTTGTGCAGGTCTGAGCAGGTCAGGTTGATGTCGAGTTGAGTAAGTCAGGTTGTGCAGGTCTGAGCAGGTCAGGTTGTGTAGGTCTGTTTGAAAGGGTCGAGTTGAACAGGTCTGTTTGAGCAGGTCAGGTTAAGAAGGTCAGGTTGAGAAGGTCGAGTTGAATAGGTCAGGTTGTGCAGGTCTGTTTGAGCAGGTCAGGGTGTGCAGGTTTGTTTGAGCAGGTCAGGTTAAGGTCATGTTGAGAAGGTCTCAGGTCGGGTTAAGTAGGTCAGATTTTGCAGGTCGAGTTGTGCAGGTCGGGTTTTGCAGGCCATCTGGGATGATCAAGACCTGCAGGGTGAGATGAACAGGGTAATCCACTTGTGCAGGTCACTATGTGCAGGCCGCTCAGAGTTCATTTCTTAAAATAGATAATTCTTTTATTCACTCTTGTAAATATTTGTTCAAAATAAATGTCTGAAAAAATTAATTTAATTTACAATATTATTTTTATTCCATGTTTTATACATACGAACATAAACACACACACACACACACACACATATATATATATATATATACATACATGTGTGTGTGTGTGTGTATGTGTGTTTTAAGCACACACAAAAGTCAACCGTACGTTATCTTCGTATATTCATAATTCTCTAACGCTTCATATTCCCATTTTCTTTGTGAATACATTTCCCATTTTCTATTTTTTTCTTTCATTCCACTTTGATCTACAATCCTCTTTCCTTTCCTCTTTTCAACTTCGTTTTTTCTTTCCTTTCCTAAGCTCTTTTTCTAGGCTCTTTTTATGTTTAAATGGAAACACACAATGCTGTAAAAAAAAAAGTGCAAATATATACGCTAAAATATTCTTCGTTTCATATATCTATCTATTTAATTTTTTGTATTTTTGTTTTGATTTTTATTCCATATATTTCTTGTTTAAATTTTCATTTTTCTTCATTCTGATTCCATATATATTTTATTCCATATATTTTCCAGTTTTATCTTTCATGTTTTATATATTTTTCTTTTTGATTCCATATATTTTCATTTTATTTTTATGTATTTTTGTAATTTCTTATTAATTTTCATTCCATACATTTTTCATTCTTTTATATTTTTGTATCTTTTAATTTTTATTACATATATTTTCATTCCATATATTTTCCAGTTTGATTTTTCATGTTTTATATATTTTTCTTTTTTATTCCATATATTTTTTATATATTTTGTAATTTCTTATTCATTTTTATTCCATACATTTTTCATTTTCTTTAATATTTTTTGTATTCTCATTTTTATTCCATACATTTTTCATTCCATATGTTTTTTCAGTTTTATTTTTCATGTTTTATATATTTTTCTTTTTGATTCCATATATTTTCAGTTTATTTTTATATATTTTTGTAATTTCTTATTCATTTTTATTCCATACATTTTTCATTTTTTTATATTTTTTGCATTTTCTCATTTTCATTCGGTATATTTTTCAGTTTCATTACATATATATTTTCTATTTCATATATTTATCTATTTCTATATTTTTTCTATTTCCTTTGTTTCAGTTTTCAATTTAGTTTCGTATATTTTCTTTTTTTCTGATCCAACTACATAATTAGCAAAAAAAAAACAAAAAAAAACAATAAACAATATTATTAAATAAATGAATAAATAATAACAATATACAAATTAGAATTAAATATAAAAATAATTAATAAGTTAATAAGAAAAAACAAGAAATGGAAATAAATAATACATATAAATAAGTACAATGAATTAATAATCTTAATGAATAAATACAAATTTAGCAAATAATAATAACAATAACAAAAGTCACGTAAATTGTGAATATTATATCTTGTCTATCGCCACAAGATTTTTATTCCATTACATTAATATTTAATTAATTAATTTATTTATTTATATATTCTCCGAATTTTCACATTTCCATATTCAATTGTGGCTGCCGCCATATTTGTTTTTGTTCTCGTTTTCTATTTACGCCAATTTTAATTTTCTGTAATTCTTCCCCCAACCCCACCTACCCTCTGCACCCCTCCAGACCCTCTTCCCCTCTCTATCCCCTCCTTGTTCTCGATCTATCCCCAATCCCTTTCTCTCTCTCTCCCTATCTCTACCTCTCTTTCTCTCTCTCTCTCTCTCTCTCTCTCTCTCTCTCTCCCCCTGTATTTTCAGCTTTGTTTATGTCTCCCCTATCCACCTTCCCACCCAGTCCTTTACCCCTTTTTAGAAAGAGAGGGAGAGAGAGAGTGAGAGAGAGAGAAACATACACTGTAGATATAAACATAGATACTGTAGACAGAGGGATAGAGAGAAGGGGGAAGAGAAGATGAGTTCTTGAAATGTGAAATGAGAGAGAGAGAGAGAAAGAGAGAAAGAGAGAGAGAGAGAGGAGAGAGGGAGAGAGAGAGAGAGAGAGAGAGGAGAGAGAGACTGTAGACAGAGAGATATCTACTGTAGAGAGGTGGAGAGAATGGGAAGAGAAGACGAGGGGTAATTGAAATGTGAAACGAGAGAGAGATAGATAGATAGATAGATAGATAGATAGAGAGAGAGAGAGAGAGGTGATTGAAATGTGAAACGAAAAGAAAGAGAAAAAGAAAGAGAGAGAGGAGATAGATAGACAGATAGATAGAGAGAGAGAACGAACAACTTACTTGCTGAGCAGGGCAACGATGTAGCAAGAAGTTGGCACCCGCAAGCAACAAAAAACGGAAAACGGGGCGTCACATGTTTGTTCGGCTCGACAGAAAACGGGAAGAGAGTCGAAGAAGTGACAAAAGACAAGACACAAGACAAGAGAGAATGTGATATGTGTGTTTCTGTGTGTGTGTTTCTGTGTGTGTGTGTGTGTGTGTGTGTGTGTGTGTGTGTGTGTGAGTGGGTGTCAAATAAGGGGTGGGGCTTACTGTATTTATAGATGACACTGATGTATTGTCTGAAATTTATAAAATAGTGTATGAAATAATTTTTATACAATAGCAACAAGTGGTACGGGAGAGAGTATGAGAGAAAGAGAGATGTGTGTGTGTGAGAGGGAGAGAGAGAAAGAGAGAGATAGAGAGGGAGGGAGAGAGAGGGAGAGGGAGAGAGAGGGAGAGGGAAGGAGAGAGAGAGAGAGGGAGAGAGAGAGAGAGAGGGAGAGAGAGAGAGATAGATAGAGAGAGAGAGGGCAGGAGGGAGAGAGAAATAAAGAGAGGGGGAGGGAGGGAGGGAGGGAGAGAGAGAAAGAGAGAGAGGAGGGGGGAGGAAGAGAGAGAAGGAGGGAACGGAATGGAACGTTTTTAGGTTATATTCGGAAACGTTCCGAAGAATTATGGTACGTTTTCGATAACGTTCACGTTCCGCTTAATGGAAATTTACGAATATTCGGATATTCCCAACCGTAAGAGATGGCTTTCCGTGTTGTGTGACTCAATTTTGTTGTCGTAACTTCTGCCTTCTGTGCTTCGTCCCAGAAAAAAAGAAAAATAATAGAAAATACAAAAATAAATCAATAAAAGAATAAAAAACAAATAAAATATATATATATATATAAATATATATATATATATATATATATATATATATATATATATATATATAAAGTAAAGACAATTAAATCAATAAGTAAATAAATAAGATGATAAATAGAATAAAAAATCTGTACTCTATTTCAGTTTTGCCACACTGTAGTCTACACACACATACACACACACACACACACACACACACGCACACACACACACACACACACACATTCGACTCCAATGGTTTCCAGTTACCTTTTCTTGGTCTGGCCACCCTAACATTGAGGGCAAAGGTGAATCTTGGTCCTAATTAGGCGCCTTCTGTCGTGAATACCTCATCTCTCTCTCTCTTTCTCTATCACATACACACACACATTACCCATAGATTGGGCATATATGAGCTCTCATCTGGGAGGGTAATAGTCATCGATCACGAGTCTAACACGTAATCTAAGATCGTGGTGAACTACACACACACACACACACACACACACACACACATATATATATATATATATATATATATATACACACACACACACACATATTATATATATATATATATATATATATATATATATATATATATATATATATATACATACTTTTAAAATCAACACTCAACTTACAAAAGGAAACTTTGCCTTCTCAAGGAGACAGGAAGACAGCCGTCCACACACCCAAAGAGAATTTTCTCGAAATTTCGAGAAGAGAATTTTTCGAAATTTCTTGAAGAGGGCGGGACACTTGGTTCTGCAAGAAAAGGTGTCGGAAGGATGTTCTCTGTGTCAGGTGTCACTTCGGAGGTCCAAGTTGCCACGACGTTAAGGGATTGAACCAAATCTCGGCCAGAAAATAACAAGATAGATTCTGGTCGGAGACCGGGTGGGTGAGACGAACCACCATCACTATCACCACCATCGTCATCACCACCACCACCACCACCATCATTATCACCATCACCACCACCACCACTATCACCACCATCATCACCACTACCACTATCACCACCACCACCATCGTCATCATCGCCACCACCATCACAACTATCACCATCACCACCACCACCATCACCACTATCACCACCATCATCACCACTACCACCACCACCATTATCACCACCATCACCAACGCCATCTCTGGTTGTTCGGGGTCTTCTTGTCCCTCCCCCACTCCCTTCTCTCCCTCTCTCTGTCTCTATTCCTAAGCTAATCCCTCTTTCTAATCTCCCTGTTCTCTCTTTCGACGTCATTCCTTTTCCTGGAGATTCTTTACCTCGTTCCCTCTCTCTATCTCTATCTCTCTACTCCTGAGCTAATCCCTCTTTCTAATGTCTCTCTCCATTTTCTCTCTTTCGACGCCATTCCTCTTCTTGCCACTTTTTTCCCTCTCTCGCTTTCTCCATTCTCTCTCTTTCGACGTCATTCCTCTTCTTGCCGATTCTTCCCCTCTCTCTCTCTCTCTCCCTACTACATTCCTCCCCCACCCAATTCCTCTCTCTACTCCTGAGTTAATTCCTCTTTCTAATTTCTCTCTTGTTTTCTCCATTCTCTCTTTCGACGTCATTCCTTTTCCTAACAATTCTTTTCCTCCTTCCTTCTCTCCTTCTCTCTCTGTCTCCCTGCTTCATTTCTTCTCCTTCTCTTTCTCTCCCTCCCACCCATTTTTCTCTCCTTTTCTCCCTGTCCCCCACTCTTTTTTTCCCTCTCTCTTTCTACTTGATTCCTCTCTCTCTCTCTTTCTCCTTACTTTAACCTTCTCCCTCATAATTATTTCTTTCCTTACTCCGTATCTACCTATTTTTTCTTCTATCTTAGAAACACACACACACACACACACACACACACACACACACACACACACACACACACACACATGCACACACACACGCATGCACACACACACACACATGCACACACACACGCATGCACACATATACACACACAGCACTACCAGTACATGGAGCCATACATAACCTCAAAGCTCTCACCCGGGAGGGTGACAGCTGCCAATCACGAGACCAACACGTGATTTAAGAGTCTCTTCTACTCCACTGACTCCTCGATAGGTGCTGTGAATGTGACAGCAGGGGAGGGAGGGGGAGGGGAAGGGGAAGGGGGGAGGGTGAGGAGGGGAGAAGGGGAGGGTGAGAAGGGGAGGGTGATGAAGGGAAGGTGAGGAAGAGAGGGGAGAAGGGGAGGGGAGAAGGGGAGCGGAGAAGGGGAGGAGAATGGGGAGGGGTTAAGAGGGGAGGGGAGAAGGGGAGCGGAGAAGGGGAGGAGGGGAGGGGGAAGGGGTGAAGAGAAGAGGAGGAGGATGGGGAGGGGGAGGGGAGGAGGGGCGGGGAGGAGGGAGGGGAGGGGGAAGGGGAGAAGAGGAGGGGAGGGGGAGGAGGGGAGGGGAAGGATGGGGAGGGGGAGGAGGGGAGCGGGAGCGGGAGGAGGGGAGCGGGAGGAGGGGAGAGAGAGGAGGGGAGGGTGAACAGGGGAGGGTGAACAGGGGAGGGGGAGGAGTTAGCATCCCCCTCACCCCCCTCCCCTCCTCAAACTGGATTCTTAATTTGGGTCTGTGTACGCTTGTATTTGTTTTTCTGAACACACATTTCCTTTTACTCTCTCCTCGTCCTTAGAATCTTCCTCTTCTTTACCTCACTCTTTTCCTCCTCCCCTCTCCCTCTCCCTTCCTTCCCTCCTCTCTCCCCTCCCCCTCCTCCCCTCCCTCTTTTCCTCTCCTCTTCCCAAAATTTTATTTACTTTTCTCTCTCTCTCTCTCTCTCTCTCTTTCCTCCTCTTCTTTTTATCACTCTCTGTTTTCCTCTTCCCTCGCCTCCTCACCCTCCTCTTCCGTATTCTCTCCTACACTCTTCCCTCTTTTTCCTATTCTTCCTCCTCCCCCTCTTCTTCTAACCCCTTTTCCTCCTCTTCTCTCTTTCCTGCTCCTCTCTTTCTCCTCTTTTCCCCCATTCCTCCTCCTCCCTCTTTCCTGTTCCTTTCTCTCTTCCTCCTCTTACCCATCTTCCTCCTTCTCTCCTTCTCCTTTCTCTTCCCTCTCTTCCTCCTCCTCCCACTCAACCTTACCCCACCCCTTCTCCCTCCTCTCTCTTCTCCTCCTCCCTCTCTTCCCCGTCCTCCTCTGCCACCCACTCCCTCCCTCCTCCTCTTCCCTCTCTTCCCCCTCCTCCTCGGCCACCCACTCTCTCGCTCCTGCTCTTCCCTCTCTTTCCTCTCCTCCTCAGCCGGACACACTCTCCCTCCTCCTCCCTCTCTTCCCCTCCTCCTCGCCCAACCCCTCTTCCTCCTCCTCTTCCCTCTCTTCCCCCTCCTCTTCGGCCACCCATTCTCTCCCTCCTTCTCCTCCTCCCTCTCTTCCACCTCTTCGGCCACCCACCCTCTTCCTCCTCCTCCTCTTTCCTCTTTTCCTCCTCCTCCTCGGTTACCCACTCTCTCCCTCCTCTCTCTCTTTTCCCCTTACTCCTCAGCCCCCACTCTTACCATCCTCTTCCTTCTCTTCCTCCTCCTCCTCCTCCCTATCTTCCCCCTCCTCCTCCTCCCTCTCTTCCCCCTCCTCCTCGGCCACCCATTATCTCCCTCCTCCTCCTCCCTCTCTTTCCCTTCCTCCTCGGCCACCCACTCTCTCCCTCCTCCTCTTCCCTCTCTTCCCCCTCCTCTTCGGCCACCCACTCTCTCCCTCCTCCTCCTCCTCCTCCCTCTCTTCCCCATCCTCCTCGGCCACCCACTCTCTCCCTCCTCCTCCTCCCTTTCTTCCCCCTCCTCCTCGGCTACCCACTCTCTCCCTCCTCCCTCTCTTCCCCCTACTCCTCAGCCCCCACTCTCCCTCTTCCTCCTCCCTCTATGCCCCCTCCTCCTCGGCCACACACTCTCTCCCTCCTCCTCCTCCCCCTCTTCCCCCTCCTCCTCGGCTA
>NC_134814.1:22638629-22641129 GCF_046742065.1 Oratosquilla oratoria
TATAAAATAATAATAATAGAATAAATAAATAAATAAATGAATAATAATACATTAAAAATAAAATAATAATAATAATAATAATAATAACAAAAACAGAATCAATTAAAATTTTAATAAACCAAAAAAATTAATAGATAAATAAACAAAAATAATATAACAATAATCATAACAATAATAATAATAACAACAAAGAATAAATTAAAAATTGAATAAAAAAAAAAAAAACAAGTACAGCTATAGTGGTTGCAGCGCAAGCCTTGGTCACGGCGATCGGAATTAATTGCGGGTAATTAGGTGCCGCTGGGAAACCCTGTCTCCCCTCTCCTGTCTGTCTGTCTGTTTATCTGTCTGCACAGCCTGCCTGTCTATGTGTCTGTCTCCCTGTCTCCCCTTCTTATCTGTTTGTCTGTCTCCACGTCTGTCTCCCTTCTCTGTCTGTCATTTTCCCTTCTTTTCTGTCTGCCTGTCTGTCTCCCCTTCATATCTGTTTGTCTGTCTCCATGTCTGTCTCCCCTCTCTCTGTCTGTCTGTCTGTCTCCCCTCTGTCTGTCTCTGTGTCTCCCCTTTCTATCCGTTTGTCTATATGTGTCTCCTTTCTCTGTCTGTCTGCATCCCCTTTTTATCTGTATGTCTGTCTGTCTGTATCCCCTCTCTATCTGTCTCCTCTATCTGTCTATGTGTCTGTCTTCTCCCCTCTATGTCTATCTGTATGTCTCCCTCTCTGCTTGTCTCCCCTCTCTATTCATCTATCTGTCATACGCCCCTCTGTCTGTCTATCTCCCCTCTCTGTCTCCCCTTTCTGTCTATGTATTTTTCTGCCCTCTCTGTCTGTGTCTGTCTATCTATCTGTGTCTCCCCTCTCTATCTACCTGTCTGTCTCCCCTCTGTTTGTCTATCCATGTCTGTCTGTCTGTCTGTCTGTCTGTCTCTTCTTACAAACACCCAGAGTTGAGGGTTGACCGCCTCTACTCTGAGCTCTCGTGTTTTTCTTCCCTGTCAGGAATGGATGGGGATTCGAGGAGGAGGAGGAGGGGAGGAGGAGGAGGACGGGAGGAGGAGGAGGACGGGAGGAGGAGGGGAGGAAGAGGTGGAGAAGAGGAGGAAGAGGAGGAAGCGGAGAAGTAAACAGGGAGGAGGAGGAAGGAGAGGGGAGGATGAGGAGGAAGAGGACGAGGAGGAAGAGGGGAAGGAGGAGGAAGAGGAGAAGTAGGAGGAGTAGCAGGATTAGGAGGAAGAGGGGAAGAGGGGAGGAGGGGGAGGAGGAGGAAGAGGAGGCAAAGTAGGAGTAGTAGCAGGAGGAGGAGGAGGAGGAGGAGGAGGAGGAAGGAAAGCAGGAAAATGAAGAGGAATAGGAGGAAGAGAAGGTGGAGGAGTAAAGTGATGGAATAGAAATGGAGAACGAGGAGGAGGAAGAAGAAAAGGAGAAGGAGAAGATGGAGAAGGTAGAGGAGAAGGAGAAAGAGGAGTAGGATGAGGAGGTGGAGGAGGAAGAAGAGGAAAAAGAAGAGAAAGAGACCAATATAAACACAAAATATGATAAAATATTTAAACACGAAAGTTAAATAAAGCTTTTACAATCCTGGACATTATTTTAACAATCTGTTCGACGCCCCCCCCCCACACACAAAAAAAAGGGGGGAGGGGGGAGGGGGGGAGTTAGGCGAACAAGTGAAAGGGGGGAAAAACTATGGGGAAGCTAATCCTAATGGGTCAATGGGAAGACAGGGACTGGTGGGGGAGAGAGAGAGAGAGAGGAGTGTGGGAGAGAGAGGCAGAGAGTGAGAAAGAGAGAGGGAGAAAAAAAGAGTGAGGGAGAGAGAGGGAGAAAAAAAGAGTGAGGGAGAGAGAGGAAGAAAGAGAGAGGAGAAAGAGAGGGAGAAAGACAGAGGGAGAGTGGGAGACAGGGGTAGAGAGAGAGAGAGTTTCTCGTCCAAGAAGTCTTGTCCAAAAGGGGAACTTGGATGACGCAGTGCCCGCGACGCTAAGTGGCCAAGACCTTGGGACACCACCACTAACACCACCACTAACACAACTAACACCACCACTAACGCAACTAACACCACCACTAACACAACTAACACCACCACTAACACAACTAACACCACCACTAACACAACTAACATCACCACTAACGCAACTAACATCATCACTAACACCATCACTAACCCCGCACACCACCACTAACGCCACTGATGGTACTAATACTGACCACAACTAATATCATCACTAATGCCACTAATATCATCACTAGCTCCACACACCACCACTAACGCTACCACCACCAACATCACCACAAGCGACACTAACACAACCACCACAAAAACCACTAACAACATCACTATCGCCACTAACACAACCACCAGAAACATCACCACTAACGTCACTAACACCATTACTAATACCACTACAACCACCGAAACTATTAACACCACCACTGACGCCACTCACACCCCCACTAACACCACTACAATCACCACCAGTAAACGGCACTAACACTATC
>NC_134814.1:22643629-22653629 GCF_046742065.1 Oratosquilla oratoria
AAACGACAAATAATAAAAAATAAATTAAAAATAATTCATATATATAAATAACAAGTGAACAAAAACAAATAAAAAAGAATACGTACACATACGTACACACGCTTCCGTGCACATGTACGTATGTGTACGCGCAAACATACCTGTGCGTGTAATCTTAGGTCCAGCCAAGCTGGAGTATAAATAATGCAAACTCTTCTCAATTAAAACGTTCCAGGACTGGAAATGGGCCTTCCAGGTCTGCTGGAAGGCCAGGAAGGTCCACTATCTGGACTTCTCTTCCTCTTCCTCCTCCTCCTCCTCTTCCTCCTGCTCTTCCTCCTCCTTTCTCTTCTTTATCAATCCAATGCTGGAAAAGGACTTTCCAGAACTGCTGGAAGGCCGGTATAAGTCCACTAACCTGGACTTGTCTTCCTCCTCCTCCTCTTCCTCCTGCTTCTCTCTCTTCCTCACTCGAAGAAGAAAGAGAAGTAGGGAAAGAAAAAGAATGGAAGGAGGAAACAAAGGGAACTAAGGAGAAGTGAAAAAAGGAAAAGAAGAAGAAGAGAAAGAAGAGTGAATGAAGAAGAAAATGAAGAAAAAGAAGAATGAAAGGTGAATAAGAAGAAGAAGAAGAAGAAGATGAAGAGGAAGATAAAAATGAAGAGGATGAAGGAGAAAAAGAAAAGGAAGAAAGGAAGCAGAAGACGAGGGAGAAAGAAGAAGAAGAAGAAGAAGAAGAAGAAGAAGAAGAAGAAGAAGAAGAAGAAGAAGAAGAAGAAGAAGAAGAAGAAGAAGAAGAAGAAGAAGAAGAAGAAGAAGAAGAAGAAGAAGAAGAAGAAGAAGAAGAAGAAGAAGAAGAAGAAGAAGAAGAAGAAGAAGAAGAAGAAGAAGAAGAAGAAGAAGAAGAAGAAGAAGAAGAAGAAGGGAAAGAAGAAGAAGAAGAAGAAGAAGGGAAAGAAGAAGAAGAAGAAGAAGAAGGGAAAGAAGAAGAAGAAGAAGAAGAAGGGAAAGAAGAAGAAGGGAAAGAAGAAGAAGGGAAAGAAGAAGGGAAAGAAGAAGGGAAAGAAAAAGAAGAGAGGAATGAAGAAGAAAAGAAAGGAAGAAAGAGAAGAATGAAGGGTGAAGAAGGAGAAGAAGGAGAAGAAGGGGAAGAAGGAGAAGAAGGGGAATAAGGAGAAGGGAAAGAAGGAGAAAAAAAAAATTGGAAAAAGAAGTGGTTAACCCTCTCAGCAACGAAAAGGTTTATCTCAAGTTAATCTCGATTATCATAAACCTTTACGATAATTTTACTGAATAAAAAAATTATAATAAAGAAAACAGAATGTATTTTTTTATTTCTGTCTGATGAATTCATTCAGTTGAAGCAAGCTCATATATATATATATATATATATATATATATATATATATAAACTCACAAAAGAAAGTGAAAATAAGAAGGAAAAATGAAAGAACTACATATGGAGTCCTTCATTGCATATTCAGTGAGCATTTTTCCTTCTTCGCTGAGTTTTGACGAGGCTAGACTTCTTTCTTAAACGGCTCGGAGAGCTAGCCTCTCCCACGTCCCTAAAAAAATAAAAAAATAAAATAAAAATAAAAATAAAAAACAATTCAATCAAATTAGTTCTCCATTCTATATCTGAGAAACACGTTATCATCCACACTAGCCTCGATGTTGTTCATACCTTGGCTACGTTCCTTGAACACGACCAAAAAAAAAAAAAAAAAAAAAAAAAAAAAAAAATAATAATAATAATAATAAATAATAATAATAGTAATAATAAAATAAATAAAATAAACAAATAAAAATTAATTACATAAATACAATAATAAAAAGAATAAATAAAACATGAATAGAAATACAAAACAAACAAAATAAAAACAAATTAATAGATAGAATAATAATAATGATAACAGTTACCATGACAACAATAATAATGATAATAAAATTATTAAAAAATACGTTAACAAGAACAAAATAACTAAAGTCTGTCACTCCATATCATCCTTTCGACTTGTTGGTCTTTGCCGCCAGGTGATTTCATTCACCCGAGCTGATCTCCAAAGTTGAATAACCTCTAACTTCTTGACCCCATTTTATTTATTTTTTATTTTTATTTATTCTTATTTATTTATCTTTAATTATTATTACCTTTTTAATACCCGATCTAGTCTTGCAATAAGGAAGCAATTTGTGTGTGTGTGTGTGTGTGTGTGTGTGTGTGTGTGTGTGTGTGTGTGTGTGTGTGTGTGTGTATGTGCGTGTGTGTGCGTGCGTGTGTGTGTATGTAAGGACTTGGTTATGTCAGGTCACGTTAGTCTTTGGGTAGGTCAGATTAGGTTCAGTTCAGGTTGGGTTAGGTCAGATGCAATTTGGGTAGGTCAGATGAAATGAATAAGATTAAGTTAGGTCAGGTCAGGGTAGGTAAGTGTCATAAAGAAAAAAAAAATAATAAATATCTTGTCCACTCGCATCAACTGAATAAAATCGCCCGGCGACACAAGAGAGACAAAAACCTGTGGACAGCGTCAAGACCTTGCAGGGGTTATGGGTCCTTGGACGTGCCTTATCTCCTCCTCCTCCGCCATTTTGTAACTTTAGTTTCGAGTTGTGTCGAGAGACTCTTCAGCGTTTCCCCCTCCCCCCCCAAACTCGAAAAAAGACCCTTCTTCGCACCTACTTTACCCCCTTCCCCCCAAAAAAACAACAACATATATACAATATATATATATATACATATATATATATATAATATATAATATATATATATACATATATCACATGTAATAATACTAATATGAAATAAATTCATAATACAAACTGAAAATAAAATATCTAAAATACATATACACAGACCTACACGAATACACGTATAACACACATACACATATACACAGACATAAAATATAATACATGAAAGAAAAACGTACGTACACAGTCTTCGACCATCAGCTGAATAGGATTGACGGGTTTTAGCCAAAATACTACTACTACTACTACTAATGATAATAATAATAATAATAATAAAAACAATACTAATGACTAATAATTATTTGCCTAAAGACCATCAGCTGAATAGAATTGACGGGTTTTAGCCAAAATACTACTACTACTACTACTAATAATAATAATAATAAGATAATAAGGAATAACAATGATAATAATGAATAATAATTATTTGCCTCAAGATCTGCCCATACAACCGAATTTTAGCTATCAAATTTCAATTAGAGAGTGAGAGAGAGAGAGAGAGAGAGAGAGAGAGAGAGAGAGAGAGAGAGAGAGAGAGAGAGAGAGAGAGAGAGAGAGAGAGAGAGAAAGCGTCACCTAACTGAACGATATATACACATCCTATCGCCATTATAATCTTGACCCTCTGAACGCTTCAATTCGGAGACCATCTTTTCCCTTTCACGAAGCCCTTTTACTTAGATTAATGGGTTCTTTGTTCAATAGAGAACCTCACTCGCCCCATTTCAGATTATGGCCCTGTTCACACTAGCGGTTTGAACCGCGCGGAAACCGCGTCGGTACCGCATACTCAATAAAAAACTGCGAGGTTGTGTGTGTCAACTTCCTCATCGACTTACTTTGCAGCTGATCAACCGCCGCGGTTCGAACCGCTAGTGAGAACAAGACCTATTCCGATCCCTCTTGGGTGAATAAAATCACCCGGCGAAAGCTGAACAGTGTCACTGTATTGATGAATTTAACGAGATTTTTTTCTTTACTCAAATTAGCTTCGTTAGGTTTCCATTCGGATCATCTTTCTTATTACGATCAAGAGGTCATCCTCCCAAAAAATGGGGAGCTTAACTCAATAATAACCCCCCCCTTTCCCTTCCCCCTCCACTCTCTGCTGAATCAAATCGTCTGATGGTGCGTATGTGCGTGTGTGTGCAAGTTTGTATGTGTACATGTGTGTGCACATGTGTACGTGTGTGTATATATGTGCGTATGTGCACTTGTGTATGTGTATGTATGTGCACGTCTGTATATCTATTCATCTAATCGTACAGCGAAGGGAGTACATTCATGTGTGTGTGTATGTGCGTGTGTGCACGTGTATACGTCTGTGTATGTACAAGTGTATGCGTGTTTATATATATGTGTGTGTGTGTGTGTGTGTGTGTGTGTGTGTATGTGTGTGTGCGCGCGCGCGCATCAATAACTACCACAATGATCGTTATGATGATGCTAAGGCGTTAGACGAAAACGATTTATCAAAAGAAATATTTAAACGTAATTGAAAATTTCCCCCCAACAAGAGAACCAATTAAATCTACCCCCCCATTCATCTACGTCATTATCCCCCCCCTCGTTATCCAGATGGCTAGGAAGAGGGAAAGTGTGTCATGGAGATGAACAGAATCGCCTGACGGCAGGTTGGGTGAAAGGCACAAAGATACTCGAGGGGTGGGCAATCTTTGGCACGCGTGCCAAGGGAATTATATGTGACAAGTGTCTCCGGTACACTGATGACGTTTTCTCCGGCACGCGACATCCAGAGCTCATCTTAAAATAATAATAATGATAATGATAATAATAATAATAATAATAATAATATTATAATAATGATAATAATAATAAAATGGGGTACATGAAGAATTGTCATCCCAGAACGCTCACATGAAGAATCGTCTTCCCACGAGATCCCACCTGAAGAATTGTCACCCCAGTACGTCAAATATGAACAGTGGAATACAGATTACGTTAGCTTAGGTTAGGGTTAGGTTAGGTTTGGTTAGGTTACGTTAGGTTAGGTTGAATGAGGGTAATGATTATTGTTATCAAACAACCGAAGAATTGTAAACCCAGGATGGCGCCCCACATGAAGAATTGTCACCCTAGGATAGCCCACATGAAGAATTGTCACCTTGTCGAAGTCTGGAGTAATTCTTCATGTGACCCGACCGCGTGCTCCGCTGGGCGGTGGATTGGGACCCTTATAGGAGGTGAAGGGAGAGTGCCCGTAATCGTACGTAGGCCTATCATTAATGTTATCCTCTTGGCAAGCGAGATTTTTTTTTCTAATCCAAGATTTGGTTGATTCTGGTATCCACACTTGTAAAGGCTGCCCATCCCTGGTCTAGACATTCTTCGGTATTAGTTTTTTTTCTGGCTATCGTTTGATGGTAATTGGTATAGCCCCCTTCCCCCACCTCCGAAAAAAGTATGTACGGTATATATATATATATGTATATGACGTAAGCGGAGTAGGAAACACAGGAGTCTTAGTCTTGAGTTTATTCCTCACGAAGCCGAAGTTATCAGAAACAAGCTCCAGAACTACCCACTTCCCCCAGAACTCCTTGAAGAACTCGAGAAGAAACAGGAATAAACTCAAGACTAAGACTCCTGTGTTTCCTACTCCGCTTACGTCAACCTGTCAGAATGTCTCAACATATGTATATATATATATATATATATATATATATATATACATATATACATATATATATATATATATATATATATATATATATATATCATGGCTGGCGTCAAAGATTTAATTCAGATATAAATACCACATTAGCCCTAATGATTTACAATTCTTGAATCTATACCATGCGTTCGTGCGTGTGTGTATAAGAGATATCCCTCCATGGTCTTGATCATGTGTTGGACTCGTGATCGACAGTTATTATCCTCCCAGATGAGAGCTCAGAGCTCATATATGCCCGTTCTATGGGTAATGCTGTGACCTTACACACACACAGCTCCTTACCCACGAAAGCTGGAGTGCCGGCTCGCAGTGTAGCGATAGTAAAATTATTTCAGCCCAGGGCCAGATTCGAACTCGAACCGCTGGAATAGCGGTTGCGAACGGTGCTCTTGCACCATCGAGCCTGTGTGTATGTGTGTGTGATCCACCATGGTCTCGGATCACGTGTTGGACTCGTAACCGTCAGCTATTTCCCTCCCGAGAGCTCAGAGCTCATATATGACAGATCTATGGGTAATGATGTGACCTTACACACACACACACACACAACTCCCCGACCACGATAGTGAAATTATCATAGCCCTGGGCGGGATTCGAACTCGGACTGCTGGAGTAGCGGTTGCGAACGGTACCACTACGTCATCGAACCTTTCTCTCTCTCTCTCTCTGTGTGTGTGTGTGTGTGTGTGTGTGTGTGTGTGTGTGTGTGTGTGTGTGTGTACATTTCATAATATACACATAATCATTCCTTTCCCTCAACTTCTTCACATATATCATCAATCATAAACTTTCTCTCCTTCCTCCTCTTGCACATACGTCAACTCCTCGACATGGCTCTAATTCGGTTCTCCATCTCCATCACTTACATCATTCCTCCTCCTCCTCCTCTTCCTCCTCGGTTATCTCCAAGACAATTCATCCCCCGAACTCAGATCGTGATGTTTACAGATCGCATCCTTCGGGCCATCCAGCGTGACTTGGCAAGCGCCTTCGGGCCAAGTGCTAATTGCTCTCTTGTTTGGCCTCTCTCTCTTCGCTCTCATTATCTCTTTTCACTCTCATTATCTCTCCAGCCACGCCCCCTCGCCAACTACCCTCTGTATCATCACTAGTACGATGATATTGGCAATTAAGTTGTTTAAATCCTACCGATTAACCTAGTACATTTATATATTTATGTATTCGTGCATTTCGATATTTATTTAATGTACTGTAATTACTAAATTCATATATTACAAACATGTTTATTCTATTAGTGATTGTATAATGAGCTGTATTTGTAAATGGGATCGTTCTTTCCTGCGCATGTCACTGCGCACTTGTTCTTATGAGCGTTGCCAGGACAGATGACGTTCATCGCACTTGTTCTTATGAGCGTTGCCAGGACAGATGACGCTCCTCGCACTTGTTCTTATGAGTGTTGCCAGGACAGATAACGTTCATCGCACTTGTTCTTATGAGCGTTGCCAGGACAGATGACGCTCCTTGCACTTGTTCTTATGAGCGTTGCCAGGACAGATGACGCTCCTCGCACTTGTTCTTTTGAGCATTGTCAGGACAGATGACGCTCATTACGCCGATACTCCGCTCAGTGGAGGCGAGAGGTGAAGTAGCGGCTATGAGCGGAATCAGCGACAAAAGATAATGTTGTGAAGACTTGGGTCCCTCTCTTTTGACTTTCACACTAAAAGGCATGGTGCATTAATGTGAGTTTGAATTCCAGTTTTATGTAATAGTTAAGACAGAAGCATTGTAATATGGTTGACAAGTTAGTTATTTTTGTGAAATAGTACTAAGTGCATTACTTGTAATTACGATTGTTCAAAAGACGTTACATAAAGGGTCTGGAAAGAATTATATTAATTCTCGTTCGATGTATGTTGTTTAAAGTGTTTTTGTCATTCTCTTATGTATTTGTTTGCTTTCGATGATTTTTACACGTACGATATGGATTTATGTATAGTATTAATTTGTATTACAGATTGAAATTAAACGATTATGACAGTCCACGAATTTTAGTGTGAAACACCCTCTCCTTTCGGTCCTCCACTCTCCTACACTCTCTTTAGTACCCCCCCCGACTCTCTCTCTCTCTCTCTTTCTCTCACAATTTTCTCTCTTTTCTCCCGATCATAAAGGACTTTTCCTTTCATTATCTCTTGCATGTTCTTTCCCTTCCATCGCTCTTTTTAATTTGTCTCTCTTTCTATCTCCCTCTTTCTCTCTCCTCTTCCTTCCACCGCTCTTTTCATATCTTCCTCTCTCTCTCTCTCTCTCCCTTCCACAGCTCTTTTTAATTCAATTGTCTCTTTTTATATCTCCCCTCTCTCTCCCTCTCTCTCTCTATCCTGGCCTTTCTCCCTCTCTTCCAAATATATTCCCTCCAATCCCTCTCCTCTCTCCCCCTCCGAACTCTCTCCCAATCTCCCCCATATCCCTCTTCATCTCCTCTTTTTCTCTTTCCTAATTCTGCTACTTTGTCTCCTTCCCACTCTTTCTTATCTGTCATTTACCCATATATATCTCTTTCTTATCTTCAACTCTCTCTCTCTCTCTCTCAAACCGTTCCTTCTTACCTATTTTCCTTTAATGGACATATCCTCCTCCTCCTCCTCCGCATCTTCCTTATCCCCTCCCTCTTCCTCCCTACCCGACCCCCTCTCTCTCCCCTACCTCCTCTCCCTCACTCCCTCCCCATCCCACCTCTTGCTCCCCCTCCCTCTTCCTCCTCCCCTCTTCCTTCTTCCCTCCCCCTTCCTCTTCCTTCTCCTTCCCTATCTCTTCCTTCCTTCCCCATTCCTCCCTCCCTCCCACCTCTGCCCATCCTTCCTCCTCCCTCACACTTTCCTCTCCCTTCCCCTCCCTTCTTCCTCCCTCCCCACCCCCCTTCCTCTTCCCACCCCTCCCATTACCCTCCCTCCTCGGCCTTTTCTCGCCCACTGCCTCCCCTCCCACCCTTCCCCCCCCAGCTGAAGAGCTCAAACACGAGAATTGACATTCGCCAGTAGATCCCGTCCCGTCTCGTCACCGTCCATTATCTTCCTCCCTGTCAACGCCATTCCGTCAATCCGGTCAACTCGCTCATCCTCCTCACTTGCCCGGACCTTCTGGAAGTCCGGAAGACTCCCAGAAAAAAAAAAAAAAAAAAAATATATATATATATATATATATATATATATATATATATACATATATATATCTATATATCGATGGTGCAGTGGTACCGTTCTTGACAACTAATTCAGCAAACTGAGTTCGAGCCCTCCAAGTGTGTGTTTGTGTGTGTATAATAATAATGATAATAATAATAATAATAATAATAATAATAACAATAATAATAATGATGACAATTAATAATAACAATTATCTCGTGATTCGGTGACTAGAAACCCGCAACCCCTAAGTAACCAGCAACGATCCTTGGGGCTTCTAACAGATCTTTCTGGGATATAACGTTGTAGACGGAGTAGAAGGCGAAAGAAAAAAAGGAAGAGGAGGGAGAGGAGAAGGAAGAGGTGGAGGAAGAGGTGAAAGAAGAGGAGGAAGAAGGGAAGGAGGAAGAGGTGAGAGAAGAACAGGAGGTGGGGAAGGAAGAGGTGAAAGAAGATGAAAAGGAGTAGGAGGAGGAGAAGGACGAGTTCAAAGAAGATGAAAAGGAGTAGGAGGAGGAGGAGGAAGAGAAGAAAGAGGTGAAAGAAGATGAAAAGGAATAGGAGGAGGAGGAAGAAAAGTAGGAGGAAAAGGGCGAGGTGGGGGAAAAATAGAAAGAAAAGGAGGAGGGGGATTAACCCATCCCATTGACCGAATACCAGCCTCTCGGGGTCGCACAAAATGGACGTAAGAGGGAGATACATCTCTGTGACGTCCCTCTTGTAGGACCACCAGTAAAGTGTGGACCACATCGTGGATAAATGTGGACTACATGTGGACCATATGTGGACTAATGGACCTCCCCCCCCCTTGTTGCTTTCTCTTTCTTGTCTACGGATAAGGTAATATCCCCGGGCTATCTCTCCCCCCTCCCCCGTTCCCCCCTCCCCACCGTCCATCGATTTCCATACCTCTTCTGCCTTCTAAAGCTGCGGTTACACTTGTCCCAAGTACGTACGGACCCCATGATTGGTCGGGATTTCCCCCCCCATAGTCTGACTATGTGTGGCTTGTGAAGAACGAGCTGGCGAGAGAGAGGAGGAGGGAAGGAGAGAGAGAGAGAGAGAGAGAGAGAGAGAGAGAGAGAGAGAGAGAGAGAGAGAGAGAGGAAGCGAGGGAGAGAAAGAGGGAAAGAGAGGATGGGAGAGAGGGAGAGATGGGGGGGAGAGAGAGAGAGAGAGAGAGAGAGAGAGAGAGAGAGAGAGAGAGAGAGAGAGAGGAAGCGAGGGAGAGAAAGAGGGAAAGAGAAGGTGGGAGAGAGGGAGAGATGGGGAGGAGAGAGAGAGACGAAGGGAGGGAAGAGAGTTGGAGAGAGAGAGAGAGAGAGAGAGAGAGAGAGAGAGAGAGAGAGAGAGAGAGAGAGAGAGAGAGAGAGAGAGAGAGAGAGAGGAAGGGAGGAAACGAGGGAAAGGGAGAGAGAGG
>NC_134814.1:22658629-22661129 GCF_046742065.1 Oratosquilla oratoria
TCAAATTGTATAATTTCAGTTTCTAAAAGTTCCACAAGAGATCAGGTCACAAAAACACACAAACAACGCTCAACTCAGTGTGTGTACGTGTGTGTACGTGTGTGTGTGTGTGTGTGTGTGTGTGTGTACGTGTGTGTACACACGTCCCATTCCATATTTGGCAGATATTCTTCCACGGACGCAATTTTTTTTTTTTTTTTTTTAATCCATCAGTCATTCAGTGGCACTCCCAGACCTCTTCCTCCCACCCTCCATCACCCTCCAAACTCTCCTCCCACCCTCCATCACCCTTGAATCTTGTACACTATATGTATCCTAAGGGACATTGTAAAAAATATATATAACAATATTTTTTTAAGAATATATCAAACAATATATATTTTTGTAGAATGTATATCTAACAATATTATCAATCTATTCACGTGTTTACATATTTATCATTACTATTATATATATATATATATATATATATATTTTTTTTTTTGGGGGGGGGCAGTGATAACCAATGGATCTTTGGAGGAGGTCTTGGTTTTACAAAGGGGTCCTTAAATATGGCCTTTGATTAGGACAGGATGTACGGACGGGGATTTTGTTGGACACGGGTCTAAGAACGGACGGACGGACGGACACACAAACATACAAAAAAAAACTTGGCCTACCGGCGACGACTCTCGATCTCTGCTGACTTCAAAAGCGGGGGCCGTACCCATGTACTGTACCTGCAAAAGGAAAAGTCGTTAGAAATGACGCTAACCACACTATAACGTTACAAACATGCACACATTATATATATATATATATATATATATATATATATATTTATATATAATTAACCAGAGCTTCTATCCTTAGTAGGGGAGACAAGTCGCCACACATAAAATGTGTGATTCTGGTCCGAAGGGGTGTCGCCAAGGCCCCCAAAACATCGATTGCATGCAATCAATATACCTTGTACGGTGTGTGTTATCATATGCGTTCCTGGGGGGGAGGGGAGAGGCTGAAGAGGAGGGAAAAGGAAGGAATGGGGAGAGGAGACTGGGGAGTGAGAGAGGAAGGAAGGAAGAGGAAGGGAGGAGGAGGGAAGGAAGAGGAAGGGAGGGGGAGGGGGAAGGGAGGGGGAGGGGGAAGGGAGGGGGAGGAGGAGGAATGAGGAGGGAGTGCGGAAAGGTTGAGGGAGAGCGTTGAGGATGGGAGAAAGGTGAAGAGGAGAGAGGGGGAGGGAGAGAGAGGGAGGTTGGGAAGGGAGAGGGAGGGAGACGGGGGAGGGAGAGGGTGGAGTGAGAGGGATGGAGAAGGGGACGGGGATGGAAGAGGAAGGAAGGAAAAGGAGAGGATGTAGGGAAGAGGAAGGAGAGGTGAGGGAGGATAGAGGAAGAAAGGGGATGGAAGAGGAGGGAGGGGAGAGGGATAGTGGGAAGAGGAGGAGGAGGAAAGGAGGGAGGCAGGAGGAAGGAGATGGGAGGGTAGGGGGTAGGAGAAAGGGGGAAGGGGGGGAGGGGAGAGGGGGAAGGGGGAGAGGGATGGTGAGAAGCGGGGGAGGGGGAAAGGAGGGAGGGAAGAGGAAGGAGAGGGAAGGAGAGGGGGTGAGTGAAAGGGGGAGAAGGAGGGGAGAGGGATGATGGAAAGAGAAGGGGAGGGGTATAGTGGGAGGGGGAGAGAGATGGTGAGAAGAGGGGGAGGGGGAAAGGAGGGAGGGAAGAGGAGGGAGATGGGAGGGGGAGAGAAAGCAGAGGGGAGAGGAAGGAAGGGGAGGGAAGAGGAGGAAGGGGTAGAGAGATAGTGGGAAGAGGAGGGGAGGGGGAGGAGGAAAGGAAGAGGAAGGAGGAAGGAGAAAGGAGGGGGAGGGCAGGGGGTGAGGAAAAGGGGGGAGAAGGAAAGGAGGAACGGAGGAGGAAGGAGATGGGAGGGAAGGGGGAGGGGAGAAGGATGGTGAGAAGAGGAGGGGAGGGGGAGGGGAAAGGAGGGAGGGAAGAGGAAGGAGGGAGGGAAGAGGAAGGAGAGGGGAGGGTAGGGGGTGGGGGAAAGGAGGAAGGGAGGAAGGGAAGAGGAGATGGGAAGGGGGGAGGGGAGAGGGGGAAGGGGAGAGGGATGGTGAGAAGAGGAGGGGGAGGGGAAAGGAGGGAGGAAAGAGGAAGAGGAGGGGAGGGGAAGGGGGGAGGGTAGAGGGGGAGAAGGGAGAGGGATGATGGGAAGAGGAGGAGAAGGAGGAGAGGGATAGTGGGAAGAGAAGGGGGAGGGGAGAGGAGGGAGGGAAGAGGAAGGAGAGGGGAGGGGGAGGGGGAGGGGGAAAGGGGGAGAGGGGGGCTTTCTAACACAGAATTACATTGGTGTGGTTTGTTGCTTCGTCTCAATTCACACACACACATACATAAGCGGAGACCCCGCAAGCCATTCTCTTGTGTTTATGTTAGTCCCCCCAACGCAATATAGTAACCCCCCTTTCCCCCACCTCCCCCCATCTTCCATTCCAGTAGGCGGCTCCATTTATTCACGTGTATTA
>NC_134814.1:22666129-22678629 GCF_046742065.1 Oratosquilla oratoria
GTTTGATTCTTGAGGGAATGTGTATGTATGTATGTATGTACAGTATGTATACGTACACATGCGCACACGCACGCACACACACACACACACACACACACACACACACACGTCTTCGATTTTTTGCTCAACCATTACCTTGATGAAATCTGCCCATGCAGTGACACTACATAATAAATAACTAAATAAATGATAAATTATTTACTCAGATTACAAAAATAGCGAACCAAGAGGAGGTGGGGGGAAGGGGGAGAAGGGGAAGAGGGGTCATAATGTGAGGCTTCATACAATGGCAGCTGATGAGGGAGGAGATGAGGAAGAGGAGGGGGAGAAAAGAGGAGAGAAGAGAAAGAATAGGAGGAGAGAGGAGGAGGAATATGGAGAGGAGGAGGAGCGAAGAGGAAGAGGAGGGGAGAGAAAAGGAACAGGAGGAGGAGAGAGGAGGAGGAGAGAAGATAAAGAGGAGGAGAGAAGATGAAGAGGAGGAGGAGAGAAGAGGAAGAGGAGGAGGAGAGACGAGGGAAGGCCAAAATAGGAAAAGAGGGAAAGGGAGAAGGAAAAGGAAGGAAGGAAGGAAGGAGAGGGAGGAGGAGAAAGAGAGATAAGAGAGTAAGAGAAGGAAGGAGGAAAGATGAAGAAAAAGAGAATGTGGGGAAAAAAGAGAAGAAGGAAGGAAAGGAAAAGAGGAGGGAGGGAAGGAGGAGAAGACTGAAGGGAGAGACAGAAAGAGAGAGAGAGAGAGAGAGAGAGAGAGAGAGAGAGAGAGAGAGAGAGAGAGAGAGAGAGAGAGAAAGGGAGAGAAAGATAGAGATAGATAGATAGGGAGAGAAAGATAGAAAGATAGAGAGAAAGAGAGAGGAGGAGGGATGGGGAGAAAAAGTAAATAAACAAATATTATATATATATATTATATATATATATATTATATATATATATATCATATATATATTACAACAGTATTACCAATAACTGGACAAGAGCTGGATAAGCTGTTAATAGACTTTAGACCCAAAAAGCAATATATAAAAATTTTCCCTTTTTTTTTTTTTTTTGCCAATATCTTCTTTAATAAAAATTTGTACTCATTCATCCTTCATTAATTTTCTTTTTTTTTTTGTATATTTTTAATACTTTCCAACCGTCAGTGAAATTAGTCTTGTTTGCATACTCTCTCTCTCCTGTTTCTCTCTTTAATAGATACTCAAATCCAAAAAAGAGGCAGATGTCCATACTTAGAGAACCTCTCTCTTTCTCTCTTTTTTTTGTTGTTGTAACACATTTAACTATTCAATGGACTTCTACAGTGACGGGACATTCTCTCTTCAGGTCCAAAAAACTTTTCAATCCAAAACAAAAATATATATAAATGAATAAACAAATAAATATACAAATATAAGAACAAAAAAGAAAATTAAATAAAAATCACTCAAGGAAAAAATATACTGACAAATAAATAAAAAAGACAAAAAATAAAATAGAAATAAAACAAAGATAAAAAATCAACAAACAAATTAAAAAACGAAGACAAAAATAATAAACAAATAGAGAGAAAAAATAAAATAAACAAATAAATAATAATATTTTTTGTGACCGAGTCTTACAACCTTAGACACAAAGTGTCTTTACACCCTAAGCTGTGTTCGAACCACCATAACCCCCTCCCCCCTCTTCAGACACTCAAAGCCACTCCAGCCCCCCTCCCCCTAACTTCGCTAATGCCCCCTACCGTCTCCCTGCTCTCTTTAACACGTCTACATTGCTCTCTCTGCTCTTCACGCTTTGCTCTCTTTAACGACTCTGCCTCTCTTTACTGGTCTTTAACTACTCTTTAACGACTGCCTTTCTCTGCTCTTTTTTCTAGTCTTATAACTACTCTTTGCTCTCTTTAACGACACTGTCCCTGCTCTTTTCACTCGTCACTTAAATGCTCTTTATTTTCTTGCTCTCTTTCAGGCATCTGTGCTCTGCCCCTCTCTCTGCTCTCTTTACTGCTCTTTACGCTCTATCTCTTTCAAGCCTCTAATCCTCCTCTTTGTGCTCTCTTTACTCGTTTTATCCTCTCTTTGCGCTCTGCTCTCTTTAACGAATGTACTCTTTACTTTTGTCTCAATTGCTCTTTACGCTCTTTCAATCCTCTATTATGCTCTAAAGCTTCTATCCTTTTATCTCTTTTTATCGATAGTTCACCAACGATGACGTCACCCCCGATAAAAATAGCTAAGTGTGACGTCATATCTCCAACTTCAGCTACCGCGTGACGTCATATTTGATGTCGCATATCACAACGCCAAACAAATATCTCTGTTCATGGGAAAGAGATAGGGAGAGGGAGACAGAGAGAGAGAAGGAGAGAGAGGAGAGAGGGAAAGAGGAGAGAGAGGGAGGAGAAAGAGAGGAAGAGAGAGAGGGAAAAAGAGAGGGCGAGAGAGTGAAGGAGTCAGAAAGAGAGAAACACTCTCCTGGACGACCAGACCGGAGGAAGAAGAAGAAGAAGAAGAAGAAGAAGAAGAAGAAGAAGAGAAGGGGGAGAATGTTGAAGAGGAGCAGGAGGAGGAGAACCAGAAGGAGAAGGAAGAAAAGGGGAGGAAGATGAGGAAGAAGAGGAGGAAGGGGAGGAAGAGTAGGAAAAAAAGGAGGAAGAAGAGGAGGAAGGGGAGGAAGAGGAGGAAGAGTAGAATGAGAGGGAGGAGGAGGAGGAGGAGGAGGAGAAAGAGAATAAGGAGGGAAAGGAGGATGAAGAGGAGAATAAGGAAGAGGAAGAAGAGGTAGAGGAAAATGAGGATGGAGAGAAAAAGAATAAGGATGAGGATGAAGAGGAGAATAAGAAAGTGAAAGAGGAGGAGGAGGAGGAGGAGGAGGAGGAGCAGGAGGATAAGAAGGAAGATGAAGAGAAAGAGAATAAGGAGGGGAAGGAGGGTGAAAAGGAGAATAAGGAAGAAGAGGAGATAGAAGAGGAGGAAGGGGAGCAGGAGGAAGAGTAGAATGGGGAGGAGGATGAGAAGGAGGATGAAGAGAAAGAGAATAAGGAGGAGGAGGAGGATGAAGAGGAGAATAAGGAAGAGGAGGAGGAGGAGGAGGAGCAGGATGAAGAGAAAGAGAATAAAGGAGAGGAAGGAGGGTGAAGAGGAAAATAAGGAAAAGGAGGAGGAGCAGGAAGAAGAGGTAGAGGAGGATGAGGATGAAGAGGAGAATAAGGAGGAGGAGGAGGAGGACCCCTAAACCTCTTTTTCCATAAACTAAGTTTACTAAACCTCTTTCGTATAACCATTGATTTCATTTCGGTTATCTACAGATAATATTAAGAAATTGTTAAGGACTTATTAAATATTATTCAGAGAAATCTAATATCATGGCTTAGTGGGTTAAGTAAACTACAGACTGAGTTAATTAAACCCCTAAAGCAATAATCTTGGTTTAAGTTTTTTTTTTATTTTGTATAAATTATCAAAATTATTCGGTTTATGTCACGAAAATCTCCATATCAGGAGGCTAGGACCGTGTCCCTTACAAAGGACTTTGTAGCGTGAAAGTCATTGAACCATGCAATTGGTCCAACTCGCTGGCGGCAGCAGGGTTCGAACCGCCGTCACCTCGACCTCCGCCGCAAGTAGCGACGCTCTAACCCGCTCGGCCAACGAAAATTAAAAAATGAAAATAAATAAATAAACAAATAAATAAATGTGTGTATGTGAGTGTGTGTGTGTGCGCGCGTGCGTGTGTGTGTGTGAGAGAGAGTGTGAGTGTAAGAGAGAAAGAGAGTGAGTGTAAGAGAGAGAGAGAGAGAGAGAGAGAGAGAGAGAGAGAGAGAGAGAGAGAGAGAGAGAGAGCATGCATGTTTACCTAATTGCAGTATACGGGGCTGGACTTATGCCCATGGGGCCCCGCCTCTGTACCTCCACGTACCAAACTTTATGATTCACCACTATGGTCTTGGACTACGTGCCGGACTCGTGATTGACAGCAATTATCCTACCGGATGAGCGCTTAGAGCTCATGTATTTCCCGATCTATGGGTCATGCATACAGACATGCTGCCTAGTCAGGGTCGAACTCAGGACTTTTAAATTTGCAGGCCAAGTCATTACCACTACGCCAGCAAGCCCGTATGTGAAGATATTTGCAATATATATATATATATATATATATATATATATATTATATATATATATATATATATATATATATATATACATGTACATACTGTATATACAGTATGTTTCCTCACAAGTTCTCTTTATATCTTTCTTCCTCTCTTCCCCTTTTTCTCTCTCTCCACTTGTGAAGCCTCGTTGCCTTGTCTTTTCCGTCTCGTGTTAAGTTCGAGCGATTGGGCTTCCACATTCGAACAGTTTCGAACTTCTGCTTGGACACACAAAGGGTTCGAACCCTGATCGCCCTGCGGACACTTCGGCCCGACGGACATTTGAGAGAAAATATTTTTGTTCCCACTTCGAGTCAAAGTTCCTAATGGTTTCTCTTAAAATATATATATATAATAAATAAAAAATGAATGAATAAATAGTAATAATAATAATAATAATAATAATAATAATAATAATAATAATAAAATAAAACAATAACATCCATATCTATCTCTTTATCTCCATCTGTATGTATGTATATATATATATATATATATATGTGTGTGTGTGTGTGTGTGTGTGTGTGTGTGCGTGTGTGTGTGCACGTGCGCTTCACCACGGTCTTGGATCACGTGTTGAACTCGTGACCAACAGCTACTAACCTTTCGGATGAGAGCCCAGAGCTCAATGCCCGATCTATGGGGACAGCAGTTACGTTACACACACACATAACTCCTTGCCCACCAGTGTTGGAGTCCCGACTCGCAACTACGGCGCAGTGGATCCTTGTAAAGATGGACACGTTGAGCGCCAGGCCATTTTATTCAGCTAAGGAATGAGAAGACCTTTGACTTGAACATGATATTTGGACCGTGACCTACCCTTCCCTGAGGCTAGGGGGGAAGGGGGAAGGGGGGGAAGGAGGGAAGGGGGTGTCAGTATGTTCCCGTATTGAGGGTGTTCAGCCACCTCCCCCTCCCCTCCCCCACCCTCCAAGGATGTCTTTTCTGGGTTTCTTTATGGCTTCCAGCTTTGGGCTTTACTGTGCATAAACATTTTCACCCAGTTCCTAGCCTGGCCATCATCATTACCCCCCGTCCCTCTTTTCTAAGCCCCCCTCTCCCCCCCCTAAAAAAAAAAATCAGAAGCCTGGCCATTATCACAAACCCCCACGTTCTCAAAGCCCCCCCCAAAAAAAAAATAATAATAAATAAAATAAAATATTTTAGAAAATCTAATTCTATTCTCCCCCAACTCCCCTCTGCCCCCAGTAAAATAAAACAAAATAGAATAAGAATAATAATAATGATTCTTCACCTTGAATATTGCTCCCCAAAATTCTTTCTCGCAAAAAAAAAAAAGAAAGAAAAAAAATTTCACCTCCATAGTGTCCAACTCCAACCATCTTGATCTTCAACACCATCTTCTACCTCCATCTCAATTTCTCCTCCTCCTCCATCTCCATCTTCTCCACTCCCTCCTCCTCCATATTCTCCATTTCCTCCTCCTCCACCTCCTTCTCCACTTCCTCCTCCTCCTCCTTCTCCACCTCCTCCATTTCCGTCTTCTCCACTCCCTCCTCCTCCATATTCTCCACTTCCTCCTCCTCCTCCTTCTCCTCAATCTTCACCACTTCCTTCTCCTTCTCCACCACCTCCTCCTCCATCTCCACTTCCTCCTCCTTCTCCACCTTCTCCTCCATTTCCATATTTTCCACTTCCTCCATCTTCTCCATTCTTCTTTCATCTCCATCTTCTCCACTTCCTCCTCCTCCTTCTCCACCTCCATCTTCTCCACTTTCTCCTCTTCCTCCACCACCATCTCTATTTCTATCCTCTCCTTTACCTTCCCCTCCCCCTCTTTCTCCCACTCCCCTTCACACACTTTTGCTCTCTTTCCAATGCCTCTGCCCAAGGGGGACATCCGTTCCTAAGATATATGATAGACGCGGAATGTAAATTTAAATCTAAGAGCTTTGTCTAGATTTACTGGTGATACGTTTCTGCTCAAGGGGGGCTTCTGTTCCTTTGGAATTTGTCTAAATTTTGTGGTGATTCTAGGATGTGTGGAAGAGGAAAGGATCGCTAGAATCAACTAGACATTATCTAAACAAACTAGACCTATGTTTTATGACAGTGATCGACGGAATCTAAACCAGGATATGAGGAAGTTAAAAAGAATTTTGGTCAAAACTTCGACTAAGGTTAGAAAAGAGCTAGATCAAATCTAGCCAAAGTGAAAGAAAAGGTCATCTAAGCAGTACTGTGAGCAAAACAAATAAACCTATAAAAATAAATAAATAAAGAATAAAATAATAATAATAATAATAATAATAATAACAATAATGAAAGATAAATTGTGTAGTATTCAACACATTACACACTCTCTCTGGTACACGTTTTCATTTAAAGGTACTTTTGTCTTGTGTAACTTATTGAAATGTACGGTTGCCCAAAGCAAATGTATTTTGTTAACATGAGCGAGAAACAGATCATACGATGACTGCTTAAAAACTTATAATATTTATATATAATGTGTGTATATATATATATATATATGGCACCAGACGATTTTATTCAGTTGAGAGATGACTCTTGGGTTCCCAGGGTTGTACAATGGTGGTGGTAATGACATTACGTTTAAAGTCTTTGTTCTGGTGAGAGGGGTGGAGACACATATATGTCTTGGAGAAGGGAGGGAGAGGGAGCGAGAGGGAGGGGATGGGAAAAGGAGGGCGGGAGAAGGGGAGGGAGAGGAGGAAGGAAGGGAAGGGGTGGTAGGGAGGGAGGGAGGGAATGGGAGGTGGGGACAGGAAGAGAGAAAGAAAGAGACGAGGGGAAACGAAAGAAGAGGTGTAGGTAGGAGAGTGAGGAAGAGAGGAAACGAAGAGAGGGAGAAAGTGGGGAGAGAAAGGGAAGACTGGAGAGAGAGAGAGAGAGAGAGAGAGAGAGAGAGAGAGAGAGAGAGAGAGAGAGAGAGAGAGAGAGAGAGAGAGAGAGAGAGAGGGGGGGGGGAGGGGAGGATAAGTTGAGCCCTGAATCTTCAATCTCCTCCCCCAAACTTCTCCAAAGTCTCCTCGAGAAGATTAGGGCCACTTTGTCTCCAGCTGACACAAGAAGTGTCAGCCAGGCTGACGATGACCACGACATGGGCTGACATCCCAAATGAGTGGGAAGATGTCCGCCCAAATGGGTGAGGAAATGTCCACTCAAATGGGTGGGAAAATGTCTGCCCACATGGATGGGAAATTGTCCGACCAAATGGGTGGGAAGATGTTTACCGAAGTGGGTGGGAAAATGTCTAACCACATGGATGGGAAGTTGTCCGCCCAAATGGGTGGGAAGATGTCCACACAAATGGGTGAGATGTCCGCCCAAATGGGTAAAAAGATGTCCGTCCAAAAAGTGGAAAAATATCCGCCCAAATGGGTGGGATGATGTCTGCCCAAATGGGTGGGAAGATATCCGTTCAAATGGATGAGATATCCGCCAAGTGGGTGGGAAGATGTCCGCCCAAATGGGCTAGATGTGCACCTATATAACGACGTCACTAGCATTACAAATACTATTCACATTAACGTCACCATTATCATTGTTCAATGTGTTTGATGTGCCCTATCCTCTGGCCGAGCGGGTTTGAGCGTCGCTACTTGCGGCGGAGGTCGAGGTGGCGGCGTTTCAACCCTGCAGTCAGCGAGTTGGACCAAGGACATGGTTCATTAAAGCCCACGCTACAACGTCCTCTGTAAGGGGCACCGTCCTAGCCTCCCTAATCCATTGGACGAATAATAATAATAACAATAATAATAATGATAATAATAATGATAATAATTACATAAACTAATTATAAATAAAAGTTAGATAAAACAAATAGAAAAAATAGAAATAAAAAAAGTAGGTAAAATAAATATATAAATAAAATAACTTTACAATTACCCAGGAACTAGTTCAGAATGCCCAAGCCCTCTCAATTCAGCGACGCGAGATTTCTCACACTGTTGCAGCCACACGATTTTATTACACCCTGGGAAGTAGCGCGTCAGTGCCCTCGATTCCATTTTCTATCATCAACTGTCAAACCTGACGTACCATCTGTCCGTCTGTCAACCATGGCCAGCTGTCCATGGCCATCTGTCGCCACCTGTCGCAATAGGGTGAGTCCAAATTGTATTGGTCGGAAAAAATTGCATTCCACTCCGTTTGTGTTACATCATATTATATATATATATATATATATATATATATATATATATATATATATATATAATGTGTGTTTCTGTCTGTACATGTACATGTATGTGTGTGTGTGTGTGTGTGTGTGTGTGTGTGTGTGTTTGTATGTGTACATGTGTGTGTGGTTCTATCTGCATGTGTACGTGTGTGCGTGTGTGTGTGCGTGTGTGTGTGTCATCTGTCATGTCACTTGTTACGTGTGACCTTCGTCACGTCCTCTGTCACGTGTTTCCAAGGTCGCCCTTCAAGTTAAAAAACTCGCCTCTTATCCTCGACCCTTCGAGGTTCTTCACATATGACGTCACAGCCTTTGTCCATGTCACATGTATGATGTCACAATCGTTGTCCACGTCACGTGTATGACGTCATATACTTTGTCCACATCATAGCCTATGTTCACGTCACTGGGATGACGTCAGAGCCCTTGGCCACGTCACAGGGATGACGTCATTGTCTTTGGTGCTGTCACAGCCTTTGACCACGTGACTGACTGCCTTTCTTTTTATAGTGACGCTCCTATGGACCACAGTCACCCAACCTTCTTTTATGATGAGAAACTGACCCCGACAATAAATAATTAATAGAAATAATAAAACAAGATAATAATAATAATAATAATAATAGTAAATAAAGTAATTTCCCTCATTTTCTCCCACAATCATCTCCACCAAAAGTGGCTTGTCATCTTCCCCATCATCCACCTCCACCACTCCCGTGCACTCACCCGCACAATCTATCAATTTATTTAATATTTCATTTATTTAATTATTTATCTAATTTCAAGACACTCTCCGAAGCGGTCTTCACCCGAGACCACACTGTCCCTTCCCCCTTTACCCCCTCTCCCACCCTTCCCTCCCTCCCCCTCTCCCACCTTTTCCTCCCACCCTCCTCCCTCTCTCCCACCCTTTCCTCCCTCCTCTACCACTTTCTCTTCCCGCCCTCCCTCTCTCCCACCCTTTCCTTCCTCCCTACCTTCTCTACCACCTTCCTCCCTCCACCTCTCCCTCCCTTCCCCCTCTCCCACCTTCTTCCCCTCTCTCTCACCCTTTCCTATCTCCCCTCTCCCACCCTTTACTCCCTCCCCTGTCTACTGCCTTCTCCTTCCTCTCTACCACCTTCCTCTCCCCACCTCTCCCTCTCTTCCTCCTCTCCCACCCTCCTCCTTCTCTCCCATCCTTTCCTCCCTCCCTCTCTACGACCCTCTCCTCCTTCCCTCTCTCCCACCCTCTCTCCCACCCCTCCTCCCTCCCTACCTAATATACCACCTTCCTCCCTCCACTTGCCCCTTTCTCACCCTCCTTTACCTCTCCCCTCTCCCACCCTCTCCTCCCTCCCCCTCCACCACCCTTTCTTCCCTATCCCACCCTCCCCTCCCTCCCCCAAAGCATCATTAGTCTCCATCAGAGTGTCAAGACCCCCCCATTCCCCATTCCCCCCTCCCCAGTCTTCCTCTGCCAGTCTCTGCCTGTCATTAGTCTCATTTGGTATTCATCCATTTCCAAAGAGCGCCTACGAGGGAGCGTAAGGCCTTGGCAATAACCAGCGCTTCTACCTTAAAAAAAACACAAAAAAACAAAAACAAAACAAAAAACACGTTGGTTCGCCTCCCCAGGTTGTAATGCTGCCAAGGAGAGGCAGAAGTTGAAAGGAACATGCATGACTCTGGTCCGTAGGGATGTCACAACCTCCATACCGGGTGACGTCGTCAAATGTTGTGACGTCAATCTAGTGACGTAGTCAAAATCTGTGACGTCACATGTGTGACATGACTGGATGACACAGTGACGTTTGACAGAACGGAGGGGGAGGGGAGGGGTTCTAATGAAGGTGGAGGGAGGGGGGGAAAGGAGTAATGGGGGAACTGGAGAGGAAAAGAAGACGAATGGGGAGAAGGGGAGGAAAGAACGAAGAAGACGAACGGGGGAGGGGAAGACGGTTCCTCATGAAGGTGGGGGGAAAGGGGGGAAGGGGGAAGAGGGGGGAAGGTCGTTGTGAGAATGACCTTAGGGCTTCAGGGCGTAATTGGGGTCACATGGCGGTCAGGGAGTAAGTCCCTTGATGGGCTGGCGGGGCTCGCTTAGGGTGACAAGGATGATGGTGATAATGGTGATAGTGGTGGTAGCCGTGGTGGTGATAGTAATGGTGAGAGTTGTGGTAATGGTAGTGGTGATAGTGGTGGTAATGGTGATAGTGGTGGTAACGGTAGTGGTGATAGTGGTGGTAATTATGGTGGTGATAGTGGAGGTAATGGTGATAGTGGTGGTAGCCGTGGTGGTGATAGTAGTGGTGAGAGTTGTGGTAATGGTAGTGGTAATAGTGGTGGTAATGGTGGTGGTGATAGTGGTGGCAATGGTGACATTGGTGGTAAAGGTAGTGGTGATAGTAGAAGTGATAGTGGTGGTGATAGTGGAGGTAATGGTGGTGGTGATAGTGGTGGTAATGGTGGTGGTGATAGTGGTGGTAATGGTGGTGGTGATAGTGGTGGTAATGGTGATAGTGGTGATAGTGGAGGCTGTTGTAGTGGTGTTGGCTGTGGTGGTAGTGGTAATGGGGGTGGTGATGAAGATGGTGATAATAATGGTGGTGGCGGTGGTAGTGATTTGGTGGTAATGGTGATATAATGGTGGTGGTAATGGTGGTGATAGTAGTGGTGCCAGTGGTGGTGCCAGTGGTTGTAACGGTGGTGGTGGTAGTCGTGGTGGTAATGGTAACGGTGGTGATAGTGGTGGTATTGGTGTAAGTGGTGGTGGTGATAACTGTTGTATCGGTGATGTTGGTGATGATGATAATGATGATGATGATAATGGTGGTGATAATGATGATGATGATGATGATGATGATGATGATGCTGATAGTGGTGCTAAAAAATCACAATTTTTTATTTAAAAAACACGCTTAACCCTTTTCCACTGACAGGGTTAACTTTTCTTTAACCAAGTTAGTTAACCCGATCAAGTTAACCAAACCAGTCTCTTCACATTAGCGGGTTTTAACTGTGGCGGTTCAGTTACAACGTAAGTCAACGGAGGCGTTCACACAACCGCGCAGTTTTTCCTCGTCTATGCGGCACCGCCGCGGTTTCCGCGCGGTTCAAACAGTTAGTGTGAACGGGGCTTTAATGTGTAGACTAACTTTGTATATTATTTCTGCCTGCCGTTGGGCGATTTTATTCAGTTGAAGGATGCGGGTGAGCGGGTGGGGAGGATCACAAGCCCTGAATAAAATAGTCCGGCCAGAAAAAAATAAAAAATAAATAAAGTGATTTAAGCTCTTCTAGGAACCAATAACACACCCTGTTCCTCCTCCTCGTCCTCCTCCTTCCCCTCCGCCTCCTCCTCCTTCCTTTCCGCCTCCTCCTCCTCCTTTCCTTCCGCCTCCTGCTCCTCATCTCCATCACTACAATCATCACCAGCACTTCTTCCTCTTCCTCCTCCTCATCTCCAATACTACAATCATCATCAGTACTTCTTCCTCCTCCACCTCCTTCTCTTCCGCATCCTCCCCCTCCTCCTCCACTTCCGCCTCTTCCTCCTCCTCGTCTCCAGCACTATAATCATCACCAGTACCTCCTCCTTCCGCGTCCTCCTCTTCCTCTTCTTCCGCCTCTTCCTCATAATCATTATCAGTGTTTCTTCCTCCAACACTACCAACATCACCAGTACATCTTCCTCCCCTTCATCTTCTTCCTCCTCCTCCTCTTCCTCCTCTTCTCCTTCTTCCTCCTCATCTTATTCCTCCTCTTCCTCCTCCTCTTTTTTCCTTTTCCTTCTCTTCTTCCTCTCTCATCACCATTACTAGTCACCACTGGTACCGTCAGATCCTCCTCCTCCTCCTCTCCTAACTCCACAAAAACGGTCCCCTCCACATATCAAAACAATTGGCTCCTCCTCCTTTCCTTTTCTGGGTTCCCGTTCCTCCTCCTCCTCCTCCTTCTCCTCTTCCACAAAAGTGTTTTCCATGCAATGCTCAGAAAAAAATACATAATTTTCTTTTTTTATTTATTTGTCTTCTTTGAATTTTCTTCACCGTATCACCTCTCTTTTTTATCTTCTTCCCTCTCTGCCTCCTCCCCTTTTCTAAATCCCTCCTCTCGTTTTCTTTTAATTACCTCTCTTTTTCCCCCTCATGTCTCTTCTTCCTCTTCCCCCCCTCCTCCTCCTCCTCCTATTCCTCCTCTCATTTCTCC
>NC_134814.1:22683629-22693629 GCF_046742065.1 Oratosquilla oratoria
AAAAAAAAAAAAAAAAAAGAGAGAGAGAGAGAGAGAGAGGAACAGAGAGGGAAGGGAGGGGAAGCGAATCCGAAGAAGTAAAACAAATAAATAAATAAATATATGAAAAAGTGAGGAAGAGAAAGTGTGTGTGTGTGCGTGTGCGTGTGTGTGTGTGAGTGTGTGTGTGAGAGAGAGAGAGAGAGAGAGAGAGAGAGAGAGAGAGAGAGAGAGAGAGAGAGAGAGAGAGAGAGAGAGAGAAAGAGGAGAGAGAAAGTGAGTGAGAACGAGGAACAGATAGGAATGTGGGGGCAAATCCGAAGTAAATATAAAAAAGGGGAGGAGAGGGGGGGGCGGAGAGGGAAGGAGGGAAGAGAGTAAGCGAATCCGAAGACAAAGTAAAAGAGAGAGAGACAGAGAGAGAAGAGGGGGAAGGGGGGAAGGGAGGGAGCAAATCCGAAAACGAGGTGAGAGAGAGAGAGAGAGAGAGAGAGAGAGAGAGAGAGAGAGAGAGAGAGAGGCCATAGGGACAACAAGGCTTAAAGAAAGACACAAGATGAAAAAAGACAGAGGACGAAAAAATAAGAATAAAAGAGGGAGACAAGGATGAAAGCAGAAAGATAAACAAAAACGTAGAGAAAAGAGAACAAAGGCTTTCAGTTAGTTAAGACAAAGTGGTTAGGTTAGTTTAGGTTACGTCAGATTATATTAGGCTAAATTTCACCATCCCACTCCCACACAGTGGGAAGTGAGAAACCCCTGGTAGGGCAAGGCCCTGTCAGTTTTTTTTTTTTTTTTTTTTTTAGGATATTGGGTCACCTCCCCGCCCGGCCTGGGCTGTCGTGAACCAACGCAGCAAGCTCGCAGTGGATCCCGGGACTCGAACTCACGACCACCTGCTCATGAGTTCGACACTGTATCCACTAGAGGCTACCGCTCGGTAGGTTTCGTTAAAACACTCACTGGCAAATATATATATATATATATAATATAATATATATATATATGTATATATATATATTTATAATATAATCTGAGGGGTGGGGCGGGAATCAGGGATGGCCCTTCATCAATGAAGTGGTGATATGGGAATAAGGTTACGCTGATTTGTTTAAGTAGTGTGTCTATGCCTTGACTAGGCTACCCCCTTTATAAAGGGAAAATGCCTTTTTATATATATATATATATATATATATATACATATATATAATGTATGTATGCTCGCTGGTCAAGCAGGTTAGAGCGTCGCTACTTGCGACGGAGGTCAAGGTGAGGGCAGTTCGAACCCTGCCGCCGCCAGCGAGTTGGACCAAGGGCATAGATCCTTTAATTCCACGCTACAAAGTCCTCTGTAATGGAGCACCATCCCAGCCTTCTGATAGACGGCGTTTCGCGACGTTAAACTGAATCAGATAATGTACGTATGTAAACATGGTGGTAGCAGTAGTAGCAACGAATCCCATTGGAACAGAATGGCCAGTCTTGCAGACAAAAAAAAAAAAAAAAAAAAAAAAAAGGAGAGAGACCAATTCTACTCTTCCCCATTCCCCCCACTTACCCATCCCCTCTAATTCCCCATCTCCTCCCCTCCAGTCCCTGACCCTGAAGACGAATGGGCAAGAATACATTTGACACCATCAATATGGCGACATCTTCCTTCTCTTCCCCCCCAAAAAAAATCAAATATCAATTCTATTCAGTTGAGAATAGACCTTTTGGAAAAGACGTCGGTCCCGAACGCTCCTGATCCCGTTCCGTCCCGCGCCCGCTCCTCAGCTGAATAGAATCGTCTGTCTTTAGCCAGAATAAAGACTGACGAGGGACGTAGCCGAATTGAAGGAGAGCCCAAGTCGAAATTGGTTCAAGTTGAAGACCATTTCGATGGATATCCATGATTCAAAAGACCTGGACTTTGTGGAAAGAGAGAGAGAGAGAGTGGAGAGATATAGAGACTGAGGGGAAAAAGGGGGAGAGAGAGAGAGAGAGAGAGAGAGAGAGAGAGAGAGAGAGAGAGAGAGAGAGAGAGAGAAAGAGAGAGGGAGGGAGAGTGGAGAGAAAGAGACTGAGGGAGAGTGAGAGGAGGAAAAGAGTGTAGAGAGATAGAGATAGAGAGAGGGAGTGAGATAAGGAAAAGACAGAGCGTAGAGAGAGAGAAAGAGAGAGAGAGAAAGAGAGAGAGAGAGAGGGAAGAAAGAAATATAGAGGAAGAGAGGCAGTGTAAAGAGAGAGAAACAGAGAAGAGAATGAAAAGAAGAATTAGGAAACGTGGGAGATAAAAAAAAAAAAAGCAGAAATGAAAAAGACGAAAAATCAAAATGTGAAAGAAAATAATGACAACGAGAAGAATGAGTAAACAAAGGAGAGAGAGAAAAAGAATAAAAGAAATTAAAAAATGAATAAAAAAAAACACGAAAGAAATCGCAAAATTGAATTAGAAGAACAACAGGAACTTGGAGGGGAACGATGGCAAAGAACAAGAACAAAGATGCAAATAAAACATATAAACAAATGACATATTTACAAAAAATATACATAAATACATAATTACGTGAATAACATCAAAGAAACACAACAATAAGGACCAAAATTAAATGGGAAAAGAGAAACGTCGATTATGAGAGTAAGAGAGAGAGAAAGAGAAAAAGAGAGAGAGAAAGAGAGAGGAAGTTATAAAACTGGACAATGGAATTAAAACGAGCGGTGAATCAGAGAGGAGTGTGAATAAGAGAGAAGAGAGAGAGAGGGAGAGAGAGAGGGAGAGCGAGAGAGAGAGAGAGAGAGAGAGAGAGAGAGAGCGTGAGAGAAGGGAGAGAGAGAGGGAGAGCGAGAGAGACAGAGAGAGACCAAATTCAAAGACTGAAACAAACCTTATAAAAGAAAATATACGGAATACATAAATGTATAAAACATATATACAGTACGTGTGTGTGTGCGTGTGTGTGTGTGTGTACACGCGCGTTTCCAATGCTGTCAGGCGATTTTATTAATTCCCATGGAAAGATTAAAATTATCCGTAAAGAATCAGTATTATTATTATCATTATTATTATTATTACTAAATTATTACTATTATTGAATTGAACTGTTTTAATGATTAATTTAAATCATTATTTCATTCTGACTGCCGCATTATGATTCTTATTGTATTTATAGAAAAAATTAACAATTTATAAAATAAGACAATATAATACAAAATGGAATACAATGAAATACAACAATTATGCAACCTCTTGGTCTATAGGAAGTCCATCTAAAATATATATATATATATATATATATATATATATATATATATATATATATATACATGCACGGTACATATACAGTATATATATATATATATATATATATATATATATATATATATACATACACGGTACATATACAGTATATATATATATATATATATATATATATATATATATATATATATATACACATATATATATATATACATATATAAAAATAATAAGAATATATTAAAACAGTAGAAAGAAAAAGATATACGAATAAAAACATCCATTTATTAATGAAATTGAGAAAAAGAATTGAAAAAAGGAGGCAAATAATATAATTAATAAACAGATGAATATATACAAGAGCAAGCGAGACAAAAAACGGAGGTAAATAAGAGAACGAAACAAAAAAGAAAAACGGAGCGAGGGAAAAAGAAAACGTAAGAGAAAAGAAAATGGACTGAAAGGTGGAGGAGTAACATGAATTATTAAATAAACAAATAAAGATAAATACAAAAAATAAATAAAAGACTGTGGAGAGAACATTAAAAACAAATGAATTAATAAATATACAAATAAATAAATGAATGAATAAATAAATAAAAAAATGGAGAAAGGCTAAAAAATACAGAAATATCATAAAAAATTAAGACTAGGATTGAAATAGAGCATTAGAAATGCATAAATAAATACAAAATTAAAAACTTAAATAAAATATAAAGAAACTGGATTAAAATCAGAGTTAACTTTACCATTTTGCGAAGTCTCCAGGCAAAATAAAAATGAATAAAAATATAAATAAAGAATGAACGAAAAAAAATGACAACAATAGGAAAACCTGAAAAGATATATTAAGTCCAAGACCCCTGAAAAGTTGAGAGAGAGAGAGAGAGAGAAGAAAGAGAAAGGAGATAGGACAAGAGAGAGAGACAGAGTGAGGGAAAGTGAGAGAGAGGATAGGGAGAGGAGACAGAAAACAACTTTGCCAACCGTGTAGTTAATGAATGGAATAAACTTCCTGCACAAGTAGTGCAATGTAGTTCAGTTCGAAGCTTTAAGAATCATTTAGATAAATACCTAAGTAAGATGCTGTAATGATTATGATTTATCTTATATTATTTGTTTTTGTTTTGTTATCATTTGTCTGTCTGATTTTCATTTATTATCAGTTATATGTCAATTTATTATTATTTACTATTTACCTGTTTGTTTATTATTTAACTATACCTATGCATTTATTTATGTATTTTATTTGTTATTTACATTAGCATAGTTTTTTATTTATCATTTTATTATTAATATGATTTTTTTTTCGCATCCGACCTAGATATGGATCAAAAGGTCTCCTGTCGGCATGCTCCGCCTTTGTAATCCTTTGAAAGAGGAGATAAGACAACAGGGAGAGAGAGAGAGAAATAGAGAGAGAGAGAGAGAGAGAGAGAGAGAGAGAGAGAGAGAGAAAGAGAGAGAGAGAGGAGAATCAGAAAGGAGATAGGACAAGACAGAGAGACAGAGGGAAAGAGAGAGGGGATAGGGAGAGGAGACAGAATGGAAGAAACAGAAAGAGGAGATAAGACGAGAGAGAGAGAGAGAGAGAGAGAGAGAGAGAGAGAGAGAGAGAGAGAGGAGAATCAGAAAGGAGATAGGACAAGACAGAGAGACAGAGGGAAAGAGAGAGGGGATAGGGAGAGGAGACAGAATGGAAGAAACAGAAAGAGGAGATAAGACGAGAGAGAGAGAGAGAGAGAGAGAGAGAGAGAGAGAGAGAGAGAGAGAGAAGAGACAGAAAGGAGGAAGGACAAGGGAGAGAGACAGAGAGAGGATTGGGAGAGGAGACAGAATAGAAGAAACAGAAAGAGGAGATAAGACAAGAGAGAGAGAGAGAGAGAGAGAGAGAGAGAATAGGGAGAAGACAGAATAGAAGAAACAGAAAGAGGATATAAGACGAGAAAGAGAGAGAGGAGACAGTAGAGAAGAAACAGAAAGGGGAGATAAGGGAGACAGAGCGATAAGATGGGATGAGAGATAGTGTCTGCCGTCAAACGATTTTATTTAATCTAAGTGCCCCCCTCCGACCCCTCCCCACTTCAACCACGATCCTAATCGACGTCATACCCGTTATAAGTAATGACGTCACACTGACGTCACATAGACCGTGGCTTTGTCCCTCCGTAGATTTTTTTAAATTTTATTTCCAAACCCCACTACCCCTGGAGACGCTGAACGCCATCTTTTTCCTGTGTGCTTTGGGGAAAGTCAGCGGAAGGTAGTGCGGGACTCGAACCCGCGACTAGGAGGAAGATGCAACACCCCCACACCCTGAGGAATGAGCATACGCCTGGAGACGCTGGACAGCTGTACTTTGTGAAGTGTTAGACGTTTATTTCTCAAATTCTTGTAATCAACAATATCAATAACAATACATATAGAAAAATAACAATAACATGTAAACAAGGGGAGTGAGTGGCGCCCCCATATATATATATATATATATATATATATATATATATATATATATATATATATATATACATGTATATATACATATATACACATAGATATATATTATATATATACATATATATGTGTGTGTACGTGTGTGTGTGTGTGTGTGTGTGTGTGTGTGTGTGTGTGTGTGTGTGTGTGTGTGTATGTTTTGTGTGTGAACATTAATTTTGCTTCAAATTAAGGTTTATCTACATTCAGTGACGTAGACAAGGCTATTTCTACCTACATCTACTTACATCTACCTAATCTACCTACTGACAGAGAGATGAATGTGGTTTAAGGGGGGGGAGAGGGGGGAAGCAGACAATAACGTGGAAGGAAAGAGGTGTAAGGGGAAGAGGGGGGAGGGGGAAATGGGGGAGGAGGAGGGAGGGGAGGAGGGCGGAGGGAGGGAGAAGAGGGGGAAGGGAGAGGGGGAAGAGGGAGGGGAGGGGGAGAGGGGGAGGGGGAGAGGGTGAGGGGGTGAGGAAATGTCAGTAAAAAGACAAGAGAAACGAAGCGGCCGATGAGCTCTATATATCAAGACATAAGGAAGCAGGAAATGGTGCAAGAGGAGGAGGAGGAGAAAGAGGAGGAGGAGGAGAAAGAGGAGGAGGAGGAGGAGGAAGAGAGGAAAGATGAAGGATAGAAAGGAGGAGGAGCCGAGAAGGTGGAGGGGAAATGGAGGAGGAGGAAGAGGAGAAGGGGCCGCGAAAGGGAAGGGAAAGTGGAGGAGAGGAGGAGGAGAAAGAGGAAGGATGGGAAGGAGGAGGGGCCGAGAAGGAGGGAAGTTGGGGAAGAAGAGGAAGAAGAAGAGGAGGATATGGGGGAGAGAAGAGGAGGAGAGAGGAGGATGGACGGAGAAAGATGAAAAATGGGAAGAAGGAGGGTCGGAGAAAGGGGAGGGGAAGTGTAGGAAGAAGAAGAAGAGGAGGAGGAGAAGGAGGAGGAGGAGGAAGATGAAAGAGGAGGATGGGCGGAGGAGAAATGGGAAGGATGAGAACGAGGCGGGGTGGAGGAGGAGGAGGGGTGTGTGAGTGGAAGAAGAGGAGGAGAGGGGGTGGAGGACGGTAAAGAATGAAGGAGGAGGAGGAGGAGGAAGAGGAGGAGGAGGAGGAGGAGGAAGAGGAGGAGGGATAAGAAGAAAGGGGACGAAAAATAATTAGGCACAGGGAAGGAATGTGTAAGGATGAAGAGGAGGAGGAGGAGGAGGGCGGGGAGAAGAAGGAAAGGGGAAGAAGGGAGAAGAGAAGAATAAGGAGAAAGAAGAGTGGGTGGAGGAGAAGAAGGACGGAGAGATGAGGGAAGGGGGAGGAAGAGGAAGGGAAAAGAAAAGAATGAAGAGAAAGAAGAGTGGGTGGAGAGGGAGAAGGAAGAGGAGGAGGGGAAGAGGATGAAGAGCAGGAGGACGAGAGGAGAAGGAGGAGGAGGAAGAGGAGGACGAAGAGTAGGAAAGGGACGAGGAAGAGGAGGACGAGGAGGAAAAAGAGGAACAAGAGGAGGACGAGGAGGAAAAGGAGGAACAAGAGGAGGACGAGGAGGAAAAGGAGGAAGAGGAGGACGAGGAGGAAAAGGAGGAAGAAGAGGAGGGGCAGGAGGAAAAGGAGGAGGACGAGGAGGAAAAGGAGGAAGAAGAGGAGGACGAGGAGGAAAAGGAGGAAAAGAAGGAGGAAGAGGAGGAAGAGAAGGAAAAGGAGGAGGACGAGGAGGAAAAGGAGGAAGAAGAGGACGAAGAAGAAAATGAGGAAGAGGAGGAAGAAGAGGAAAAGGAGGAGGACGAGGAAGAGCAGGAGGAATCACAAAGAGATTAATGAAATCGCCTGACGTCATCCAGAAATGGAGGAAGAAGACGAGGACGAGGAGGAAAAAATGGAGGAGGAGGATGAAGAGGGGAGGGGAGGAGGAGGAGGAGTAGGAAAAGGAGGAAGAAGAGGAGGACGAGGAGGAAGAGGAGGAAAAGAATGAGGAAGAGGAGGAAGAGGAGGAAAAGAAGGAGGAAGAGGAGGAAAAGAAGGAGGAAGAGGAGGAAGAGAAGGAAAAGGAGGGAAAGGAGGAAGAGGAGGAAGAGGAGAAAAAGGAGGACGAGGAAGAGGAGGAAAACGAGGAAGCACAAACAGATTAAAAAAATCGCCTGACGTCATCCAGAAATAAAGAAAGTAATAAGAAATAAAATTATATTGAAATAAAAAACAAATAAAATAAAACAAATAATAAATCAAAATGGACCCGTGGGACAAAAGGCACAGATTGAGCGAATCACCGCCAGATGGCAGCTTATGACGTCATCGGGGGTAAACATAAACAGCTTTTGACGTCATAGATAGCGGCTTATGATGTCATAGACAAACCTTCCCTCGGCAGAGGAAAAACTCGATAATCTTTTGAAAAAATGAATATATAAATGAAAAAAATAAATAAATACATATGTATATGAACTAATAATAAAAAAAAAAAATTTGCCTAATTTAACACACATATTAAATTTAATTCAAATATTTATCAATCGATTTTTTTGTACAAAATAGAAACTATGAAATACAGGAAAGGATGTAAAAGAGAGAGAGAGAGAGAGAGAGAGAGAGAGAGAGAGAGAGAGAGACTGAGAGTACCAGAATAAGAATCAAAAGAGAGATGGAAAAGTATAAAGCAAGAGAGCGAGAGAGAGCGAGAGCGAGAGAGAGAGAGGGAGAGAGGGAGAGAGAGAGCGAGAGAGAGAGAGAGAGAAACATTCCAAGGAAATCAGACAAAAGAACGAAATGAAGAAATAATAAAATAAATAAGATGGGTGATTCAAACAAAAAACGGGATGAAAGAAGAAAAAAGGGTCGAGATAACACAAGAGAGACAGAGAGAGAGGGGAGAGAAAAAGGGAGAGGGATAAAGAGAGTGAGGGAGAGAGAAAGTGTTTGTGTGTGTGTGTGTGTGTGAGAGAGAGAGAGACAGAGAGAGAGAGAGAGAGAGAGAGAGAGAGAGAGAGAGAGAGAGAGAGAGAGAGAGAGAGAGAGAGAGAGGAAAGCATTTATATATCTTATTCATTACTATCTACATTATTATAGTTTTTATTTATTCATTTATTTGTTTATCATTATTATGATTTTTTCGCATCCGACCTAGATATGGACCAAAAGGTCTCCTGTCGGCATGCTCCGACTTTGTAAATCCTTTGAGGGAGGGAGGGATATATATATATATATATATATATATATAGAGAGAGAGAGAGAGAGAGAGAGAGAGAGAGAGAAAGGGAGAATCAAATAATACGAACACAAAGGAGCGATAAGAAAGATATGATAACAGAACAAAAGGAGACAAAACAGGCGTGGGGGCAGAAAGGCGAAGAGGAGGAGGAGAAGGAGGAGGAGGAGGAGGAGGAGGAGGAAAATGATGAAGATCAGTAAAAGTAGGAGGTGGAGTAGGAGGGGGAGGAAGAGGATGAAGATCAGGAAGGGGAGGAGAAATAGGCGGAGGAGGAATGGAAGAGGAGGAATAGGAGGTGGAAGAGAAGGAAGAGGAGGAATAGGAGGAGGGAGGTGGAAGAGAAGGAGGAGGTGGAAGAGGAGGAAGAGTAGGAGGAGGAATAGGAGTTGGGAGAGTAGGAAAATAGGACGAAGAATAGGAGGAGGTGGAAGATGAGGAGGAGGAGGAGGTGGAAGAGGTAGAAAGCTAAGAGAGGACCATGCGAAATGGAAGGAAGAGTAATAGTAAAAAGAGTATAATAAAGAGGAGGGAAGGGTAAGAGGGAGAGAAGAGGAGAGACACGAGGAAAAGAGAGGAGAGGGAGAGAGGAAGGAAGAGGGATGAAAAGATAGAGGAGAGGAGGACATGAAAAGAGAGACGAGGTGAGGTAAAAGAGAGGAAAACAGAAAATGCAAAAGAGTAGGGGAGAGAGGGGGAGACAGAGAGGGAGAAGGGAAAGGGAAAAGAGAGAAAGAGAAAGAGAGAGAGAGGAAGAGAGGGGGAAATATAAAAAAAGAGAAAGAGAGAGGGTGGAAGAGGAGAGCGGGAGAGACGGGGGAAAGGAGAAAGAGAGTGAGAGGGGAAGAAAGAGTAAGAGAGGGGGAGAGGGGGAGGGAGAGAGGGGGAGAGGGGGAGGGGGAGGGGAGGGGCGGAAGGGTCGCCCAAAATGGAGGAAAGATGCAGAACGCTCTGGAGGAAGAGGAGGAGGAGGGTGGGAGGAGGAGGAGGAGGAGGAGGAGGCAAAAATGGAGGAAAGTGAGGAGGAGAGAGAAGCAGCCATAGTGCCGGACGGCGACGATGATGATGAAGACGAGGGGGAGGGGGAGGGGGGAGGGGGAGGAG
>NC_134814.1:22698629-22701129 GCF_046742065.1 Oratosquilla oratoria
AGCAGCATCAGCGTAAAGATGAGTATTTTCATATTATCCAGGGACAAAATTTTGTTACACTGATGTTAAATCAACAAAATACTGACAAACTAGAATTTAGATTTTCTAATAAGGGTGCCGGGGACTTCTGAAAGGCTTGGCAAGGGTGACTCAAGCCAGAAAAGGTTGGGAACCACTAGTCTATAGGTACTAGTATAGGGGGAACCCTGAGTGCATGCATGTGTTTACGTATGTATGCATGTATGTGTGTGTCCTAGTACAGGGCGGATTCTTGCTTGTATGTTTGTATGTATGCATGTGTGTATGTGTATGTGTATGTATGTTGTGTGTATGTATATGTGTGTATGTGTACGTATATGTATGTATATGTATACGTGTGTATGTGTGTGTGTGTGTGTGTGTGTGTGTGTGTGTGTGTGTGTGTGTGTGCATGTGTGTGTGTGTGTGTGTGTGTGTGTGCATGTGTGTGTGTGTGTGTGTGTGCATGTGTGTGTGTGTGTGTGTGTGTGTGTGTGTGTGTGTGTGTGTGTGTGTGTGTGTGTGTGTGTGTGTGTGCGCGCGTGTGCAGAAAGCCCGCACGCGTGTCCTCAGCCAAGCAAGCATCATTGGACTTAGCCTCACGAAGCGAATAATGAACTAACGATCTCACACTGATTAAACGCGTCTGCCTGTGCTATAGGGGGGCACCGCCTAGGAGGTTATGCACGGTGCAAATGAAAGCTTTGCATTGAACGTGTAATATACGAAAGCACTCTGTTTTGTTCAGTTTTCTTTCCCAGTGGTCACTTTTGCATATATGTATATATATATATATACACTGTATATACACATACATACATACACGCACACTGTGTATGGCAAAGGTTACAGCCAGGACGCCATATGCACTATCACAGAAATTGTGGTTGATTAGGTCAGGTCAAGTTACATGATAAGAGACGTCAGATAAACCCGCCCGTTCCCTCTCTATCAGCAGTCTCCATGACATCGTGACGTCATCGACATCAGGCTAGAATGATATCCGTGAGTGACGTCATTTACCTTATACAAGCGTGGCGTAATCAACTCTACAAAAATGACGTCATCAATCATACACAAAGTGACATCCCAGACGAGTGACGTCATCAGTACGTGATAGTGACGTCACAGGCCTTAGCGAAGAAGACCAGAGGGGTAATGTTGCTCATTTGGTGGGGGGGAAGGGGGGAAGGGGGGAAAGGGGGGGCAGAAGCAATAATCCGATAAATCAATAAACAATTATGGAAGGAAAGGAGACAAAGCCCAAACAAACACAATTCGAAAAAAGAACAAACTGAAGATTAAAAAATATATATATTATAGAGACCATAGTCTTATCAACCTTTGCGCGAGGGGGACGCAATCTCGGATTTTAAAGAGAGAGAAAAAGAGAAAGAGAGAAAGAGCGAGTGGGGGGAGGGATAAAGAAAGAGAGGGGAGAGAGAGAAAGAGTACGAGAAGGAAGGGAAGGCGACCACAGAGGATGGGAGAGGAAAAGTAAGGCGTGAGAGTAAGGAGGTAAGGCGGAAAGTAGAGTAAGGATAAGGCGGATGACATACATCGTCCCGTAACATGTACATGCATGTACCGTTACAACCACCAGCTGTTACGTTACCCACGTACCGTTACGTGTACTCACATGACGTTACACGGACACCAGGTACCGTTACGTGGATACATATGCCTTTACATACATGCACATACCGTTACGTCTATACATGTACCATTACAAGCATATGTTACGTTATTGTGCATATATGTACAGTTACAAACACATGTTACGTTACGTGCATACATGTACCGTTACAAGTATATGTTATGTTATGTGCAAGCATGTACCGTTCCAAGCATATGTTACGTTACGTGCGTACATACGGTCTTCATGACTTTCAAAGATATCGACAAAGATGAGAAAAGAGAGAAAAAGAGAGTGGAAGAAAGGAGGAAATTGGGGGAAGAGGGGGAAGAGAGGGAGGGAGGGAAGGAGGGGGATTGCGATGAGACAGGAAAATTGGGGCGGAGGAGGAGAGGAGGAGGGGGAGAGGAGGGGGAGAGGAGGGGGAGAGGAGGGGAAGAGGAGGAGGAGGAGAGGGACAGGAGAAGAGGAGGAGGATGGTGAGAGGAGGAGGGGGAGAGGAAGAGGGGGAGAGGAGGAGAAGGAGGAGGAGAAGGAGGAGGAGGAGGAGAAGAGGAGGAGGGGGAGAGGAGGAGGAGCAGCGGAGGAGACGAGGAGGAGGAGACGGGGAGGAGGAGAAGAGGAGGAGGGGGAGAGGAGGAGGAGAAGAGGAGGGGGAGAGGAGGAGGAGCAGCGGAGGAGACGAGGAGGAAAGAGGAATAGAGGGGGAGAGGATGACTAAGGAGAGAAGGAGGAGGGGAGAAGAGGAGGAGGAGGAGGAGGGCATGGAGAGAGGATGAGTGTGGGGGGGAGAGGAAGTGGGGGGACGGGGGAGGTTAAAACCTGGGGGATAAATGTTTTGTGACA
>NC_134814.1:22706129-22711129 GCF_046742065.1 Oratosquilla oratoria
TGACCACCTGCTCGAGAGTTCGACACGGCATCCACTAGAATTTTCTTAAGTGAATAAAATCGCAAGCCGGCAGATGTCATTTTCTTGATCGTACTCATTTCCTCCTTTTCTTCCAACTACTACTCCACCTATTCTTCCTCCTACTTCATTTTCTCTTCCTATTCCTTTTCCTCCTCTTACTCCTTTTCCTCTTTTTTCCCTACTCCTTTTCTTCCTCCTAGTTCATTTTCTCCTATTCCTTTTCCTCCCACTTCTCCTTTTCCTCATGTTCTTCCTATTCCTTTTCCTCCTTTTTCTAATCATTCTCCTTTTCCCCATTTTCTTCCTCCTATTCCTCTTCCTCTTCTTTTTCTACTTCTCCTTTTCTTTCTCCTACTCTACCTTTTCCTCATTTTCCTTCTCCTAACCCATCCTCCTCTCCTCCATTTAGCCCACTTGTGTATTAGATTACAATGAATATTGCATCAGGGACAAGTTCAAACTGTACCACATTCCACTCCATGACAAAAACGTGGTTGGAGGCGTTGCCTCTACCTATTCCTAAAGGTGACGGCACACTAGGCTAGCATGCTACTTGCTTTTGCTACTTCGTTTGAGTGGAAACGACTTCGATTACAATATTCTCGACTTCCGTAAGAAAATCTCAACAATGTGTCTAACATTCGTATTCTAGGTTTAACTTCTTTTAGTTTGCCATTCGGCTTCTCAACCTATGACGCAAGAGTAATTTGATATTTAGAAATTTGAATAACAAAAGATGATAACCGAAGTAGTTTCTACTCAAACGGAGTAGCAAAAGCAAGTAGCATGCTATCGAGAAATGCCTAGTGTGCTGCCGCTTTTAGTCATATCTCCGTCCTGACAGCTTGTGGCCACTCTTACTTCCTGCTTAATAATATCTAATGTGAAAGTGTGTGACGCCCATACTGACCACAGTCACGCAGTCCACCTCTAAAGTGCGAGCGTCCTGAAGGATAGAAACGCTGGTGTCAACGTTCTCCCCTCACTTCTCCCCTTGTTCATTTACTTTCCCCTCGTTTTTATTCAAACACATTTCTTCTTGAGGAAAGAATGATGTGATTGAGTTTATGTGTCAAAGCTTAGGCTCAATCTTATAGTTGCCCCCACCCCTCCCCCGCCGTGACCGAATACCAACCTCCGGGGCTGCACCTCTAGGTTATTGATAGTCTATGGAGACTTAACGCGTTAGCTTTAAGAGTACAGACCGTGTTTCATGAAATCATATCCATTTTCACAAACGCGCAGTCAGAAAAAAAAAAAAACCCCGCTGAGTTGCACGAAACTCAAAACTTCGCGAGAGGACGGATTAACTTGGTTTAACGTCGCGAACTCCCCCTATCAGGAGACTAAGACTGTGCCCCTTACAAAGGACTTTGTAGCGTTGAATAGAGTAAACCATGCGCTTGGTCCAACTCGCTGGCGGCAGGGTTTGAATTGCCGTCACTTCGACCTCCGCCGCAAGTAGCGACGCTCTAACCCGCTCACTTAATCGAGAACATTAAGTGGTGCAAACATTTGGGAGTTTTTGTATTTACTCTTTGCTTTATCTATTTACTAAATATTGTCATGGACCAAAAGGTCTCTCTTTGCATCGCCTCCCGACAAGTAGGTGCTCAATATATATACTATATGTATGTATGTATGTGTATGTATAGGTATATATATATATATATATATATATATATATATATATATATATATATATAAAACACTGGTGAAAAATGTAGTAACACATTTGTAAATCACAACTAACACTACAGTCGGACGAAAGAGTTAAGTAAGCGAAAACTACATATTCCGATTGTTAACTGCAATCCTCTTCAGTAGGATTTCAGTAAGCAATCGAAATATATAGTTTTCGCTTTCTCAACTCTTTCTTTCGTCCGACTGTGGTGTTAGTTGTGATATATATATATATATATATATATATATATATATATATACATATATATATATATATATATATATATATATATATATTCTCGGAGGAAGAGGTCAAAACTATTTCTCAATACAAACTCAATAAATAAATAAATGAATAATAACAATAATAATAAAAAATAAATTAAGAAATATATCAAAATAAATAAAAAAAATTGATAATTTACACCCACGAGTGTTACCAGTATTCTTCAGTAACATACACGCAGACACACACACGTATACACCTACACACATACGTACACACGTACACACATACATTCACACACCCACACGTACACACAATTCCCTCTTTCGCATCAACCAGATTTCTCATTCCCTCACACCTCCTCTCCCTCTCCCTCTCCCTCTCTCACGTCCCGCTTCCTTTGGATCCCTCACCAAACTCACTTTTACCCTCCCCCGGCCACTGCGAATGAAAGGAAAGCGAAACAATGCGAAAAAGAGCGAAAGCAATTGACAAAAGGTGATGAAAACAACGCATTGGCAGCACTGTGAATGAACGAAGTCTAAAAAAAAAAGAAGAGAGAGAGAGAGAGAGAGAGAGAGAGAGAGAGAGAGAGAGAGAGAGAAAGAGAGAGAGAGAGGGAGAATTGAACGCGGCGAAATATCCCCTCAGAAATAAAACAAACTAACAAACAAATGAATAAAATAATTAAGTCGACGATCGGGCCCGGTTAAGTCTGGCCGTATTATATAGCATCCCTAAATAAAGATGAATATTCTTCATCACACAGTGAATAAAAATACTCAACATGTCAGTAAAGGCGGTAATGTATATCCAGTTACAATAAAATAAAATAAAATAAAACAAAATAAATAAATAAATAAATAAATAAACAATAGAATAAATAAGTAAATAAACAGGCACTGTGACGTCATCAGCCACGTGACTCATTGTGACGTCATCAACCACGTGACCCTCAGTCCACTGACGTCCACTTTTCTAAATGTTTTTCTAGGTTAATATTAACTTTCGGTCATGATTAGTGAATTTAATTCAATACTATCAATCAATATTTGGCCACTGGGGATCTAAATAGCTAAAAACTTACCTAATAATTACATTACCTAAAATCTAAACAGCTAAAAACCTACCTAAAACTTACAATACCTTAGAATAAATAATAATTAAAATAAATAAATAAAACCTACAGACCACTAAACCTCATCTTGCGGACCGAATGTGGCCCGCGTGATGATCTTCGAGTGGCCCGCGTGATGACAAGAAATAAATTCAACTACATCTAACAACTTGAATAAAAAAAAAAAAAAAAAAAAAAAAAAAAAAAAAAAAAAAAAAAAAAAAAAAAATCGCGGAGCAACGGGACACTGAGGCCTATTTCGTGGTCCAATTGTGGCCAGGGTGAGGGACCACATTTTGGCCCGGGGGAGGGGACCATATTTTTTCCAGGACGGACCACATTTTGGCCTAGAGGAGGCGGACCACGTTTTGGCCGGGGGTGGTGTGGGGGTGGCAGGACCACATTTTGGCCCAGGGGGGGGGTACATTTTGGCCTAGGGAAGGCGGACCACATTTTGGCCCAGAGAAGGCGGACCACATTTCTGGCCCAGAGGGGTGGGGAGGTGACAACGCGTTAGACACCCCTACTTTATGTGATTGAATTCAGCCAGGGCCGGCGGACAAGCGGGGGGTAGAATAGTTTGTGATGCTTCGTGCTTTATTCTACAGCGCGCCTTGCCCTCTTTCCAAACATTTTCGGCGTTGGGAATCGAGTACTGGACTCACTCATGTTTTATTCAATTGAATAAAATCACACCAAATGCGGGACTTGATATTCCGCGCCGCACCCCAAAGTTTGAGTTGATCTTGCAAGATATTATAGGCCTGAGATTGTCCATACGGTGAGAATAACTGGTACTAAAAGAAATAATAAATGAATAAATAAAAAATATATATATACAAAAAAAAAATTGATAATACACACACACACACACACATATATATATATATATATATATATATATATATATATATATATATATATACATGTATATACACACACACACACACAGACACACAGGGTGGCCCAAAAGTTACCTTACCCAACATTTTTTTTCTTCAAAATAGGAGATAGGAGAGGGGGAGAGAAGAGGAGAGGGAGGTAGGGGGAGAGACGGGTGAGAGATGGGAAGAAAGGGGAAAGGGGAGAAAGGGGAGGGGGGTCTCCATCGAGAAAGACCCCTTATAGGGGGCGTCCCCCCAAGCCTCAAAGACCCTAAGAATAAGAGAATGGCCCTAAAGGTCTAAGGCCCAGAAGCGTCTGGCCTAGAGAGCCTAATGCCCTAAAAAGGTCCTCAAAGAGGAGGGCTCTAAAAACTAAGGTACTTAAGAGGAGGGCCCTGAATTGTAAGGTCCTCCAGAAGAGGAAGGTTTCAAGAGGATGGCCCTGAAGAGGAAGGTCTCGAGAGGAAGGCTCTGAAAAGGAAGGTCCTCAAGAAGAAGGCCCTGAAGTGTGAGAGCCTCACGAGAGAGCTCCTGAAAAGGAAGTCTTCAAGAGGAAGGCCCTGAAGAGGAAAATCCTCAAAAGGAAGGTCCTCAAGCGTAAGGTCCTCGAGATAATGGCAATAAGAGTCTAAGGCACTGAAGGTCTGAAGCCCTGAAGAAGAAGGTCTTCAAGATGAAGGCCCCGAAACACTGAGACCGTGAAAGGATAGGGCCTTGGCAGTATAGCCCTGAAAGATGAAGGCCCTGATAAGTAAGACCCTGAAACCAGGAGAAATGGGGACATGAAAAGTAAGGTCCTTCAGGGTATGGCCCTGACAAACCCTGATAAGTAAGGTCCTCAAGATTAAGGTCTTAAAGGCTTAGTACAAGTACAGCTGCCCTCAAATTACATGGGGCTTAACTTTACACACTGATTGTACGATTGTACCTGATACTCTGCTGGGCTTTGGGAGAAAAGAATTGAAGAGGGAGTCATCTTATACAACGGCCAAGCTCGGTACGATTATCGCTCAACGATGATCGTCCAACGATTGTCTAGAGCACTGACTCTGTTTTTGAATGGGGATGT
>NC_134814.1:22716129-22723629 GCF_046742065.1 Oratosquilla oratoria
TATCCTTATCATTATTATTATTATCATTTTGCCAATATGGTTTCCTTATTTTCTTTCTTTACCATTATATATATATATACATATATATATATATATATATATATATATATATGTGTGTGTGTGTGTGTGATAAGGGACTCAGCTTACGGTGGTATTCTTAAAAAATATTCTTTCCCTATATAAATCCTTGGAAGGGAAATATCTATATAAGGATTTTTTTTTTTTCTAAGAATACCACCGTAAGAATCTTACGGTGGTATTCTTGAAAAAAATCTTTCCTTACTTAAATCTTTCCCTTCCAAGGATTTATATAAGGATTATATAAGGATTTTTTTTAAGAATACCACCGTTAGTCTCCTCCATAACCTTCATCAATTTCCAAATTCACATCCTTAGATCATGGCTATCGCTACACACCAATTGTAAACTACATTCCGAACCTACAGACCACGACACTCCAATTGGGCCTCTTCACTGATCAATCACTTTCAACCTTGTGGATGATCTCTGGATAACAACCAACTATTTCAGTCATCCGGTTTTTGGATTGACTGCCCGGATGGGATGTGGATCATCCAAGAAGTCCGGTCATCCGGCCCGGCAAACCCCCGGCTACTCATCCGGAACAAGGCTGATGTTTGTCCAAGACACGGTGAATACAGATGAGGGTAAGGAGGAGGAAGAAGAAGAGGAAGAGGAGAAAAAGAGGAGGAAGAGGGGGAGGGGGAAGAGGAGAAAAAGAGGGGGAAGAGGAGAAAAAGAGGAGGAGGAGGGTAAGAAGGAGGAAGAGGAGAAAAAGAGGAGGGAAAGGAGGGGGAGGGGGAAGAGAAAGAGGAGGGTAGGAGGAAGAGAAAAAGAGGAGGGGGGTAAGGAGGAGGAGGGGGAAGAGGAAGAAGATGAGGATGGGATGGAGGGGGAGGATGAAGGGGGAAAAGATGAGGAAGTAAAAGAAGAGGGGGGAGGTGGATGAGGAGAGGGAGAAGAGGAAGAGGAAGAAAAGGAAATAAAAAGGGAGGAGGAGAATGACGAGGAAGAGGAGGAAGGAGAGAAGAGGAAGGGGAGTAGGAAATAAATGTGGAGGAGTACGAGGAGGAGGAAGACGAGGAGGAAGAGGAAGAGGGGGAAAAGGAGGACGAGGAGGAGGAAGAGGAGGAAGAGGAGTAAAAGGAAATAAAAGTGGAGGAGGAGGAGTACGAAGAGGAGTAAAATGAGGAGGAGGACGAGGAGGAGGAGGAGGAGGAGGAGGACGAGGAGGAGGAGGAGGAAGAGGAGACACACAGAAATCAGGAAATGTTTTGGCGAGCTATCAATATTTATCCTCACGCAAGGCCGCAGACGAGTGAGGGGGGGAGGGGGAGATGGGGAGGGAGGGGGGAGAGAAAAGAGAGGGAGGAAGAGATCCCAAAGGCTCAACAGACGCTCTGACAGGACTCGAACCTGGACATCTATGAAGGATTTTATTCTGGTTAACGTCGGTAGATTTGAATCTGCTAAGAAGGGGGGCATCCCTCACTCGCGCCACGGCCTTCGAAGGTTGGGTATTATACACACGAGGGCCTGAACAGAGGGACTGGGGAAAAGGGGGAGAAAGAGAAAGGAGAGAGAGAGAGAAAGGAGAGAGAGAGGGAGAAAGGGAAAGAGGGAGATGAGAGAGGGGGGAGAGAGGGGGGAGAGAGAGGGAGAGGGAGAGGGGAGAGGGAGGAGAGAGAGGGGAGAGGGAGAGGTGAGGGGGAGAGGGGGAGAAAAGGGGAGAGGAAGAGGAGAGGGGGGTGAGAGAGGGGGAGGGAGAGGAGAGGGGGTGAGAGAGGAGGAGAGAGAGGGGATAGGGAGAGGAGAGAGAGTGGGAGAAAGGGAGAATACGGGAGAGGAGAAAGAGAGAGAGGGGGAGAGAGAGGGAGAAAAGGGAGTAGGAGATAAGAGAGAGAGAGAGAGAGAGAGAGAGAGAGAGAGAGTGAGGGGAGAGAAGGGAAAAAGGATAGAAAGAGAAGAGGATAGAGAGGAAAGAGAGGGGGGAGTTGATATAATATAAACATTTTCTTTTCAAGCAACGCCACCTTCCCTTCTCTTTGAATATTCCATTCTAATCAAATCCAGACGATCTTATTCAGGTGCGACCCCGAGAGGTTGACACTCGGTCCCGGGACCAGGCGTGATATTTCTCTATCAAGCTAAATTGCATTTCCTTCAACTCCTCACGCCTGTCAACCGGCGACCGATCCTTAACGTTTCCTACCGGTGAGATCTACGGGATGGAAGGAGCGTGGCCGACATCTGTGGGGCCTCGGGTCTAGCAGTCAAATGAAACTATAAATAGTAATTACTATTATCATAGTAAATGGGTGCAAACCATCGGGCTGTGACGTCACTGATACGTCACAGCGACGGATGGGGGATGGTGTCATAGAAGAGGGGGAGGCTGTGAGGTCACTGATACGTCAGTGCAACAGGTGATGAATGACGTCACCGTAGAGGGGAATTATTCTGTGACGTCATTGATACATCACAGCGACGTATGAGATATGGTGTCACTGTAGATTGGTATGTTGTGACGTCATTGATACGTCACAGCGACAGATAAGGGAAAGACTGTGGCGTCATTGATGCGTCATAGCGACGGGTGAGGGATGACGTCAAGGTAGGTGCTCTGACGTCATACGTCAGCGACGGACGATGGATGACGTCAAGGTAGAGGGTGGAGGTTGTGACGTCATATTTACGTCATAGCGACGGGTGAGGGATGACGTCAGGGTACAGGGCGAGGCTGACATCATTTATGCGTCATAACAACGGGGGATGGATGACGTCACGGTAGAGGAAAAGGAGGCTGTGACATCACTGATACGTCACAGCGACGGATGAAGAACGTCACGGTAGAGGGGGGGGGACGCTGTGACGTCACTGATACGTCATAGCGACGGATGGGTGATGACGTCACGGTAGAGGGGATGGTGGATCTTTCAATTTCTCCTCCCCGTCCATCAACTGTCATCAATTCCCTTTTAACAGATCATCTGTCACCGCGCAAGACACAAATCAACTGTCAACTCTACCACAAAAAACGGAAGATGTATATTGTATTCTGATCTTGCTGCAGACGATTCCATTCAATTCTGTGGTCACCTTTTGAGAGAGAGAGAGAGAGAGAGAGAGAGAGAGAGAAGACCAGCACGTCACGTTGATACCAGGAGAGGAATATCACGTGATACCACGTAATACCACGTGACGAGAATCAAATACCCGTACGTGAAGGTGGATCACGCGAGAGAAGAGAAAAGAGAGAGAGGGGAAAGAGTGAGAAAGAGAGGGTGGAAGAAGATAGATAAAAATAGATAAACAGGGACGGAGAAAGAAAGAGATAAAGATAGGGAGACAAAGAGAGCGAAAAGAGAGAAAGATGGCGATAAAGAGAAAAAGAGAAAGAGAGCGATAGATAGAAAAAGAGAAAGAGTGTACCCAACAAATCCTTCGTATGCTAGACCACAAACCTCAATACCTTTCCAACGTCGAGGAAAACGCTGACGACATCAGTTCCCCTCCCCACCCCTCTCTCTCTCTCTCTCAATGGGTCAAAGGAACTGAACGGGGAGCATTGTCTCTTAATGCTCTGATCATTGTAGAGCCTCCTCCCCGTCCCCTCCCATCCCCTCCAATCTCCATTCCACTTCCTCAAACAATGGAATAGTTGATTGATTAAAAAAATGGACGAGGCAAATCGGAAAGAGAAAAGAGAGAAAGAGAGGGAAGAAAGAGAAAATAGAGATATTGAGATTAAAAGAGAGAAAGAGAAAGAGGCTGGGAGAGAGGAAAAGGAAGAAAAATCTGAAAGAGAAAGAAGGGGTGGAAAGAGAGAGAGAGAGAGAGAGAGAGAGAGAGAGAGAGAGGGGGGAGGGGGAGTAACTCTATAAGCACATAAGAATGGAGGAGACTGCAAGAGACCATAAGGCCTACACTAGGCAGTTCCATGTCCCTGACCACCTATCATCCCCATCCACAAAGTTATCTCATCTTCTCTTAACAACCAAATGTCTCAGCGCTCACTAACTACCTGGTTACTAAGCCCATTCCATTCGTTAACCACTCTGTTAATAAACCCATTTTTGCCTATTTCCTTCTTAAATATAAAACTGTCCAATTTAAATCCATTACTACGAGTCGTGCCCTGCTGTTTTAATATGATGACCTTGCCTGCATCACCTTTGTTAAAGCCCTTGACTCACTTGAATACCTCTATTCCATTCGTTAACCACTATGTTGCTAAACCAGTTCTTGCCTATTTCCTTCTTAAACCTAAATTTGTCCAATTTAAACCCGTTACGACTACTGCCATACTGTCTGAATATGACCACTAAAAAATGGCCAGGTCCAACCACTTAAGTGTCCTCGACCACAAGACCTTTCACACTCCAACAACTTATTAATTGGGTGGTTAGGAACTCGGACAACTAAAAAGTTGGACGTAAAGAAAAAACATCATAGCAGGGGTAGGCAACCTTTTTAACGTGTGGGTGCCAAAACCAGCCTGTACGTGACGGTAGTTCACGCGAGGGAATGAGAAAAGAGAGAGAGGAGAGTGAGAGAGAGGGGGGGAATACAGAGCGAAAAGGGGAGAGACTGGAAGGAAAAGGAGAGAGGGAAAGGGAGAGGAAAAGAGGGAGAGATGATGCAAAATAAGTTCGAGAATCATATGTTAATTTAAAGGTGAGCTCTGGGTTTCGCGTGCCGGTTTTGGCACGTGTGCCAAAGGTTGCCCACCCGTGGCCTAAAGTATTCTGCCAATTTAATATCTGGACGATTAAAAGATCGACCGATCAGAAAGTTGGCTATACTTGTATAGGCCAACTGTAGTGAATCACAAATTCACACACAGCAAGGTGTATGAGTGTGTGTGTGTGTGTGTGTGTGTGTGTGTGTGTGTGTGTGTGTGTGTGTGTGTGTGTGTATGCACATACTTCTGAAGCTACCTGTCCCAATAGTGGAAAATAAACAAATAAATAAAAACAAAATAAGACAAATGAATAACAATAATAAAAAGATTCATGTCTCGAACCCTCTGAACGAAATATTATATTTTTGAAGAGGAGGAAGAGGAGGAGGAGGAGTAAGTGGAGAAGGAGGACGTGGAAGATCAAGAAGAGGAGGAAGTGGAAGAGGAGGAAGAAAATGAGGATAATGAAGAGGAAGAGGAAGGGAGAGGGGGTGAGGAGAAAAGGGAAGATGAGGGGAAAGATGAAAGGAGATAAGGGGAAAGAAGGGGAGAACAGGGGAGGGCAGTGGAGAGGGGATAGGAGGGGAGATGAGGGAAGATGAGAGGAGGAGAAGTGAAGGGGAAGGAGGGGAAGAGAGAGGAAACGGGGAAGAGAGAGGAAACGGGGACAGGAGGGGAGAGGAGGTGAGGGGAGAGAAGGGTAGAGGAGGGGAAGGGAGGGGAGGAAAGGCGAATGAAAAGGAGGGTAGAGGAGACTGGGGAGGGGGAGAGGAGGGAAGGGGAGAGGGAGGGAGAGATGACGCGGGGAGAGAGGGGAGGCGATGAGAGAGGGGGAGGGGAGGGCACTGGGGGAAAGGAGGGCAAAGGGGAAAAAGAGGGGAGAAGATGGGAGGAGAGGGGAAGGGAGAAGAGGGGGGGAGAGATGTTGGGAGAGGGAAATAAGGGGAAAGGAGGGGAGAAGAGGGGAGGGGAGAGGAATGATAAGGATGGGAGAAGGGAGAGGAGGAGGAAGGGAGAGGAAAGGAAGGGAGAGGAGGAGGAAGGGAGAGGAAAGGAAGGGAGAGGAAAGGACGGGAGAGGAAGGGAGGGGAGAGGAGGGCAAAGGAGGTGCAAGGTGCCTCCAGGTCCTGGAAAAAGGATTTTTTTTCCATGACCAGGAGTCAACTTGAAAACCGAAATCTTATTCAACTAAGTGAAACCTATACTCAAATAGTTAAAAGTATCTCTCTCTCTCTCTCTCTCTCTATATATATATATATATATATATATATACATACACACACACACACACATATATATATATATATATATATCCTAACTCATCCTTTTTCCAAGACCTGGAGTACCCAAATACCCGTGTTTAACAAAATTCCTTTCAGCCAAGAGATGCTCATCAACGTACATCCATACTTATATCCAAAGGTGATGGTGAAGAGCCTACGCCAAGAGGTGCTGAGTGGTAGCTGCGGCCGAAGCAGTCACCTTTGCCTTCTTTGATTTTGGGGATGTTGGGGCAGGTAACCGTCACTGATGGATTCAGGGAGGCGTGCGGGATTCGAATGCTTCCGATTACTCCACCAGCGCTTCTATCCTTGTGGCCAATTTCCGAAAATAATGACCACATACAACTTGTGTAGTCAATATAGGTCCAAAGACAGGTCGTCAGATAGAATCATCTCCCCATTCACTTATGGAGGAGGTATGGCAAGAATACAGAGGCACGGCACGACACAAAGGACCGTTGCCGACCTCTATGGGGCCGCGTGTCACTAAGATGACACTTAAACTCTTGCGTGTCAGAGGGTCAGTTAGTACCTTGGTTAACGCCAGATCGTCTTAATCAGGTTAAGAAATTGGTTCTCAACCTTCTTATTGTACCCCCTCCCAGTTATAAAAAAAAAAAAAAAAAAAAAAAAAAAAATGCACGTCCCCCCCCACCCCCCGGGTTAAGCTACAGTGGGTTAATATAATCCCCCAAACACTCCCATTTTATATGAGGGATACCGAAACTTAGTTAATCCTGAAAATAATAATAATAATAATAATTTGTACGTACCAAAAGGACTCTTCCCCATTTTAAGTGAGGGAGGGTGATTGACAATTTTTTTTTTCTTTTTCTTTTTCCAGCACCTGGAGTCACCATCCCAACAGCCAGGGCCTCCGACCTCTCAAGTTTTTCTTTAATCTTGGATCCCAATCTCCCAAATGCATCAGGAATCTTGTAATTTACGAAATCATTTCATGACGTCATGCTCACCCTCTTTCAGAAGCCTTCAGAGCTGAAAGTTCAGGACTGCATTTCAGTGAACACGACTTCAGAACTGATTCAAGACAAAATTTAGGAGATCACTTCAGAAGTCAAAATTCAGCTAATAAGATTTCGGGAATAAAATTTCAGGACAAATTTTCATAAAACATTACTTTAGGACTGAAATTTCAGCAAACAAAAATTTAGGACAAGTTTTCAGAGAATATGATATTAGGACTTAAGTTTAAGAAAAAATGACAAAAAATCAGAACATGACTAAGGACTGTAATTTCAGATATTAATATTTCAGGACAACATTCAGTAACAAAACTTCAGAGCTGAAAATTCGGAGCAAATCTAATTTCCCTTAAACGAAGGGCGAGGAGCCTACGCCAGGAGGCGTTGAGTATTACCTGCGGCCGAAGCCCTCACCTTTGCCCCAATTAAGCGATTTGGGGGCTGTCGGTAAGACTAAAAGGATTACAAAGGCGGAGCATGCCGACAGGAGACCTTTTGGTCCATAAATAGGTCGGATGTGGGAAAAAAT
>NC_134814.1:22726129-22733629 GCF_046742065.1 Oratosquilla oratoria
TCAAAATTAAATGGCCTGAATTAAATATGAACTGGTAATGTGGGGGTGGGAGTGGGGGGATGGGGGGATTGTTGAGCTCCCTCCAAGTGTTATGCAAATCATACCAACCCCATTAACTCAGTCACGTACTTCATCATCCCCCCAGAATCCCCCCACATCTTCCCCAATCTCCCACCCCTCCCCCTCTCTCCCCCCCAAACTCCCACCCCTCCCCCTCTCTCCCCCCCTCTCTCCCACCCCTCCCCCTCTCTCCCCCCAAACTCCCACCCCTCCCCTCTCTCCCACCTCCCCATCTCTCCCCCAAACTCCCACCTCTCCCCCAAACTCACACCCCTTCCCTCTCCCCCTTAACTCCCACCTCTCCCCCCAAACTCCTCCCAACGCCCCAAGCTTCCACACCTCTCCCCAACCCCCTAAACTCCTCCCACCTCTCCCCCAAACTCCCACACCTCTCCCATCTCCTTCTACATATCCCTCATCCCCCACCTCTCCCTTCTCTTACTTCTTTCCCTCTCCCATTACGCCCTCCCTCACCTCTCCCCTTATCCACTCCCCAACCTCCCCTCAATCCCCCTCCCCTACCTCTCCCCATCTCCACCTCACCCTTTACCCACTTCTCATCAACTCCCCCCTTACTCCCTCCCCATCTTTCCTCAATCCCCCCTCCCCTACCTCTCCCCCATCCCCACCTCCCCCATCTTCCATGCTTCCCACCTCAAGGGGTCCAATCTGTAACACACTTGCTACATCCTTTATCACCACCACAATACTCTCCCCACATCTCCCCCCCATATTTGCTTATCACGTGATTAATTTTTATACCCCCTCCCCCCGTGGTCACACCAATTACAATGTACCAGCGTCGCTATTTGCGACGGAGGTCGAGGTGATGGCGGTTCGAACCCTGCCACCGGCGAGTTGAACCAAGGACATGGTTAATTAAATTACATGCTACATAGTCCTCTGTAAGGGGCACCATCTCAGCTTTCTGATAGGGAAACTTCGTGATGTTAAACCGACACACGCACACACACACACACACATAATATATATATATATATATATATATGCAGGAGAAATCATATAAACTCGTGATTCTAAGTAGGAGGAAAATCCATAAGGGAAAATAATCAAATGTGGACCGAACGCTTTCGTTTATTCAGACATCTTCAGGGTACATTAACAGAAGAAACAAGAGTATATACAGTAGGAAGGTGATGAGAAGGAACTAGGGAAAGTCTGTCGGGAAATCTCCCTATGGCCATCCCAATTTGTGTTAAAGAAATTGTTAAAAGTCATATGCGAAGAGAAATATAAAAGAACCCAGTCTGATCAAGGATACATTTGTCAACAATCTAAATTGAATCTAAGGATTGCACAAATTAGACATTTTTATTAAGAGAGTGATGGCAGCCTAGGGGAGATTTCCCTAAACATTTTCCCTAGTTCCTTCTCGCTTCCCTCCCTACCTTGACTTTGTATACTGTATGTATTTATGTTTCTTTCTTTAAAGTACCCTGAAGATGTCGGAATAGACGAAAGCGCTCGGTCCATAGTTTATAATTTTCCCTTGTGGTTTTTACGCGACTATATATATATATATATATATATATATATATCATACACACGTATCAATCCATATCAAATAATGGAGATAAGTATAAAGATAATAAAAATCGAGATGATGACGTGATGTAATAATGTTACGATGATGATGATGATGATGATGACCTGATGAACAGAAACGAGAGAAAGTTCACCAAGTTCTGCCCACACCACCACATAACGTCACACCATCACGTGACGTCACATCACACCATATGACGTCACGAACCTTGCGTCACGAGGGCTCGGCGTCCAATATTGATGACGCTATTAACGTCACGCACATGATAATTTCTGTGATCAAGAAAAATGAAGAGGGGGCGGAGAATATTCTTTCTCTTTCCCCTTTCTCTTTCCTCTCTCTCTCTCTTCCCCCTCTCTCTTTCTCCGACCCACTTTCTCGCATCCCCTTCTTTCCCCTCTCTCTTTCTCTTTCCCCTCTCTCACTCTCTCTCCCAACTCTTTCTTCTCTCTCTCTGACCCCCTTTCTCTCATCCCCCTTCTTTCTCTTGCCCTCTCTCTCTCTCTCTCTCTTCCTCCCTTTCTATTTAACCCCCTTTCTCTCCCACTCTCTTGTCCCCTCTCTCTTTTCTTCCCTCTCTATTTTACCCCCTTTCTCTCTTCCCCCTTCTTTCTCTTGCGCACCCCCTCTCTTCTCCCCTCTCTCTTCCCCCCTCTCTATCTTGCCCTCTCTCGCCTCCCCATCCCACTATCCCCCCCACAAAGCCTTAAGGTTGTGGGGGTGTTGGGAGATAGGGGGAGAAGTGAAGGGGAGGAATAAGAAGAGAGATGGGGAAGATATGAAGAGAGGGGTAGAGAGATGTGGAGAGGGGGAGAGATGGGGGGAGGAGGAAGAGGGAAGAGGAAGTGTGGACATAGTGAGGGGAAGAGAGAGGGGAAAGAAAGACGAGGAAAGGGATGGGAAAGGGGAGAGAGCGGAGGGGAGTATAATGAAGATGAGGATGGAAGAAGGGGGAAATGGGAAGTGGGGGAATAAGGGTGATGGGGAGTAACGCGGAGTGATAGTAGCAAGAGGAGAAGGAGGAGGAAGAGGAGGAATAAGAGGAGGAAGAGGGGGAAGAAAAGAAGGAGGAGGAAGAGTAAGAGGAGGAAGAGGAAGAAGAGGAAGAAGATGAGGAAGAGGAAGAGTAGGAAGAAGAAGAGGAGGAGGGAAAAGTAGGGAGAAGAGGAGGGAGAAGAGGAGGGAGAAGAGGAGGGAGAAGAGTAGGAGGGCGAAGAGGAGGAGGAAGACGAGGAGGAAGACGAGGAGGAAGACGAGGAGGGAGAGGAGGAGGAGGAAGAAGAAGAGGAGGAGGAAGAAGAGGAGGAGAAGAGGAGGTGGAGGAGGAGGAGGGCAAGAGGAGGAGGGTCATCCAAGATTAAACGGTGGACGGGGAAAACTACATTCCGAGGGAGAGCAAGGAGGGGGGAGAGAGGGGGAGAGGGGGGATGATAAATGGAAAAGAGATAAGATGAGAAGACAAGAAAAGGAGAAGACGGGGAGGGGGAGAGGAGGGGGAGGGGGGAAAGATATGGCCACGGGAGACGTGATGGAGGGGAGATGAAGGGGAGAGGGGAGGAGGGGAAAGAGGGGAGGAGGGGAGAGGGGAGGAGGAAGAGAGAAGGGGAAAGAGGAGAGAAGGGGAGGGGAGAGAGAAGGGGAGGAGGAGAGAGAAGGGGAAGAGAGAAGGGGAGGGGAGAGAGAAGGGGAGGGGAGAGAGAGGGGAGGAGGAAGAGAGAAGGGGAAAGGGGAGAGAAGGGGAAAGGGGAGGAGAGAAGGGGGAGGGAGAGAAGGGGTGGGGAGGAAAGGAGAGAGAGAGAGGAGGGAAAGGGGGGGAGAGAGGAGGGAAAGGGGGGAGAGAGGAGGGAAAGGGGGGAGAGAGGAGTGAGAGAAGTGAAGGGGAGAGAGAGAAGTGAAGGGGAGAGAGAGAAGGGGAGGGGAGAGAGAGAAGGGGCGAGGAGAGAGAGAGAGAAGGGGAGGGGAGAGAGACAGAAGGGGAGGGGGGAGAGAGACAGAAGGGGAGGGGAGAGAGAGAAGGGGAGGGGAGAGAGAGAAGGGGAGGGGAGATAGAGACAGAAGGGGAGGGGAGAGAGAGAGAGAGACAGAAGGGGGAGGGGAGGAGAGAGAGAAGGGGAGGGGAGGAGAGAGAGAAGGAGGAGGAAAGAGAGAAGGGGAGAGGGACAGAGAAAGGGGAGGGGAGAGAGAAGGGGAGAGGAGAGAGAGAGAGAGAAGGGGAGGGGAGAGAGACAGAAGGGGAGGGGAGAGAGAGGAGGGGAGGGGAGAGAGACAGAAGGGGAGGGGAGAGAGAGGAGGGGAGGGGAGAGAGACAGAAGGGGAGGGGAGAGAGACAGAAGGGGAGGGGAGAGAGATAAAGAAGAGGAGAGGAGAGAGAGTTAGGGAGAAGGAGAGAGAGACAGGAGGAAGGGAAAGGGAGAGAGGAGCTTAGGAGTGAGAGAGAGAGAGAGAGAGAGAGAGAGAGAGAGGATGGAAAACACGAGAAACAAACAACAAAGATAAGCACATTAATTAATCAATTATCTAATTACCATGCAGTCTCAGAGAGCCTTACTTAAATCCCCTAAATCCCTAAATCTTCATTTTGACCACCTCTAGGACTTCCTTTACCTCTTCGGTGGGACTTTGTCCCCAAGGATAGAAGCCCCGGTTATTGGTGACAAAATGCCCCCCTCCCAACGGGGCTTAATATATGAGGCTTAAAATGAAGAGACAGATTCCCCGATATTCAGAGGATACTGCAAGATTAGGGAGAGGAATGAGGGAGAGGGAGAGTGAAAGGGAGAGAGAGAGAGAGAGAGAGAGAGAGAGAGAGAGAGAGAGAGAGAGAGAGAGAGAGAGGAAAGCAGACAGAAGGGACGAAGAAGAGAGGGAGAGAGAGGGAGGGAGAGAGAGAGAGAGTAGGAGGAAGATGGGAGTAAAAAGAAAACTAGGGGAAGGGGAAAGCGGGAGAGGGAAGGAGAGGGGGAAGAGGTGGGGGAGGGAGAGGGGGAGGGAGAGAGGGAGGGGGATTGTGAGGTAGAGATGAAGGGAGAGAGGTAGGAAGAGGGTGAATGGGAGGGAGAAAGGAAGGGAGAAAGGAAGGGAGAAGGGGAGGGTGAGGGAGGGAGAAAGACGGACAGAGGGAAGAAGAGGAAAAGGAAGAGATGGAGAGAGGGAGGTAGAGAGGAAGAGAGGGAGGGAGAGAGGAAGAGAGGGAGGGAGAGAGGAAGAGAGGGAGATAGAGAGGAAGAGAGGGAGGGAGAGAGGAAGAGAGAGGGAGGGAGAGAGGAAGAGAGAGAGAGAGAGGGAGGACAGAGGAAGGGAGGGAGAAATGGAGGTAGTGAGGGACGTAAGACAGGGGGCGTTGAGTAGCTGCGGCCGAAGCCGTCACCTTTCCCCCTATTGTGTGCTTTAGAGACAGTTGGTGGGTCAAGGAACAGTCACTGCTTGGAATCAGAGAGGGGTGCGGGACTCGAACCCACAACTAAGCGAATGCGAGGCCAACACGCTTTCGATGACCTCGCGCATTGTAGAAAAGGATTAATTTGATTCTAACTCCAGACGATTTAGTTTGGATTGAAGGGGACCCTTGCGATGATGGGGGGGGGGGGGAATATATCATCTTGGGCAGTTTCCCCCCATCCTAAACAGGGTCCCCCTATAAAAAAAAAAAAGGCCCCCTAAAAAAAGTTATTTCACCCCATCCCAAAAAGGTTCCTAAAAAAAAAAAAAAAGTGTTTGTGTGTGTTTCGATGCCTTTAAAGCCGAATTTGTGAGGAAACAATAGGACGTAAAAGTCCGACCAAACAAGGCCGTTTAGTGCCAATACGACATAATTGGACGGGCGACCTTGTTTAGACGCGACGATGCGGGACTGTAACGAGGGGAATGGGAGCAATTGTCCGTTCGCGCCACTTATGCATTTAGGCTCCGCCCCCTTCAGGTATCTCTGGCTACTATGATTGGTAGAGACAAATTCTATTCAAATAACAACGTGTATAGACACACTTTCCCACATAAATATCAGTATATAAGTAATCTAGAACCAGATAACTAATATAAAAATTCCTTATAAGGAAAAAGTGGGCGGAGCTCCATCTGAGCCACACTCCTTTTGTTTCACTTCCTTATAAGGAAAAAGTAGGCGTGGCTTAACTGCCAGACTGCTACAAACAGAATATTCTCCACTTGGGATTATATTACAGGAGGAACCATTATCCTAAGGGCAAACTACTCAGGCGACACAGGCAACGCAGCACAGGCTTCCTGTTGCTGAATTGAAATACAGTTTGAACTTCTCACTTGAAATGCTTCTATATGCTTCAAAGGAGAGAAAAGTTCAAACTGAACTTCAATTCAGCAACAGGAAGTCTGCCTTAGCTCTGTGCTCAGTTTGCCCTTAGGCTTACATTGTATTTCGTGCATAATATTTAGAGCTTCTTTCTTTGGGGTCAGACTTGCACCTAACCTGACCTGACCCAAAATGACCTAACTCAAGGGAGGATCGATACAAATGATGACTATTTTCCTCAGAGTGGAGATAAATGCGTAACTCTGGTCCGTAGGGATGGTACTAAAGGACTCTAGTTTACCAACGCTTCTGTTCAAGTGAGAACGGCAACCCCCCCCCCCACCGAGATCATTAGGGACAGAGTATATTTTCACACAAACTTGGATACATCACACATACACACACAAACACACACACAAACGCATACACGTGTATATACCCTAAGCACAGCACATACAGTATATATACAGTAAAAAATACCATACAGCCACTTTACACACACACACACACACACACACACACACACACACACACACATATATATATATATATATATATATATACATATATATATATAATATATATATATATACGAGTGTAAGCAATTATACACAAGTACACAAGCATATACAAGACCACAAATACACACACTCAACATAAACACGACCTTCCAAGCGGTGGGGGAGGGGGGGAGCGTGTTGATAAGAGGTCTTTTGTCATCATACATATAGTGGTGACATAAATATTTACGGAGAAATTACCTTGTTTACATGAGAGAGAGAGGGAGAGAAAGAGAGAGAGCATATGCTAATAGCTTACTTAAGGAAATATATCTAGTAAGGAACACACACACACAAAACAATGAAAAAAAAATAAAAACATTAAAAAATAGAAAATAAAAACAATTCAGGTTCACTGTACACATACAAAATAAAAAATACATAAAACGAATAAATAAATAAACAAATAAAATAATACATCCTTTCCAACGAACGCCTACCCAGGCCATTTTCTCTTTACGCGACTTCAGCACCAAATCGCCACCGAATTGAAGGGGGTAACGACCGGACAAGCCTTTGTCTAGTGACCTGACGACCTTCTTGGCTATCAGGTCATTCGGGCAGAGGTCGTTTGACCGCTGTGTGAATCATTTGCAGGAACAATAAAAAACGAAAGGTGGAGGGGGGCTTTGTGTGGTGGTGGATTTCTATTGGCTGGTGGATTAACTAAAGCGAGGTTAATCCTTGCTTGGGGCTTAATCTGATTTATCAAGTAATTCTGGTTCGGTTAAGTGGCTATTATCCTTCCTTGTTTACCTTTTATCAATTACTATAATCATAATTATTATCACCAACATTATTATTATAATCATTAACATCATTATAATTTTCACTATTACTATTATAATCATCGATCATTTATTATCATTATCATTATTATTGCAATATTTTTTTTATTGTGCTTACTTCATACATGGTGATGAAGAGCCTACGCCAGGAGACGCTGAGTAGCTGCGGCCGAAGCCGTCACCTTTGAACCCTATTACGCGCTTTTGGCACTGTTGGGGGGCAGGTAACTACGGCTACAGTGGGATTCGGAGAGGAGT
>NC_134814.1:22738629-22743629 GCF_046742065.1 Oratosquilla oratoria
CAGTTACAGGCATTTGCATCTATATGAATAAATACAATTGGAATACAGTAATAGAACACCCCCGCCTAGAATTGCATCGACATAAAAAGAAAATAAATGAAATGAATTAACAGAAAATAAATAAAATAAATAATAATAAAAAACAAAATTATAATGATAACGATTACAATAACAATAATTCTAACAATAATAATGAAATGTTAATAATAACGATAAAAATATTAACAATAGAATAACAATAATAAGTATAACAATATTATGCTAATAATAATAAATACTTTCATAAAAAAAAAAATTATTCAATGTTCTGAACCAAGGCAGCCATTTTAGAATCTATAGAGTGGAACTAGTCAGGAATAAAACTCGGATCTCCATGTGTATTTTCTTTCACTCATCTTCTCCAGCTGTCAGAATTATATATATATATATATATATATATATATATATATATATATTATCACTGGGACCCATTCAGTGTTGTACATATATGTATATATATACATACATATATGTTTGTGTGTGTGTGTGTGTGTGTGTATGTGTGTGTGTGTGGTGTGTAAAACAATACAAAACATTAATAATAATAATAAATAAAACTAATAAAAAGTAAATTAGGTACAATAAATACATACATACATATACCAAGGCTTTTTCCCCCTTACAAGGGAGGTAATCAAAAAGGAAAAGGCATTAAATCATTCCCACCCATTCCATCCCTGAATACACTCCACACCCCTCCACCCTCCCTTTTATCTTAGCACCTCCTGGATGACGGGTCATCCCTGCACCTTGTCCACTGCCCGGGGTCTGAAGCAGTGTCGCAAAACACAGTACATCCACAGCAAGGCCGCTTCATTAAATCGGCGACCCCCCCCCTCTCCGTCTCCCCATGCAGAAAAGGAGAAGACGGAGAAATCCCTTCGGGCTGCGTCAAATTTTGCTCACACATACTACCTCACCCCCCCATCCCCCCGCCCATTCCACCTCATGCATCACAACATCATCCATATACAACCATTCTCCATTCACCCCTGTCTTCTGTCCTCTCCCGTCCTTCCTCAACAGACATTCCCCTCTTCCCCAAAGCCCCCCTTCATCCCACCCATCCACCTCATCCTAGGACGTCCCTTCATGTTCACTCCCCCCACATCTGCCCTCCATACCTCATTTACTAGTCTTTCTTCACTCATTCTTTCCATGTGGTGGGGAAAAGAATACTGCCACCAAGTAGTTCCACTTGGATCGTAAGAGGCGAGAAGAAAGGGACGGGGATTGGGACTAGGCATCCTTCTCCTTGTAGCCCCACAATAATCCAACAGAAAGTAAAGGCACAATAAATGACATTTGTAAAAAAATATTGGTACATATTATAATCTTCAGACATACAGTCCATCATTCCTCCTCCTCCTCCTCCATTTCTTCCTCCTCCTCCTCTTCCGCTTCAGACAACAAGAGCCTCGGTGGGCGGCATCGATTAGTCTGATGAAAATTCAATGAGGCATCGCCGCCCGTGTTTCCTTCGTTAGGCTTCGAACTCGACTCCCGCCCCCTCCCCCTCCCGCCCTTCCTCTTCCCGAATTGACCTGGACAGAGTTCGAGGGGTCAGGGGGGACAGCAGGGGGGAGGGGGTACTATGGGTTAGAGGGTTGGGGGTATATATATATTATATAATATAATATATATACACATACATATATATATACATACATATATATATATATTATATACATATATTATATATAATATACATATTTTATATAATATATATACATATATATGTACACGTACACATACATATATTTACATATATATATATATATATATATATATATATATATATATAAATATATATATATATGAGGAAAAAGATAAACTGATGACCTAGCGCATTCGTCTATTCAGACATCCTCAGGGTACATAGAAATGAAAAAGGACACAAGAATATATACACAGAGTATATGGTCAGGAAGGGAAGCGGGAAAGGTTGTGAGGGTCTATTGTCGACCTAACCCGTTCGCGGCATCGGACGTTTGGGCCACTACCTTTTTCACAATAAAATTGTCCAGTTTGTACATACCATGACTTAAATTTAAGTTATTGACAAATGTATCTTTGATCAGACTGGATTCTATTATATTTCTAGTCAAATATGACTTATTTTTAACAATTTCTTTAGCACCCTCCCAATTTATGCAATGATTAAAATCCCTTAGGTGAATAAATAATGCATTAAGGAAGAAGGTCGCATCTATTCAATTCCATGTAAAAATTGCGACAAATGCAATATTGGTCAGACTGGAAAAGAATTAAAAGTAAGGTTAAAACAACATCAGTATAGCGTCAAGAGTGGGCAAATTTCTAATGCATTATTTATTCACCTAAGGGATTTTAATCATTGCATAAATTGGGAAAGTGCTAAAGAAATTGTATATATATATATGTGTGTGTGTGTGTGTGTGTGAGTGGTGAGTGTGTGTGTGTGTGTGTGTGTGTGTGTGTGTGTGTGTGTGTGTGTGTGAGAGTTGTGTGTGTGTGTGTGTGTGAGAGAGAGTTGTGTGTGTGTGTGCGTGTGAGGTGGACAAGGATGAAGATGAGGACGAGGACAAAAAATATAAGGAGAAGGAGGACAAGGACAAGGGGGAGAAGGAAGATGAGGACGAGAAAGAGGGCTAGGGAAGAGGAGGAAGAGGAGGACTAAGATGAGGACGAGGAAAAGGAGGAGGAGGAGGAGCATGAAAAGGAGGAGGAAAAAGAGGAAGAGGAGGAAGAGGAAGAGAGGTATAGTGTTGTAAGATGGTAAGCCAAGTGTCAAGCCGGGCGCATCTTCTCCGTGTCTTGTGACACGCGCGTGTCACCCGCTTCTTGCGTCCGACACATGGGCGAAGACTCTGATTCTGACACACACACACACACACTTACACACACACATACATACATACACACACACACACACATACACACACACAGAGGCAAATACGCGCGCGCACATACACACACACGCACTCATACACGCACGCACACACACATACACACGCTCGCACACACACTCATACATAAACACACACGCAAACATGCACGCATACATACACACACTCATACACGCGCTCGCACACACACTCATACACATAAACACACACGCAAACACGCACGCATTTTCACATACACGCACACGCACACACACACATGCACACATGTATGCACACGCACACAATGTACATCTCTTCTTCATATCGCGCTTCCAGGAGGAGGAGGAGGAGGAAAAGGAGAAACGAGGAGAAAAAGGAGAACTAACAGGGGAAGAGGAAGAGGAGAGAAAAGAGAAAGACGAAGAGTAGAAAGAGAACGTGGAGGAGGAGGAGGAGGAGGAGGGTGTGGATAAAGAGAAGGAGGAGGGTGTGGATAAAGAGAAGGAGGACGAGGAGGACTGTGGAGAAAGAGGAGGAGGACGAGGAGGACTGTGTGGAGGATGAGGAGGACTGTGTGGAGAAAGAGGAGGAGGACGAGGAGGAGCATGTGGAGGAGGAGGAGGAGGAGGAAGAGGTAGAGGAGGATGGGGCCAGGCGATTTCCTTCTCTTCCTTGGCGAAAAGATTTCCCTCAGTCGATATAAATCACTTAACGACAGCGAAGTCGTAATTAGTTCACTGACAAGAAAGAGTATTAGCGTTTGTGTATGTGTGTGCGTGTGTGTGTGTGTGTGTGTGTGCGCGCGCGCGTGCATGTATGATCTTACATATTCTTAATACATAAGAAATAACCTACGCTTATTTTGTGTGTGTCTGTGTGTGTGTGTGTGTGTGTGTGTGTGTGTGTGTGTGTGTGCGCGTGAGTGTGTGTGTGTGTACACGTGATTTTACATAATTCTAAAATATAAGAAATGGGCTAGACCTAGGCCCGTTCTGTGTGTGTGCGTGTGTGTGCGTGTGTGTGTGTGTGTGTGTGTGTGTGTGTGTGTGTGTGTGTGTGTATGAGCGTTTGCGTGCGTTTGTGTGTATATGTACGCACATGTACACAACAGGAGTGTACACACTGCTCTAAGCCAAAAAGCGGGACTAAAGCCTAACAAGATTAACCCCGTGAAACCTAAGCCCAGTATGATATACAAGAACAGAAGCCAAAGAAAGACCAACACTAAACAAAGGAAAAAATAATTCTTATAAATAAATCCCGAACATGGACAAGTTAACAAGGGATAAATAAATATATATATATATATTATATAATATATATATATATATGTATATACATATATACATATACGTATATATATACACACACATTTATCAACCACAATTAATTTTAATTCTAAGCCATCAACATCGAAAATCTCGAGGAGGCATACATGCAGAAACTGAAACGTGGTACAGCTAAGAACTCGAACCTCCGCCAGCACGTGACAAATGATAGTGACTTAACCGATAATATAATAATAGTAATAATAATAATAATAATAATAATAATAATAACAATATTAAAATAATGATGGTGACAATTTCAATTATACTGACAATAACAATAATTATAATAAAATACTAAACCCTTCACTATGGCAATACCCTTAAGTCTTTATACTGTGCCGTCAGACGATTTTATTCAGGAAATTTTTGAAGAGAGAAAGAGAGGGGGGAGAGAGGAAGAGAGAGAGAGAGAGAGACGGGGGGGGGAGGAGAAAGTTTTTTATTACAAGTGCGAACCACATACTCTCCTTCTCCCCCTTTCCCTTCCTTCAACTCCCTCTCCCCTCTTTTTTCCTTCCCCCTCCATTCTCCCACTCCCCTTTTCCCCTATTTTCTCCCCCTTTCCCCTCCTTCAACCCCCTCTCCCCTTTTCTCCCTTCCCTCTCCATTCTCCCACTCCCCTTTTCCCCTCTCTCCCTTCTTTCCCCCCTTCCCACTTTCTCCCCCCTCTGCCACAAACCCAATTCCCTTCCTCGGAAAAAAGTTTCCCCTTTCCTCCAGTTCCCCTCACGTAGTTCCCAAACCTCGTCTCCCCTCCAAAGTT
>NC_134814.1:22751129-22753629 GCF_046742065.1 Oratosquilla oratoria
CTATTTAGTTTTTTACCTACGAGCTAGAGATCTCTGTGCAAAATATTAGGATAATCAATTCGAAATTTAAGGCAAACATTCGGACATACCTCCTTGCCCTGAGAGAGGGAAAAAGAGAAAGAGAGAAGCTATCACTAAGGAAGTTGACACAGACATCAGTTGAATATATGAACAACCGACCGAACTTGATGAAAAATGAAAAAATAAAAATAAAATAAATAAATAAAAATGAATAATAATAAAATAATAATAATTAAAAAAAATAGAAAAAACAAGAGGTGAAAAAAGTAACGAAAACTGATGTCAGAATATCAAAAGAAAAAAGAACAAGAAGAGAGGAAGAGAGAGAGAGAGAGAGAGAGAGAGAGAGAGAGAGAGAGAGAGAGTGCATGATGCCTGGAGTGACCCATGACGACTCTCCCCCAATGCATGACCTTGGTTGTGTCATGATTACTTGGTGACGTCACAGGCTCATAATGTTCTCATAGACTAATAGTCGTGACGTCACAAAATCAGCGGTGACGTCAAACTAATAACGGTGACGTCACATACTACTAATAGTAATGCCATAGACAAATAACCGTGACGTCACAAAAACAACGATGACGTCACAGAAAAGTGGTGACGTCAGACTAGTAATGGTGACGTCACAGGCTGATGTAGCCTAGGGGGCGTTATGCATGCGCGTGCATGCATGAATGCACGATCGCCTGATCATGTAAACATCCGACTGATCATCGATCAAATGTTTGAGAGAAAAATACAAATCTCATTCCAGATATTTTTATTTCTGTTCGCCTTTGACCAGTAAGCCACTGCAGTCCCTAATTCCCTAATTAGGGAGCGGGGTCGGGCGTGTCATTCTGCCCTCCAGCCGCATTTGGGAGCAAGATCCCAAAACACACACACACATTCTCTCTCTTGGATCACGTGTTAGACTCGTGATCGACAGTTATTACCCTCTTGGATGAAACACAGAGATCATATATGAGTATATGTCCCGATCTAAGGGTAATGTTGTGACCTTACACACACAACTCGTGGCGCAGTTGGTAGTTCCCGGCTGCCTCTACGGAGGTCCGGGTTAGAATCCCGCTCAGGGTTGAAATAATTTCAGTACCGCTGTGCTGCGGGTTGTTACTCCAACTCTCGTGGGCGGGGAGTTGTGTGTGTGTGTGTGTGTGTGTGTGTGTGTGTGTGTGTGTGTGTGTGTGCGCGTGCGTGTAAGGTCACAGTATTACCCAAAAATTTGTCATATATGAGCTCTGAGCTCTCTTCCGGGAAGGAAATAGCTGTCGATCACGAGTCTAACACGTGATCCAAAGAACATGGTGAATCACACGCAATTCCTTGTCCACCAGACTTGAATAGTGATAATGCAGTGAAAACTAAAATGAGAAAATCTATGTTGAAAATGATGATGATGAAGATGATAATGAAGATGATATTTGATGATTATGAAGAATATGACGATGATGATGATGATAATGCATGACCATATTTTTATCATGATGACAATGATGATTATGATGACGGTGATGATGATGGCGATAATAAAGATTATGGTAATGATGATGTTGATAGTTGATGATTATGATGACAGTGATGATGATGATGACGACAAAAGGTTATAAAGTAGGGCGAAAATAAAATCCACAGCGAAACCGGAGGTCGATAATTATTCAATGAAGGTCGAAAATTGAAGGGTGAAATTGTAACGCATTCAACAAATACGCCGAGAACGTATATGGTGACAATCTAGGGTGAAGATGGATAGTGAAATTTGCGAGCGAAATTTGGGGGGGCGAAATTTGAGAGCGAAATTTGGGGGCGAAATTTGAGGGTGAAAATTGCGAGCGAAAATGCAATAGGCGATAACAGGTGATATTAGGTAATGAGACGGTCCTCCCGGGTCCCTCTCTGTGCTTCATTACCCTTTCCATTACCTTTCAATTACCGTCATCAGCTGAGTATTCATTTCTCATTATGCTCCCTATCAAGCACAGCACTATACAGATTTTGGTCTTGTTAGATTATCAGTGTGTGTGTGTGTGTGTGTGTGTGTGTGTGTGTGTGTGTGTGTGTGTGCGTGTGTGTGTATGCATGCATATGCAGCTATATTTGTAGATGAATATACATGTGAGTATATATATATATATATATATATATATATATATATATATATATGTTGAGACATTCTGACAGGTTGACGCAAGTGGAGTAGGAAACACAGGAGTTTTAGTCTGAGTCTATTATTGACTAGTTTCTCAGGTATGCTTTTTTTGAAACAGCATACCTACGAAAATAGTCAGGAATAAACTCAGACTAAAGATCTTTCGTTTCCTACTCCACTTACGTCATATATATATATATATATATATATATATATATATATATGTCTGTGTGTGTGTGTGTGTATATTATATATGTATTTATATTGCTGCGTCTTACTGCACTGCTTCTGACCCCAGCAAGTGGGCGGGAGAAAGGGATGGGTCAC
>NC_134814.1:22761129-22796129 GCF_046742065.1 Oratosquilla oratoria
TGTTGGTGAACTACCTTCAACTACACACAAACAACTACAGCTACTACTGTATTCGGTCGTCAAAGTTGCTTTTTCCTCCAGAGTTTCTATCCTTAAAATAAATAAATCCACAAAATAATAACAAATGAATAAATAAGAATAATAATAACAATAATAAAACATATAAATAAATTATGGTAATAATTAATATCCCAGTTCAAACGCTGTTGTTAACTGGCCGACTGGACCGTGAACTGTCACTAACGATGTGTCCTAATAGCTTATTTTCTCAGCAATTTCCAAGACAGAAGCACCATTTCTCACAGATTTTCTTCTTTAAAAATATGTTGGTTAAAGATGAGGTAAAAAAAAAAAAAAAAAAAAAAAAAAAAAAAAAAAAATATAGTGTTTTGGATAATCGTCTGACGATCATCGTTGGTCGTATAATTATCGCAGCGACCAAAAGGTACCTTTAGCATCATTTCTCATCGATTACATTGTATTTTCTTAACCCATTCAACTCCGATGACAAGATGTCTTGTCATTTGGTCAAATAAAACAAAAAATCATAAAACACCAAAATGTTTGATCAAACACCAGAAAAATATGACGTCAGTCCTCGCTTCGCTGCGAGCGAAGCGAGGACTGACGTCATATTTTTTCTGGTGTTTGATCAAACATTTTGGTGTTTTATGATTTTTTGTTTTATTTGACCAAATGACAAGACATCTTGTCATCGGAGTTGAATGGGTTAACAACTGCAGCAACTGGGAGGCTCTGGACCTCTCTTCCCTCCACCCTGGTTTGATTATCATCATGATTATTACTATTAAATTTTGTGATACTTATAATCTCTGATTATTATAATCATTTTTTTAAATTTTATTTGAGTGTGTGTATGTGTGTGTGCGTGTGTGTGTGTGTATGTGTGTGCGTGTGTGTGTGACGTCATTTGTTTCAAACGATGCCGTGTGTGAAAGGTTAGGTTAAATTTGGTTATGTTTGGTTGTGTGGTTTGGTTAAGTTAGGTGATGCCTAGTTAACTTTGGTTAACTTTGATTAGGTTAGGTTAAGTGTGACATAACATCCTTAAGGTCACAAAGCATTTCTCGCTAGCATGCTACTTGCTTTTGCTACTTGGTTTGAGTAGAAACGACTTCAGTTACGATTTTTTCTTCTTTCTCCAAACTTCCAAACGTCAAATTACTCTTGCTTCATAGACTGAGAAACTAAACGACGAACTAAGATAATTCAAACCTAGAATACAAATGTTAGACACATTGAGGTAAACACCAGGAACCGTTGGAGGTTTTATTTCTAACGTTTCGTCCTGAAAGGACTTCCTCAGAGTGTACACAAACAAATAATTGACAGCTTATATACCCACAGCTTATCCCGTTCCTCCCCGTTCGTCTTCGCTCCACATTGTTGAGATGTTCTTACGGAAGTCTAGAATAATATAACCCAAGTCGCTTCTACTCAAACCGAGAAGCAAAAAGCAAGTAGCATGCTAGCCACGTGTGCAAACAGCACAGACAGGCTGTAACGCGGCTTTAACTGACTACACTCGTCTTTGACCCCAACATGCGCGTGATTACGACTCGCTTAACTTCATTTCCCGTCCTTTTGTTTGTTAACTAATCTCCAACGTCTTGACGAGGATCACGTTCACACAACTCTCCACCGCAGCGCCTTGTAACCAACGCCGCTTATTTTATTCAGTTGAAAGAAGACCCCAGACCTTGCTGATCGAGATCCTAAAGTATATATTCCTACTTCGCCAAATTTGGCCAAATTCCCACTTAGCCAAATTTTGGACAAATGCCCAGACACCAGCCTGAAACATTGCTGATCGGGATCCTAAAGTATAGATTCTCTCCCATTTTGGCCAAAATCTCACTTAGCCAAAACTTGGCCAAATCACCAGACTCCAGTCCCTTGGCCGATCGAGACCCCAGTTAATTCCAACTTCGCCAAATTGGGTCAAAATTCCACTTTACCACATATGGCAAAATTCCGTTATTCCCGAATACCCACTTCGCCAATTTTTGCCAAATTTCCATTTCGCCAATCTCCCTAACATTGAAATTTGGTCTAAATCTCCAACCTATGGGAATTAGTGTAATGCTTTTATGGCAAAAACCTTGATTTGGCGAAAATGGTAGTCACCATAAGCGCATCATCCGCTGTGGCGCATTCGGCTTGTGATCTGAGTCATGACACAAAAGGCTGTTTTCGATCCTCGGCGGTTATCTGCGCTTCTAAGTCACAGGTTTCTGTTTTTCATCACCTTTACAAACAGCACATTATATATATATATATATATATATATATATATATATATATATATTACATATACATATATATATATATACATATATATATACATATACATATGTATACATATACATAATATATATACATATATATATACATATACATATGTATACATATACATATACATATATATACATATACATATATATACATATGTATACATACACATATATATACATATATATACATATACATATACTGTATATACATATACATATATATACATATACATATATATACATATACATATATATATATACATATATATATACATATATACATATATATACATATATACATATATATATATATACATATATATACATACATATACATATATATATACATATATATATATACATACACATATACATACACATATATATATATATATACATATATATATACATATACATATATATACATATACATATATATATATATATATATATATATATATACACAGACATATAAAGTACACGTAAAAATTCATAAACTATTTCTATAACACACAAATTAATAAACAAAATAAGCTATAATAATAATATTAATAATAATAATAATAAAGATACTCATAAACAAGCAAGTAAAATACAAATATCCCAACCGTGCAGTACATAGTCACACTCGCTCGCCAGCCGTTAAATAGCCTCGCTCGGGGTCTCGCTCAGCGTTACGCCAAGTTTCGGTGGATGAGTTTGTGAAGAACTACAAACCAGTTCACCTAAACGAACTCAGCGACTCTTCTTCTTTTCCCTCATCTTCCTTCTTCTTCCTCCTCCTCCTCCTTCCTCCGTCCTCCATACTGAGAAAAACACATTATTCCCCATAAGAACAGAAGTATTTAGGAGACTGCAAGAGACCATAAGGCCTACAGTGTGTAGTTCCGTGTCCTTTACCAATTTCCATCCCTGTTCACACTTTCAAGGTTGTAGTTTAATTGTTGTGAATTTGAAAAACCGAATGACGATTTCACTTAAAATATTCTAGACTTCCCTAATAATTTCTCAACAATATGTCTAATATTCTTGTTAGTTTAGCAACTCTTAGTTCGTCATTAAGCTTCTTAATATACGACGCAAATGTAATTAGACACTTGGAAATTCGAAAAAAAAATATTGCAACCTAAGTATTTCTACACAAATTAACTCTTCTTCAAACAACTAATTGTTTAATCGATCACTACATTGTTAACTAATCAAATGGTGAACCAATTCTTGCCTATTTCCTTTTACCTCTCTCTCATGAGAACATAAGAAAGGAGGAGACAGCAGGTGACCATAAGACCTACACTAGGCAGTTCCATGTCCTTTACCACCTGTTATCCCCATCCATATAGTTGTCTCATCTTCTCTTAAAAGAACCAATAGTTTCAGCGCTCACTAACTACATAGTTACGATGTCTATTCCAATCGTTAACCACTGTGTTGGTAAACCAGTTTGTGTCTGTTTCTTAATTAAAGGTACGTTTTGCTCGGTGCCTATTACCACAGCCAATGGTCGGTGACGCGCCTTCTACCTGTCATCCTGTTTGAGTAAGCGCGTTCAGTTAAAATGATCAGCTGAGTACTCTGTACCTAACACACACACACACACACACACACACACACACACACACACATATATATATATATATATATATATATATATATATATATATATATGTATGTGTGTGTAAAGTGGCACTTCTCCATGAATGTCACATATGGTCCCCACGACCATATAACGCCTCTCAAACTGGTTTACCTTGATATGGTCTAAACTTATGTAGCGAGGGTGGAAGAGGAAGAGGAGGAGGAGGAGGAGGAGGAGGAGGCAGAGAAGAAGAGGAAAAGTCTGCTACCCTCGACAGGCGAAAGACAGAATAAAAGCTCTAAAGTTTAGATTTCATTTAGAGTTTTAAGGCCATGTTCACACTTTCGGTCTTAACCGCCGCAATTCAATTACAATGGAAGTCAATGGAGGCGTTCACACAACAGCGCTTTTTTTTTTTTTAACTATGCGGTACTGCCGAGGTTTCCGCGCGGTTCAAACCGCTAGTGTGAACAGGACCTTAATTAGAAGTCACTCACAGACAGCCAAAAACAAAAATATTAATATTGATGGTTTGATTTAACGTCGCGATCTCCCCCATCAGGAGGCAAGGACGGTGCCCCTTACAGAGGACTTTGTAGCGTGGATTTAAATGAACCATGTCCTTGGTCCAACTCGCTGGCGGCAAGGTTCGAACCACCGTCACCTCAACCTCAGCCGCAAATAGAGACGCTCTAACCCGTGCGGCCAACAAGCATCCTCCCATAATTATATTATTATAAATAACAAATAATACAAATATAATAAAATAATATTAACAATAACACATTACAAATACAAAATATATAAATAAACTTTAAAATTCCAAAAGGAAAATAAGTAAATAAAAAACTTGGAGAAAATTTTTCAAACTTGCATTATTCATACAACCAAAAGTTCCTCTCCCCCCCACCACCTGTTGCTTGCAACCCGTTTTCTCCAATCCTTCTCCGTTTTCTACGACCCATTCCCGTTTTCTTCACCTAGGATTCGACAAGAGGGTCGCATCACACTCAAACTAAGGCCCTCTTCACACTAGCGGTTTGAACTCCGCGAAAACCGCGGCGGTACCACATAGTCAAGGGAAAAAATTGCGCGGTCGTGTGTGAACACCTCCACCGACTTCCACTGTAATGGAACCGCCGCGGTTGAAACTGTTCGTGTGAAGAGGAGCGACCGTTAACTACCGGGTGATTGGTAGTTAAGCTCGGGTCGTTCGGTTGAATGGAATAGTTAAAGTTGTTCTAGACCGCCATATTCCTCTTAGGCCCTGTTCACACTTCCGGTTCACACTGGCGGTTCGTAATGAAGAGAGAAAGATGGGAGGAAGGGGGAATGGAAGGGGGAATGGAAGGGGGAATGGGAGGGCGAGAAGAAGGGGGTGGGAAGAAAGGGGAAAGTGTAAGGAGTAAAACTGGGATGTGCAGCTGTTTTATGTGTATATATATATATATGTATATATATATATATATATATATATATATATATATATATATATATATATATATATATATATACATATATATGTGTGTGTGTGTGTGTGTGTGTGTGTGTGTGTGTGTGTGTGTGTGCCCCCTGAACCTAAAGGGTTCAGGGGGCACATGATTAAAATCACCTGACGACAGCCAGAATAAAGACATCAAGCGTATGACCTGGCCTGGCACGGCGGGGGGGAGCCCATCGAAGCCCCATCGAGGCGCTTGGGGTCCATTCCTCGTGGTGGAGGAGGAGGAGGAGAAGGAAGAAATGGGGGGGAGTGGAGGAAAAGTTGGAGGAAGAGGAAGAGAGGAAAGAGGAGGAGGAAGATAAGGAGGAAGTAAGGGAGGAGGAGGAAGAAATGAAGGGAGTGGTGGAAAAGATGGAGGAAGTGGAAAAGGAGGAGGAAGAAGAGGAATGGAGGAGGATGAAGAAGAGGAATGGAGGAGGAAGAAGAGGAATGGAGGAAGAGGAAGAAGAGGGGAGGAGGAAATGGAGGGAGAGGAAGAGATGAGGGAGGAGGAAGGTGAGGAAGAGATGGGGAGGAACTGGGGAGGGAGAGGAGGGGAGAATAGGAGGATGAGATGGAGGGATTGGAGGAGGGGGAGGATAGAAGGAAGAGGTAGAAGAGATGGAGGAAGAGATAGAAGAGTAGAAAGAGACAGAGGAAGAGATGGAGGAAGAGGTAGAAGAGATGGAGGAAGAGTAGGAAGAAATAGAGGGGGAGGAGGAGACGGAGGAAGAGGAGGAAAAAGAGGAGGGAAAGGAGGAAGAAGAAGGAGACAAGGAAGAGGGAGTGGAGGAAGAGGAGGGAGAAGAGAAGGAAGAGGAAGAGAGGAGGAAGAGGAGGGAGAAGAGAAGGAAGAGGAAGAGAGGAGGAAGAGGAGGGAGAGGAGGGAGAAGGAAAAGGGAGAGAGGAGGAGGAGGAGGAGGAGAAGGAAGAGGGATAGGAGGAGGAAGGGGTGAGGGGGGAAAGGGGGTGGAAGGGGTGAGGAGGGAAAGGGGTGGAATAGAGTGGCTAGCAGTGGACACAGGAGAAGGAGATTGGGTGATATCGATACGGAGGGGAGGGGAGGGGGGAGTAGGGGGAGGGGAGGGGGAGTAGGGGAGGCTGGGGGGAGGAGAGTGGGTGCGTTGCTGGTTGAGAGGAAGAGACCTTATGACTTAGGCTGGTAGACGCCAGATGCGGAAAAAAAGGACATTCGTGGGGGGAATAGGTCATGAAACGTAATAAAATGATAACAGAAAAAATAGGTTATCGAACGTAAATATAGGATAAATATAGGCCATGTAATATGGTAAAAACAGGATAAAAGTTGACAAAAACAGGTCATATAGTGTAATATAGAATAAAACAGGACAAAATAGGTCACAAATTTAAAAAAATAAAGGACATGCAACGTAATAAAATAGGATAAAATAGGTCATATAACGTAGTAAAAATCGAATAAAATAGGACAATATCTGCTCACATAACGTAGTAAAACTAAGTATAAAAATAGGTCATGTTAGAGTAGTTTCCTAAATAATCTCACTACGGAGAGAGAGAGAGAGAGAGAGAGAGAGAGAGAGAGAGAGAGAGAGAAGGAGGGGAGACTGGGCGAAATACGATGAAAAGAAATCCACATTTAACAAAATATAACGATGATACAACAAAATAGTGCAAATGTATGAAAAATGTATAAAGAAATATATATGTATATAAAACTAAAGCATGTAAAATACTAAAAGGAAGGGAAGGGGTAAGGAGGGGAAGGAAAGAGGAAGGAGAAAGGAGAGGGGATGTGGAAAAAGGGAAGGAGGGAAAGGAAGGGGGAAGGGGAAAAGAGAGGGGAAAGAGAGAAAGTGAAGGACGGAAAGGAAGGGGAAAGGGGAGAAGAAAGGGGAAAGGGGAAAAGAAAGGGAAAGGGGAGAAAGGAAAGGAGGGAAAGAAAGGGGGAAGGGAAGAAAGGAAAGGAAGGAGGGAAAGGAAGGGGGAAGAAGGGGAAAGGAAGGGGGGAAAGGAAGGAGGGAAAGGAAAGGAAGAGGGAAATGAAGGAGGGAATGGAAGGGGGAAATGAAGGAGGGAATGGAAGGGGGAAATGAAGGAGGGAAAAGAAGGGGGAAATGAAGGAGGGAAAAAGGGGGAAGGGAAGGAGGGAAATGAAGGGAGAAAGGAAGGGGGAAGGGAAGAAAGGAAAGGAAGGAGGCAAAGGAAGGGGGAAGGGAAGGAGGGAAAGGAAACTGGTGTATTCTTATGATATACACAACAAATAAAATAAGCAAATAAATAGATTTATTAAATAAACTAAAAATAACAATCAAACAAACAAATTAAATACGAGTATATGGTCTTGGACCACGTGTTGATCTCGTGAGCGACATACACCCTCCCGGGTGAGAGCTCATTTAGTCTGAAGTATAGCGAATTTTCAGCCAGATAGGGAGAAAGATAAAGAGAGAGGGGGGAATAAAGAATATCGATAACCCCCCAAAGTGTATGGGGGGGAGGGAGGAAGGGGGACAAGAATGGGTGGGGGAAGAAAGAGAGGATGGGGATGGTGGATGGGAGGGGGGAAGGGGGAGGGGGAAAGAGGGAGAGAGGGGGAAAGGGGAGGCTGGAAAGTTGGAAGAAGGAGGGAGAAGGGAGGGAGGAAAATGGAGGTTGGGAGACGGGGAGGGAGGGGGGTGGGGCAAATGAATGAAGGGAGAGAGGAGGGGAAGGTGAATGGAGGGAAGGAGGGTGGGAAGGAGGGAGGGAAGGATTGGCAAAGGAACAGACTGAGAAGTACTTAGTTCAATCAAGTCACAAAACTGATGATAAACAAATAAACAAATAAATAAAAGGGAAGAGAAGGAGAGACGATGAGACAAAGAGAGGGAGAAGGAGGGAGGGGGAAGAAGGGAGGGGGAAGAAGGGAGGAGGGAGGGGAGGAGGGAGGGGAGGAAGGGGGGAGGGGGAGGAGGCTGGTCGGCAAAGGTTTCCCGAGATGACGAGGGTAACGTGAGGAGCGGAATGTGCACAGAACCACGAGGAGGAGGAGGAGGAGGAGGAGGAGGAGGAAGAGGAGGTTGGGATGAGGAGGAGGAAGAGGAGGTTGGGAGGAGGAGGAGGAAGAGGAGGTTGGGAGGAGGAGGAGGAAGAGGAGGTTGGGAGGAGGAGGAGTATAGGAGGAAGCAGAGGGGTATGGAATGAGGGGGAGGAGGGGGAGGAGGAAGAAGAGGTTTTGAGGAGGACGAGGAAGAGGAGGTTGTGAGGAGGAGGAAGAGGAGGTTGGGAGGAGGAGTGTAGGAGGAGGCAGAGGGATATGGAATGAGGAGGAGGAGGAGTGTAGGAGGAGGCAGAGGGATATGGAATGAGGAGGAGGAGGAGGATGAGGGGTGTAGGAGGAGAAGGAGGCAGAAGTGTATGGAACGAGGAGGAGGTAGTGAGGAGGAGGGAGGAGGCAGAGAGAGTGAAAAGGGGAGGATTGGGAGGGGAAGAGGGAGGAGGAGGAGAAGTGAGGAAGAGGATGGTGGTAGAAAGCACAGTGGGGTGAAGAGGGATGAGGGAAAGGGGGGAACGGGGAAGAAAGTAGGTGTTGGAGGAGGAGGAAGAGGAGGAAGAAGAGGGGAGGAAGAAGAGGGAAGGAGGAAGAGGAAGGGAGGAGGACGAGGGGCAGAGAGAGAAAGAAGAGGAGTAGGAAAAGAAAGAGGAAGGGAAGGATGATGAAGAGGAGGGAGAAGGGGAGGAGGGAGAGGAAGGGGAGGAGGAGGAGGAGGAGGAGGAGATGAAGGATAGATGACAAGAATTGAGGGAAGAGGTGTGAGTGATTAAAGGGAGGAAGAGGAGGAAGAAGAGGAGGAGGAGTAAGAAGAAGAGGATGAAGAGGAGGAGGGGCTAGAGATGTCAGGGTTAAATTGGAAAATGGAAAATGGAAATGATTGCTGAAAAATGCAAAAATAATGAAGACGAGGAGGAAGAGGAAGAGGAGAAGAGAGATGAGTAGGATAGGGGGAAGGTATGAAGGAAGAAAGAATAGTAATAAAAGAGGAAGGAGGGAGGAATGGGAGGAGGAAGAGGATGGAAGAGGATGGAAGAGGATGGAAGAGGATGGAAGAGGAAGGAGGAGGAAGGAGGGGAGGAAGTGGAGGGGAGGAAGTGGAGGAAGGAGAGAAGGGAGGAAGGGGAGGTGGAGGGAGGAAGGGGAGGTGGAGGGAGGAAGTGGAAGTGGAGGGAGGAAGGGAGGAGGAAGGTTGAAGGGGGAGGAAGGGTGGCAGGGGGAGGAAGGGTGGCAGGGGGAGAAGGAGGGAGGAAGGGGAAGGTAGAGGAAGGGGAGGAGGAGGAGGAAGGGAAGGGAGTAAGGAGGAAGGGGGAAGGAGAGGAGGAGGAAGGGGAGAGAGAGGGAGAGAGAGAGAGAGAGGAGAGAGAGATAGAGATAGAGAGAGAGAGAGAGAGAGAGAGAGAGAGAGAGAGAGGGGGCGAGAGAGAGGAGAGGAGAGAGAGAGAGGAGAGGAGAGAGAGAGAGAGAGAGAGAGAGAGAGAGAGAGAGAGAGAGGGAGAGAGAGAGAGAGAGGAGAGAGAGATAGAGATAGAGAGAGAGAGAGAGAGAGAGAGAGAGAGAGAGAGAAGGAATTTGGCTCACTGTGATCAGCAGCAGCCCTTGGCACGCGTGCCAATCGTCGCGGGCACGCGTGCCGCGATTTTGAAAATGTGCCACGGTATCGTCGAAAAACAGCGCCGCCATTTCAAATAAACAAAAAACGTGACAAGAGATCAAACAGAAGAGAGAGAAAAAGAGAAAAAAGAGGAGTTCATATTCGGTCACACCTCACATGGAAGAGAGAAGCAGTGAAAGAAAAAGAGAGATTGGGCGGGAGGGAGAGACAGAGAGAGATAGAGTGACGGAAGAAAGAAAGAGTGGAGAGAGAGAGGGAGAGGGGGAGAGGGAGAGAGAGAGAGAAAGAGGGAAAAAGAGATAGGAAGGGCGGAAACAAAAAGAGAGTGAAACAGAGAGTAACAGGGAAAGAAATAGATTAGGAGGGATGAGAGAGATAGACAGAAAGAGAGAGAGAAAGTGTTTTTTACAACAATGAATCTCAGGGAGGGAGGGGAGGGAGGGAAGAGAGAGGAGAAAGAGGGGGAAGGGAAGAGAGGGAGGGAGGGTGAGAGAGAGGAGAAAGAGGGGAGGGGAGGGAGAGAAAGAGGGAGGGAAGAGAGTGTTTTTTTACAACAATGAAATCTCAGGGAGGGTGAGAGAGAGAGAGGAGAAAGAGGGGAAGGGAAGGAGGGAGGGAGGGTGAGAGAGAGGAGAAAGAGGGGAGGGGAGGGAGAGAAAGAGGGAGGGAAGAGGGTGTTTTTTTACAACAATGAAATCTCAGGGAGGGTGAGAGAGAGAGGAGAAAGAGGGGAAGGGAGAGGGAGAGGGAGGAGGGTGAGAGAGAGGAGAAAGAGGGGAGGGGAGAGAGAGAGAGAGAAGAGGGAGGAGAGAGAGAGAGAAAGAGGAGAGAAAGAGGGAGAGAGAGAGAGAGAGAGAGAGAGAGAGAGAGAGAGAGAGAGAGGGAGAGAGAGAGAGAGAGAGAGAGAGGGGGAAAAGGGGAAAGAGGGAAGGTGGGAGGGAGAGGGAGAGTTGCCTACCGACCGCTAATCTAAGCTAACGTTTTGGTCGTCTGATGTTTCTAAACGTTCACTACGTCGCGTCGTTTCGAAACGTTGATCATCATTATAATAATAACTGCTTTACGCTTTCTGCAGCTTCGAAGCCTTATTTCACACTAGGTGATAATTTTCGTGATGGGGAGAGAGGGGGAGAGAGAGAGAGAGAGAGAGAGAGAGAGAGAGAAAATAAAAATAAAAAATATATAAAACGGCAATGGGATAAATAAGATACAGTATATATATATATATATATATATATATATATATATATATATATATATATATATATATATATATATAACCAAAATAAACATTCATATAATAATAAAACTGAATAATAAATGGCAAAAATAATAATAAATAAATAAAAATAATGATAACACAAAGGATGGAGGATCGGCGCGGTTCCCATGCATACAGGAAGCAATGCAACACAGATACGAGGTAAACAATGTTGCAACATTGGTGCGTGTGTGTGGGGGGGGGCTAAAGGGGGTGAACAACCCCCCTCCCCTCCCCTCCAGTTAAAGCCTGGGTCGGCGGTTACATTGTGAGAGTCGTTTGTAGGCTATGGGTTAACCTTTGGATATGGAGTTTAAGCCAGTGGTTCCTAACCTGGGGTGCATGAAACCCCACGGGTTGCAATTACATTAACCCCACGGGAGATACCTCAGGGTAATGGCACTGTATATTTACCATGAGGAAGCATATGTGCATTCATTGTAACCTACTAATTGACATTTCTAATTTGAAATAAAAAAGTACCTTTGTTCAATACTTGAATATATCTAATAATTTCTCAGCAAGGTTTGTATCAATAATTCTTTTCATATGTTTGCATTGTATTTATATTGGGTAGAAGTACGAGATTTTCTTTTTAGATAATTAAGGGGTACGGGCTAGGAAAAAATAAAATAAAACAAATAAATAATAATGATAATAATAATAATAATTATAATAATAAAATAAAACAATATTAACAAACAAACGAAACAAATAATAACAATTGAAATAATACAGCTGGAGGTAAAATGAACCATGTCTTAAACTGTGAAAAAATAATAATAATAAATAAAATAAATAATAATTAAATATACATTAATGGTAATAATAATAATAATAATAAAATTGGACCTCGACTAAAGACCATGCACACCACGAGACCAAGTGCTTTGCCGAGCACAAACTGATGCAACGCTCAGTGTGAGAAGCGTCAGTATCTAGAGTTGGGAACCTGCTACCTATGGGCAATGTAACCATCAAAACCCTTCCATAGGCCGGGGCGGGGGAGGGTGTGTGTGTACATTGTCTGCCAGGCCAATCCAAGAAGACCTCACTGTCTTCGTAGTACAAATGTACAAAGTAGTGTACATCATCGGGCTTGGATATAAGCCCCGTTAACCCTTCCTGACATGAAAGTTAACTTGGTGATCATGGTAACTAGCTTCTACCGTGTCAAACACAGACATAAACCTTCACTAACACACGGACGGAGACTCTCACAGGTTTCCCCATCTTTAATCCACAAAAAAAGAGCAAGAGAGAGAAGAGAGCGTACGAGAGAGAGGTTGATCATATGCTTTTTTCTGTGAATTCCTGTATATTTGTTCGCATATGTATGTGTGTGTGTGCGGGCGTGTGTGTTAAAGAGAATGTTGATTACGTGTTTATTGTTGTGCATTCCTGTATATTTGTTCGTGTGTGTGTGTGTGTGTGTGTGTTAGAGAGCGAGACAGAGAGGAAAGAGAGAGAGAGGAGACAGAAGAAAGGGGAGAGAGGAGATAGAGGAGAGAGAGGGGAGAGAGGAGACAGAGGGGAGAGAGTGTAGAAAGAAGAGAGGGGAGAGAGGAGAGAGAGAGGGGAGAGAGGAGAGAGAGAGGGGAGAGAGGAGAGAGAGAGGGGAGAGAGGAGACTGGGAGGGGAGAGGAGAGAAGAGAAAGAGAGAGAGAGAGGGGGGAGAGGAGAAGGAAACTGAGAAAGAGAAAGAGAGGGGATCAACTGAGAGCCCTTTCTCCCTATGGCCGCCCAGGTGCCTAACACCCTGTCCCCCTCCCTCCCCCCCTTCAGGGTGTTCCTGGCCCCGCCGCCGCAACCTGACACCTTCGTGGCCCTGGACGGAAACCTTGTAAGCACCTGGGGGTGCACCCCCCCCCTCCGCACCTCTTCCTTCCGCCCGCTGCTACACACGGAAAAATTGGCGGAAAATTCGCGGAAAAGAAAAGGAAGCGGTCAGTCTGTTGGATATAAACTCGCACAAACACACACACGACGCAGTGGTACCGTTCGCAACCGCTAATCCAGCGGTCCGAGTTCGATCCCAGTCTCCGTCTCCTTCTCCGGAAATAGATTCAATTGGGAAGTAGGTAGAAACAACTTTGCCAACCGTGTAGTTAATGAATGGAATAAACTTCCTGCACAGGTAGTGCAATGTAGTTCAGTTCGAAGCTTTAAAAATCATTTAGATAAACACCTAAGCAAGATGCTGTAATGATTATAATTCATTTCATATTATTTGTCTGTTTTGATTTTCATTTATTATTATTAGTTATATGTCAATTCATTATTATTTACTATTTACCTGTTTGTTTATTATCTAAATACCTATGCATTTATTTATGTATTTTATTTGTTATTTACATTATTAGTTTTTATTTATTTATTTATTATTTTTCTTTTTTTTCGCATCCGACCTAGTTATGGACCAAAAGGTCTCCTGTCGGAATGCTCCGCCTTTGTAATCCTTTGACATCTTTTCAGCATCGCTGCACTGCGAGCCGGCACTCAAAATCTCATGGGCAAGGAGTGTGTGTGTGTGTGTGTGTGTGTGTGTGTGTGTGTGTGTGTGTGTGTGTGTAAGGTCACAGCAGTACCAACAGATGGGGCATATGATCTCAGCTCTCATCCAGGAGAGTAACAGATGTCGATCACGAGTCCAACACGTGATCCAAGATCGTGGTGACACACACAAATTGTACATATAAATCGTACTTACAAACACACACACGGGACGTTAAGCAGAAGACTGAACAAGACAGCAGTGACGTGGCATGACGTAGCAGCAAAAGTGGACCATAGTTCGGCGCCAGAAGAGGCAGTATCTGACGCTAACACGTAGAACAAAGACACGCACGCACGCACACACACACACACACATATATATATATATATATATGTGTGTGTGTGTGTGTGTGTGTGTGTGTGTATACATATATATATATATACATATATGTATATATATATATATATATATATATATATATATATAAATGTATACACACGCACACACAATACTGCGAGTGTTATCACAAAGGAAAGATTGCACCATCATATGTGAACAACAACTACGCCTTGCACATTATGCACTTCAATTAGACTAATTATAGTAGTTAAACAAATGTATATTGCCAGTGTATCTCCGTATTGCTGTTGACTTAATAAACTGTTTATTATTATTATTATTATAAGTTTCTCAACCTTCTGTCACATAAATTAATTTTATTCTGGCTAGCTATAGATGACTTATCAACCTCCCTTCTGACTGTTTATGGAAAGTGAGCGAGAGAGAGCGTGAGAGAGAGAGAGAGAGAGAGAGAGAGAGAGAGAGAGAGAGAGAGAGAGAGAGAGAGAGAGGGGGTGATCTTGATAGGCTTTTTTAGGGAACCTAAAAAAAAAATAACAATAAACAAATAAATAAAATAAATCAATAGGCAAAAACAATAATACACAAAATAGATACAAAAAAGAAAAAAAAGTGGATGTTCTGACGGCTTGAATGAAAAATACATTAATTCGCTACAGTATATCTGATGATAAATATAATTAACAATTGTAATATTAATAACATTAATAATAATAATAATGATAATAAAAACAACGAAAAATACATAAATCACCTACAATATATCTGATAACTCTAAGGTAATAATAACGATAATTGTACTAAGATCAATAACATTATCAATAACAACAATAATAATTATAATAATAACAAAAATAATATGAACTACGTGTTTCTCTGATATAACTACCTGCTTACCAATGACGTGTTGCTGGATTGTGACGTGGCAAATGTCGGTAAAAGGAAGGAGGGACGGAAGTGGGGAGGAACGTTAAGACTTGACAAAGACCGGATGTAACATAACACGTGGTATAACGAACACGTAACGTACCATAACCCGTATCGTAACACGTAAGGTAACATGTAACGTCACACGTAACGTACCATAACCCGTATCGTTACACATAAGGAAATATGTAACAAAGTCATACGTATCTTAAAGTTGCACGTAACATACCATAACCCGTAACATGTAACGTTACACATATCTTAGCGTTACAAGTAGCGTATCATAACCCGTACTGTAATATGTAACGTAACGTCATACGTATCTTAACGTAACACGTAATGTACCGTAAGCCGTATCGTACATGTAACAACGTTATACGCATATTAACGTAACACATATCATAACATGTAACGTACCATAACCCGTAAGCTAACATGTAACGTAACATTATACGTATCTTAACGTTACATATAACGTACCATAACCCGTATAGTACATGTAACGTAACGTCAAAGGCATATTAAAGTATTCCGTAACGTACCATAGCCTGTACCGTAACATGTAACGTCATACTAAACGTTACACGTAACGTACCATAGCCCGTATCGTAACACGTAAAGTAACATGTAACGTCATATGTATCTTACCGTTACACTAGCGCATCATAACCCGTATCGTAACACGTAACGTTACGTCATACGTATCTTAAGATTATACGTAACACATCATAACCCGTAAGGTAATATGTAGCGTAACGTCACACGTATCTTAACGTTACACTAACAACTTGTATCGTAATACGTAACGTCATACGTATCTTAACGTACCATAACCCGTATCGTACATGTAACGTAACGTCATACGCATATTAACGTTACACGTAACGTACCATAACCCGTATCGTAACGTCATACGTATTTTAACGTAACAGGTATCGTAACACATAACGTCCATATGTAAGGTAACAACACATCGTAACGTAACACACAAGTCGTAAAATTATTAGATAACGGAACACATAACACGTATCGTAACGCAACATGTAACATATTGTAACACGTTACGTAAAATCACGTGACGTGACATAACGCACACTGGCGCGCGTTATGTTAATAACAGTTGTGTTAAATTCAGTAACGTTTCCTCCTTTGGTCTGATTGGCTCATTCTTCGTTCTCTCATTCTTCACACACACACACACACACACACACACACACACACACACACACACACACACACAATGTACATCTCTTCTTCATATCACGCTTCCAGGTGGATATTTTCAGGGGGAAGAAGAGGAGAAGATGAGGAGGAGGAGAAGAGGAGGAGAAGAGGAGAAGGGAGGAGAAGAGGAGGAGGAAGAAGAGGAAGAGAAGGAAGAGGAGGAGGGAAAGGAGGAAGAAGAGTAGGATGAAGGAGGAGGAAGAAGAGGACGCGAATGATATTATACATTTTCGGAATCGAAATCATCCAGGGGTTGAAAATCGGCCCTTCATGTGTTCCTGAACATCCAGCAAGGTACCAACAAATGCCTTGTTATTATTATTGTTCTGTTTAGTGTTGGATGCCGAATCAATTTGCCCTCCAGACGAGTTATCTTACAGTCCCACAGTGAGGTTCCTAAGTTTGTTTGTTTGTGTGTGTGTATTAGTGATCAGTATATTATGACCACTGTCCTCCTTTTTCTCCTCCACATCATCCTCGTCCTTTCCCTCTTCCACAAGGAGAAAGAGAAGGAGGAGGAAAATGAGGATAGTGGTCGTAATATACAGATCACTATTACCAGTTGTTTAATGTTTGTTTGAGAGAGGGTAGAGTGCCGGAGGACTGGAGGAGTGCCTGTATAGTTCCGCTTTACAAGGGAAAGGGGGAGAAGTGTGAGTGTAGTAGTTTCAGAGGGATCAGCTTGTTGAGTGTAGTTGGGAGGGCATATGGGAGGGTCTTGATTGAGAGGATTAGGAGAGGAACAGAGGGAGTAATTGGTGAGGAACAGTGTGGGTTTAGGACAGGTAGGGGTTGTGTAGATCAGATCTTTGTGGTAAGACAGATATGTGAGAAAGCTATAGGAAAGGGGAAGGATGTTTTTTGGGCTTTTATGGACCTGGAAAAGGCCTATGACAGGGTAGAGAGGAAGGCACTGTGGGAGGTACTGCAGATATATGGGATAGGAGGAAAGCTGTTAAGAGCAGTCAAGAGTTTTTACGAGAGTAGTAGAACTTGTGTTAGGATTAGAAATGGAGAGAGTGAATGGTTTGAGGTAAAGGTGGGACTTCGTCAGGGATGTGTTATGTCGCCCTGGCTGTTCAATCTTTACATGGATGGGGTGGTGCGAGAGGTGAATGCAAGGGTAGTGGGTCAGGGGCTGGAGATGGTTAGAGAAAATGGAGAAAAGTGGGAGGTGAGCCAGCTGTTGTTTACTGACGAAACTGCGCTTGTAGCAGGATCAGAGGAGGGATTGAGGAAGTTAGTGACAGAGTTTGAGGTGTGTGAAAGAAGGAAGCTGAAGATAAATGTGGGTAAAAGTAAGGTGATGAGATGTACAAGGGGAGAGAGTGACAGCAGGCTGGAGGTGAGCATTAAGGGAGAGAGACTGGAGGAAGTGGATAGTTTTAGATACATGGGTGTGAATGTGGCAGGAAAGGGAGGAGTGGGGGTGGAGGTAGAATGTAGATTGAGAGAAGCGAGTAAATGCCTTGGTGGATTAAAAAGTGTAATGAGAAATAGACATCTGGGAATGGATGCTAAGAGGAGGTTATATGAAGGAGTGATTGTGCCAACAGCATTGTACGGGGTAGAAACATGGAACATGAGAGAGGAAGAGAGAAGGAGTTTGAATGTGTTTGAGATGAAATGTCTGAGAAGTATGATAGGGGTTACTAAGCTAGATAGAGTGAGAAATGAGGTGAGGAGAACAGGAGTGGAAAGGGAACTGGGAGATAGGGTTGATGAATGGGTATTGGGATGGTTTGGACACATGGAAAGAATGAGTGAAGAAAGATTGGTAAAAGAAGTGTGGAAGGCAGAGGTGGAAGGAGTGAATATGAGGGGGAGTCCTAGGATGAGATGGATGGATGGGGTGAAAGGGGCATTACAAAAGAGAGGAATGTCTGTGGAGGAAGGACGGGAGAGGACAGAAGATAGGGGTGAATGGAGAAGGGTTGTGTATAGATGATGCTGTGATGCATGAGGGGGAGTGGGTGGGGGATGGGGGATGAGGAAGTAGGTATGAGAAAAAAAAAAAAAATTGACGCAGCCCGAAGGGATTTCTCCCCGTCTTCTCCTTTTCTGCATGAAGGGACGGAGAGAGGGGGGGGTCGACGAATTTATGAAGCGGCCTTGCTGCGGATGTGCTGTGTCTTGCGACACTGCTTCTGACCCAGGGCAGTGGACAGGATGCAGGGATGACCCGTCATCCAGGAGGTGCCAAGATAAGAGGGAGGGAGGAGGGTGGAGAGGAGTGGAATACAGTATATAGGAAACGGAATGGGTGGGAGTGGTTTCTATGCCTACTTCTTTTTGGCTACCCCCCATGTAGGGGGAAAAAGCCTTTGGTATATGTATGTACTATTACCAGCGCCTCTTATCTCTGAATGTGTGATTAACACACACACACACACACATATATATATATATATATATGTATATATACACAAACACAGAATTTTTACGCCTTATATGGGAGGTAGCCAAGTGAAAGACACCTACCCACTCCTACCTATTCCACTCCCATCCACCACCCTATCTTCTCTCTAATCTTAGCTCCTATGTTTTTGTAATCCCACAATTCTTCAGTATACGGGTACATATAATATATAAGGTACACGCACACACACAATGAAACCTCGTCACAGGCTGACTGTCCATATCATGACCAGGATGGAGAGATATATATATAGAGAGGTCCGAGGAAAAAAGAGAGTATTTTACATGTTCTATTAAGGTTTAATGCAAACGATTTTGTGCAGCTAAAGAGAAAAAGAGAGGGGAGCGGGGAATAGGATTGAGTTTGTGACTGGGTGTGGGTGGGGGGTTGAAGGGAGGAGGCGTAGCCATACTAAAGAGGCCAAGAAAGTGAAAAGAGATGAAGACAGAAAAACTGAAAGAAAACGAGAAAGACTGAAAAAGAGAGAGAGAGAGAGAGAGAGAGAGAGAGAGAGAGAGAGAGAGAGAGAGAGAGAGAGAACGAGAGATAGAGAGAGAGAGGGAGGTCTGACAGAGGGGACAAAGGAGGGGAGGGATGTGGTGACGAGAGAAAGGGAACGAGGTGGATGGGGAGAGGGTCTTGACAAAGAGAGGAGAGAAAAAGAGAAGGAAGCAAAGGGGGAAGAGAAAGGTGAGGGGAAGAGGAGGGAGAGAGGGGAAGAGGAGGGAGAGAGGGGAAGAGGAGGGAGAGAGGGGAAGAGGAGGGAGAGAGGGGAAGGGAGAGAGGAGGAAGAGGAGGAGGAGAGAAGTAGGGTGGGGAGAGGGGAGAAATGACGGGAAATGAGGGGAGAAAGGGGAGAGGGGGGAGAAAATGGGGGATAATAGGGGGTATGAGGGGAAAGGAGGGGTAGGGGGATGAGGGGAAATGAGGGGTTGGGGGGATGAAGGGAAAGGAGGGGTTGCGGGATGAGGGGAAAGGAGGGGTTGGGGGATGAGGGGAAAGGAAGGGTAGAGGAATGAGGGGAAACGAGGGGTTGGGGATGAGGGGAAACGAGGGGTTGGCGATGAGGGGAAATGAGGGGTTGGGGATGAGGGGAAATGAGGGGTTGGGGATGAGGAGAAGGGAGGAGTTGGGGGATGAGAGGAACTGAGGGGATGGGAGAATGAGGGGAAAGAAGGGGTAGGAGGACGAGGGGAAAGAAGGGGTAGGGAGATGAGGGGAAATGAGGGGTTGGGGATGAGGGGAAAGGTGTAGAGGGATGAGGGGGAAGTAGAGGTACGGGGGATGAGGGGAAATGAGGGGTTGGGGGAAAGCAGGAACAGGGGGAAAAGAGATAGATGGCGACATGGGGGGAGGGTGGGGGGATAGGTTCTTACTTCTCCCCCTCCCCCTTCCTCGGCGGGGGAGGGGGGGGTCGTGGGGCCCCCTTTTTGCAGTTCGCTTTCCTTGTCATGTCCTCATCCAAAAGAGATTAGCACAGCGGCGAGAAAGGCTCATTTCTGACGTATCGACTTTTCGCCGTCCGCCGTCCGCGACATATCGTCGTGTTCTCTCAAATAACCATGGGAGCCTATGGGTGCTTTCACACGTCACGACCACGAGTGAAAGCGTCCATAGACGGCCATGGTTATTTGACAGCACGACGTCGTGCCGTGGACGGCACACGGCGAAAAGTCGATACGTGTGGAACGAGCCCAAGATGTCTCGATCCCGTATCTCTGCGTCGTTACGCACCTTTCTTAGGACCTGTTCACACTAGCGGTTTCAACCGCGGCGGCTCACTTACAATGTAATTCAACCGCGCAGTTTTTCCTTGACTATGCGGTTCAAACCACTAGTGTGAACAGAGACTTAGGGTCACGACCGTTCCGACACTTTCGAAATGCTGGTCAGGTGGTCTTAATTTACGCATATGTGTGTGTGTGTGTACACACACACACGACTCGGTGGCGCGGTTGATAGAGAACTGGACTGCCAGTACGGAGGTGCGGCAGTACCTGGTTCGAATCCTGCCCAGGACCGAAATTATTTCGGTATCGCTGCGCTTCGGATCGTTACTCCGACTCTCGTGGGTGGGGTGTTGGGGGTGTGTGTGCGTGTAAGGTCATAGCATTACCCATAGATCGGTCATACGAGCTCTGACCTCTCTTCCGGGAGGGAAATAGCTGTCGATCACGAGTCCAACACGTGATCCAAAGACCAAGGAGGTGAATACACACACACGGTGTCCCAATAAAATGTACACACACTTGAAAGACAATAAATGCATGATTTTTTATTACCTAAATACAAGATTAATGTTTTAAATGAAATCATATGTAATGAAACCAAAGAAAAGTTTAAGTCTTCCCCCTCCAACGCTGTGAGGTCTAACTCCCCACCCCCACCCCCTGCATATATGCAATTTTATCTTTAGTTACTCGTGATGTCATAGAGTACATTTTTATGGGACACCCTGTATATATATATATATATATATATATATATATATATATATATATATTATATACTAACACATACAGTGTATTGAGGAGATCAACAGTTTGAGAAAATTATATTTTTTTTCTGTAAGTTCTTCAGCTAGTCTCTACATAAACACACAAGTACAAATTTAAGAGCAATTTAGATACTGCGAGATACAGAGACCGGACACCACGAGTGTAGCTCCCCTTCCCGTAAGATACAACTGGGGTAAATACACACACACAAGGAACAATGGAGGGTAACGGCAAGATGGCTGAGCAGTCCATTTTTAAAACCAGGTGCAACCCTGATGGGCTGGCACTCGGTCTCCGAGCCGAGCCCAAGCTATCTATCAACTTCAACTGTATTTCTCACAATTTTTGCACAACCCGCGACTGATCACCTTCGCCTAACCCACTTTTGAACCGTTCACATGGGCACACTCACACAACACAGACAACAATCAAAAGTCTCTTCCTAGAGAGATCTATGGGAGGGCCCGGAGGATCGGTGCCGGTTACTGTGGGGGCTGCGGGTATGCAGTCAGTGAAACACTAGACAACAATTATCATCATCATTTTCGTTAAGTTATATCATTGGTGTTACTGTAAGCTTTCGTTCTATTTTACAAGCTTTGATTTGGCATGCGTCAGGCGATTTTATTCAGCGTAGACATCATACTGAAGGGCTTAACAATACACACACACACACATATATATATATATATATATATATATATATATATACATACATACTGTTAAATCTATGTGATGTGTACATTCCATATATATGATTAATTATCATTATTTGTGAAGAAATGTCCTGTTTCGTGTGTTCGTACTACTGTATGGATAACACCTTGGCTGATTGTGGCCAAATCCTACGACACCGTAAGGTATTGTTTTCTTTGCAGGAGCCTGTGTTGTATCATACCTGTTTGTTGCTGTAAACTGTTGTGTTCGTTATGAGAATATTGCATTTGTGTTCAAGTTGCACATTTGTTACGTAATTCTAAGTACGTCCTTCTCCCTTGTATTATCCAATGAGCTACGAGTGTATGCCCTGAACACGTGGGAGGAACGAGTCTTTTTATGTTAACCAATGAACTGCGAGTCTGACTTCGTGCACCTGGCCAGGGCTATCCAACCGGGCAGGGTCTAATGTTCCTGCAGTGAGGTTAGTACCTTCTCCCCTTGATCTCGTAGCTGTGAACCTGGTTAATTAGGACTTAGTTTTGTAGTGCCCCTTTAGAAGTGTGCGCGGAGTGATGTAGTATTGGGGCTTAGGATTAGCTTAAAATTTCAGAACTGCTAGTAACTGTGAACCGGTCCTACATACGTTCAGTCCCGTTAAACCTTTCGAACTTGAATCTTATGTTAAACGGGTCGGATGGACACTGTTACATATTGTCATATTTAATTCTCATTTGGCTTCTGGTACGTTGTTTTTAATATGTACCCGTATTAATTTTTCATGTGATTTATAAATATATTTAATTAGATTTCTTTAAAGTTAAGTTAAATAGTTCTCTTTTCCCCGTGTTCTCACGGCGGGGTGGCGACCTTAATATATTTACCTGATTTGTTGAACCCAGTAATAGACATAGGGTCTAAGGGTTTCCATTTACTTAACAGAGGATTAATATAGATTTCTTCTGGCGTTACGAGCCTATGGGCTTCACAAGGTCGGTGGACCTATTTGGTATTCTAGAGGGGTTTGTAACGATACACACAAGTAATATATATATATATATATATATATACATATATGTATATATATATATACACTTTGTATTAATTTTCAGAGTACTGGTTAAAAAAAAAATTAGTAACTCATCAAATGCTGCCTCGACAGAAAATCCGTGGCTCCACAACTGCAGGAAACAACACACACACACACACACACACACATATATATATATATATATATATATATATATACATATATATGTATATATATACACACACACAAACATGTATATTTATATATATATATATATCTTTCGATTTGAGGACAAGTGGAGATAATGATAATATCAATAATCATAAAATAATAAATACAATAATAATGAAATGAATAATAACAGAGGGAGGAAAGGAGAGAGAGAATGTTATCAGACACCTGCATCTAGAGTCTCCCATTATGACTGGCTTCTACCGGTGACCCTATCCGCTATCTCTTTCTCTCTCTCTCTCCCTCTTTTCATGGCTCGTATATGACCTTGTATACACACACACGCATGTGTCGCATCCCCTTGCTCAAAGAAAACAGTAACAGCTTACAATATCGTGATGCTTTAGAGAGCTCAATTCCGGTACCGATGAGTTGGTAGGCTATGACAATGACTACTACTCCAGTTTGTGTGTGTGTGTGTGTGTGTGTGTGTGTGTGTGTATGTATGATTCACCACGACCTCGGATCAAGGGTTGTATGTGTGCACTGTGTGTTTTGTGTGTGTGCGCGTCCGTGCGTTTGCATTTGTGTGTATGTCACTGTATACGAGTATGTGAGTGATTCACCACGATCTTGGATCACGTGTTGTATGTATACTATATACATGTGATTTACCATGGTCTTTGGATCCCGTGCTGGACTCGTGATCAACAGCTATTTCCCTCCCGGAAGAGAGCTCAGAGCTCGTGTATGACCGATCTATGGGTAATGCTGTGACCTTACACGCACACCCAACTCCCCGCCCACGAGGGTTGGAGTAACAACCCGCAACGCAGCGATACTGAAATTACTTCAGCCCTGGGCGGGTTTCGAACCCTGATCTCCGTAGTGGCAGCCGGGGACTCTACCAACTGCGCCACGAGTGTGTGCACGCGCGTGTGTGTATTTTCATCCCAACTTGTTACCAGTATTGTGTGCTAGTAGTATAATCACAATCGTGTTGAGCTCGCATTTGCTTAGTTGCAGGTTCGAATCCCGCACTTCTCTCAGATTCCCAGCAGTGGCTGTACATTACCTGCCCCAACAGTCCCCAGAGCGCCCTAATAAGGCAAAGGTGACGGCTTCGGCCGCAGGTAATACTCAGCGTCTCCTGGCGTGGGCTCCTTCATTACCATCACTTATCTATGAAGCCCACCATCAAACAACTTGAACACAGACTCACAACTGTTGGTTATCACACTGGGCAGCTTCCACGAGCTTCACCAGCGCCGACCGTTGAAAGTTCGTTGGAGTTAAAACGACTTCGGTTACAATATTTGAATTTTCAAATCTACAAACGTCAAATCAATTTTCCGTCATATCTAGCCAAGCTGATGGATGAACTAAGAGACTGTAAACCTATACGAATGTTAGACACTTGGAGAAGTCTAGATTTCTGTAAGCAAAGTCATATTCTAGTTCTTCAAATGGAGGTTGGAGGTGTGATGTCGGAGGAAAAATTGCCCAGTGTGATAACCCATTTTAAGATGATAATACACATGCAGCCCACGCATCTGTTGTAGTACACAAGTGTCGTAGTGGGACCTGTACAGCTGCGCTAAAACAGCTGTGGCAGTTGTTATTACCCGCTCAGGCACCAACCCATTGTTACAGCTATAATGCACATCTTCCTCAAATGGTCCCTTCTTCGCTCCCGCTAGAATACACTTTTCTTTCTCAAAAGGTCCCTTCTCCGCTCAAGAGAGCAAACCTTGCGTACATGTACCTGCGGATAGAAACGCTGTAACCTACTGACCCGAGTCACAAAGTTGTCATTCATGATTGGAGAAACTAAAATCCTTCCTATCACAAGCCCATGAAACTTCTTCCTCTCTCACACACCCGCTAATACGGCGGTCCGGGTTCGAATCCCGCCTAGGGCTGAAATAATTTCAGTATCGCTGCACTGGGAGCTGTTACTCCAACTCTCGTGGGCGGGGAGTTGGGTGTGTGTGCGTGTGTAAGGTCACAGCATTTCCCATAGATCGGTCATATATGAGCTCTGAGCTCTCTTTTTGGAGGGAAATAACTGTCGATCACGAGTCCAACACGTGATCCAAGACCATGGTGGAAAAAAATAATATATATATATATATATATATATTCCCAGAAAATATCCGCTCGATTGAAACAAACACTACATCGCATGAATTTGAGCCCAAAAATAAAACTAAATGAAATAAAAGCCTAAATGTCAAAGTGTCCTGTTGCCAAAATAATAATAATAGAGCCAGTTTGACCCTCTCGTCCCCTTCCGTCCCGGCTGCCAGGTGATTTTATTTAACAGTATTGAGGAGAAAGACAGGAAGGAGAGAGAGAGAGAGAGAGGGAGAGAGAGAGAGAGAGAGAGGAGAGAGAGAGAGGAGAGAGAGAGAGATGAGAGAGAGAGAGAGGAGAGAGAGAGAGTGAGGAGAGAGAGTGAGAGAGAGGAGAGAGAGAGGAGAGAGAGAGGAGAGCGAGAGGGAGAGGAGAAAGGAGGGAGCGAGAAAGAGAGGCCACGTGATATTCACCAGAATAAAGACTTCATTGGTAAATTTGAAAATTTTATTCAATTGGATTAACCCCAACCTTACATAAGAACATAAAAAATGGAGACTGCAAGAGACCATAAGGCCTACACTAGGCAGTTCTATGTCAATCCCCGGACGATTTCATTCAGATGAGGGAAAGCTAGTTAGTTAAATAAACAAGTGCTCTAACTAACTTTGGCCTTGAACTAGTTTACAGGGCGTTGCTGAGTTAACTGAAGGTTATCTAGAAACTTAACCTAATCTTAAATTGCCGTCACTGTTGGGAAAAGGAGGGAGATGCTCCTAACCCACTTCCTTCCCACTGGAGGTATCACTGCGGGCCCCCGTCACACATTTGGTTACAATATTCTAGAAAAACACCTCAATAATGTGTCTAACATTCTTCTAGGTCAGTGGTCGGCCACTCTGAGCTAGAAGAGCCCATTTTTCTAAACAGATCATGAAAGATATTTCTACACATTATGATCATTTACGGATGCAGATATTTTCGAAGTTAAATATATACATACTGTATATGACTTATTGAACCACTGTCGGAGAATGTGATAAGATGGACTGAAATTCTGTATATTTCGACCACTATCTGTGGTCCTCTTCAGCAGGACCACAGATAGTGGTCGAAATATACAGAATTTCTGTCCATCTTATCTCTCGGACAGTGGGTCAATAAGTCATATTTTACAAATGTGCTACTACATTTAACCTTCCTAATATACATATAAATATACATATATGATTTTGCTTGGAATGTTTGATCAGATTAACAGTATACGACTCCCTCGTTTTTATTGAATAATTGTTTTGTAAAGTAGCTTCTGTTAACTCATGACGCAAAGGTCACATTTGGAAATTCGAAAAATAAAAAAATATTTTATCCTAAACAGTTTCTACTCAAACGAAGTAGCAAAAGCAAGTAGCATGATAGCGAGAAATGCCTTTATGACGTCCTGTTGACCTACGGCTGAAACCGCTACCTTTGCCCAGTGTGTTATGTCATTTATACACTAACAGACGTCAAGTACTCTCAACTTGGATATATACATATATATATATATATATATATATATATATATATATATATATATATTGAATTCGTATTTATTTTTGTTGTCATAGTAAAGATTCCCACCCCCAACCCCGATCTCGGGTAGTCAGACATTCGTAGTCCATCACGCTAACATCCAGTTATAGACTACAGCTTTGGGTTACTAGCATCCCAAATTAAGTATCACAAAGATTCAGACTGGATTTAAAAAGAAATAAAAGAAAAAGAAAAGAAAAAAAGAAAGAAAAAATTCTCAATACAATTCCCATAAAGGTGAGCTATTGGTACGCCTGATTGTGGTGTAAATAAACGATGGTTGGCACTACTGCAAAACATAAATAAACAAATGAATACATTAAAAAATGAATGATACACAAAATAAACAAACAAATAAATAAGTAAAACTAAAGTTTTAAATATATTCGAATGTATAGGGCGTGTACATTGGGTTTCAGTGCTACCAACTGCATAATACTTGAAAAATAATCGCCATTTATTCTAATTAATTGCAGTATACAGGGATGAGACTACGCTCGTGGAGCCCCGTGTTTATACGAAGGGGTTGTCTACAATATAGTGAGAAAGAGAGAAATGGAGAGAGGAAGAGGGAGAAAGAGAAGAGGGAGAGGAGAGAGATGGAGAGAAAGTGGAAGAAAGGGATAGAGAAAATGAGATGGAGGAAGAGGGAGAAAGTGAAAGAGAAAAAGAGAGAAAGGAAAACGGAAAGAGAGAATTTTTACAACTGGAATAATCTGAAATCAATAACAGGCTTTGATAATGAAATTCACAACCGATATTTAAACATTTCGTTTTTTTTATACAAACTTCCATGCTAACGTCAACACCTTCTCCCCAGTCTGTGCAGGGTAAGGTGCATCACCTGAATAAAATCGCCTAGCGGCTCCATTTTGAGTCTTTGAAAGACAAATATAGCATGAAGTCTCGTACAGGTGTGTACATTTTTTGAACACCCTGTATACACATATTTGAGTACACACACATACATATTGTGCATTTATTATCTTTTCAATGTATTTTCCATGTCGTAATATGGACTTGTGTTCCTTTGAAAGGAAGTTTATGACAAATACATAGTAAGACGTATAGAAAATGCATTAAAAAAATAATAAATGCACAATTAGCAATCACTTTCAATGAAGTTTATATGAGAGAAAATCTCCTGCCCATATATACTATCTCAATATATATATATATATATATATATATATATATATATATATAATGTGGATAAACGTATATACAGGGTGTTTAAATACATCCTCTACATTTTTGGAACACCATGTATATACGTATTTATAAACAAACGTACATTTTTGAACACCCTGTTTATACGTATTTATACACAAACGTACATTTTTAAACACCCTGTATATAAGTCTTTGAGCATACACGCCAACATATGCGTATAGATGTATATAGAGGGTGACTGAACATTTCTCTACATCTTTGGAACACCCTGTATACCCTGTATTTGAGTATAAACATATTTCAGAACACCCTGTATACGTATTTGAGTATACACACAAACCTATATGTACATGAAAATATGTACAGGGTGACCGAAAAATGTATACAGTGTGTTCAAGCACCCTGGGCGAAAGAAACCCTACCCTCTTCCTTTCCTGGATCGTGATTGGTCAGGGATGGAAAAGGGGGCGTGGCCAGCTTCGCCTGCGACGACGAAACCCACAAGATGTACACAATTGATTTGGTCATTCATTAGTTGTCGAGAGTATTTTAGAGAACTATGTTAGTTTGTTCCGTTAAACGTTAATCTGTCTGTACCTTATAATGACGATTCCACGGATGAAGCCTAACAGTTATCTTAGGTCAAAGTCAAAGGTCACAAAGACGCAAAACGTAATTTTCATTCGAGGTCAACCTGACCAAATCTTATGATCGTTTCTAAACGGCTTAATAAAGTCTTTCTCAAATGCTTCCTGACGCTTTAACGTGCCATGTAGCAGCATATGCTGAAGTTCTACGACGGTTCCCAAAGTGCTCTCGCTCAGTGGGCTTTAATTGCTTAATTCATATATCTATTTACTTCATTTATCATTTATTTTTACATTTAAAGACGGTTCCTTCTTGACAGTTTCCCCCGACATTATATATATACATACATATACCAAAGGCCTTTTCCCCCTACACGGGGGGTAGCCAAAAAGAAAAAGGCATAGAAACCCCTCACACCCATTCCATTTCCTATATATTCCACTCCCCTCCACCCTCCCTCTCATCTTGGCACCTCCTGGATGACGGGTCATTCCTGCATCCTGTCCACTGTCCTGGGTCAGAAGCAGTGTCGCAAGACACAGCACAGCCGCTTCATAAATTCGGCCCTCCATGCAGAAAAGAAGAAGACGGGGAGAAATCCCTTCGGGCTACGTCAAATTTTTTCTCATACATACACACACACACATATATATATATATATATACACACACACATGCTATGCACTCTGCCACTAAGTTATTTAATTCAATCACCATGAACTTCCATAAGCACATAAGAATAGAGGAGACTACAAGAGGCCATAAGGCCTACACTAGGCAGTTCCATGTCTCTTACCACATGCCATCCCCATCCACAAAGTTATCTCATCTTCTCTTAAAAATAACCAATTGTTTCTGCGATCACGACATGGTTACCAAGTCTATTCCATTCGTTAACCACCCAATTGGTAAACCAGTCTTTGCATATTGCCTTCTTGAACATGAATATGTGTGTGTGTGGGGGGGAGGACTGCAAGAGACCATAAGGCCTACATTAAGCAGTTCCATGTCCATTACCACCTGTTCGTTCTGGTCTTCTTTAATAACCCGTTTCAGAACCTAAGAATGGAGGAGACTGCATGAGACCATAAGGCCCACACTAGGAAGTTCCATGTCCCTTACCATCTTTCATCCCCACCCATTAAGTTATCGCATCTTCTCTCAAAACAAACAATAGTCTCATCGCTAACTACCTGATTAATAAGTCCATTCCATTCGTTAACCACTGCTGGTAAACCAGTTCTTGATTATTTCTTTTTTCGGCCTAAATTACAAAGGCGGGGCATGCCGACAGGAGACCTTTTGGTCCAATTTGTCCAACTGAAATCCATTACTACGAGTCCTGTCCTGTTGTCTGAATATGATGACCTTGCCTGCGTCGCCACTGTCAAAGCCCTTAAGCCGCGGGGTTTAAAATCCATCACGATTATGTCAGCGGCCCACGGGCTTCACTGAACGTATATATCATCAATATCATTGATAACGCCATAAATAACATTGGCGATGTCAATACAGTCATTTAATTTTTAACGTAATCGATGTCATTAATGACGTTATCAATACCAACAATGACGTCATCAATAACATTACCGATGACGCCATCAATAAAATTCCCGATGGCATCAATAACATCACCGTTGAAATAATCAGTAACATCCCAATGACGTCATCAATAACATCACCGATATCAAAATCACCAATGACGAAATATCCACACATTACGTCACCAATAACAACCGATGACATCATTAATAACAACCGATGACGTCATCAATGATGTCAATGGCAGGTTTCAGCCTCAGGGGGTAAATTAAATCGCCAAGGGGGACTTCGGGTTAAACAACGTCAACAAAATGACCGAAGCCAGTTAAACATTGCCACCAAGTTAACCTTCATGTTAGGAAGGGTTAATGGGGCTTAAATCCAAGCCCGATGATGTACACTACTTTGTACATTTGTACTACGAAGACCGTGAGGGCTTCTTGGATTGGCCTGGCGGACAATGTACACCCCCATCCCCCCCCTCTTATGGAAGGGTTTCGATGGTTACATTGCCCATAGGTAGCAGGATCCCAACTCTAGTGACTGCTGACCCTCTCACACTCAGTGTTGCATCAGTTTGTGCTCAACAAAGCACTTGGTCACGTGACGCTTGGGCCGCAGTAGTGAGGAGATCTTCCGACACTGGAATGTCCTGTCCGAGCGTGGCAAGGTCAGTCATCAGTCTCAGATGAACGAAATTCAAAACGCATCCCTCAGATTTATGAAATATTTTGGTGTATATATATATATATATATATATATATATATATATATATATATATATATTACACACACATTTATATATGAAAGGTTAATCACTGAAGAGGAACAACCGGAGCAGAGAGCTTTCGTGTAATACATCATCAGTGCAGAATTACATGAAATTCTCCAATGTCAATGTAATACACGAAAGCGCTCTACTCCGGTTGTTCCTCTTCAAAGTGATTAACCTTGCAATTGTAGAACATACGTATCCAGTGTTTTTATTCCACAGATGTGTGTGTATATATATATATATACATATATATGTACACATGTATGTATGCAAGGTTAACCACTTGAAAGAGAAACCGGAGCATCGTCAGTGCAGAAATACACGTAACTCTGCAATAATGTAGTACACGAGAGCGCTCTGCTTAAATTGTTGCTCCTCAAAGTGATTAACCTTGCAGTTGCAGAACACGTCTTCAGTGTTTTTATTTCATGTGTGTGTGTGTATATATATATACACATACACACACACACACATATGTATATATGTAAGGTTAACCATGTTGAAGAACAACCGGAGCAGAGAGCTTTAGTGTATTACATTGTCAGTGCAGAAATGTAATTCTGCAATAATTCAGTCACGCGTTGAGTCAGTGGGACTCGTACCTCCACGATTGCAAGGTTAATCACTTTGAAGAGCAACAACCGATGCAGAGCGCTTTCGTGTTTTACATTGTTATTGCAGAATTACATGTATTTCTGCACGGACGATGTAATACACGAAAGCGCTCTGCTTCGGTTGCTGCTCTTCAAATATACACGTGTGTGTTTGAAAGGTTAACACTTTGAAGAGGAACAACAGGAACAGAGCGCTTTCGTGTATTACATTGTCAGTGCAGAAATGCATGTAATTCTGCAATAACAATGTAATACACGAAAGCGCTCTGCTTCGGTTGTTGCTCTTCAAAGTGATTAACCTTGCAATTGTGGAGGTACGAGTCCCGCTGACTCAACGCGTGACTGCAGGAAGGGCAAACGCAAGTTTTAAATACCCAGAACTCCGATAAAGGCTATCATGCTCAGCTACCTCGCAGGGCGCAAAAAATAAATAAAGTACCTGTGCAGATGCCCGGAGACAATCCGGCGTGAGGCAGATCTCCAGCTTCTCCTCCAGGAGATCTCTGGGCCAGAGGACAACCATGACTAGGAGAGCCACAACGAGGAGGACACAGACAACGCAGGCCAGCATCAACAGGACCACCCCCTTCTTGGTCAATCCGTGCCTGTCGGCCATTTTGTCTAACTGTGATGGCTTCCTCTTCTTCATGGCCACACCATCTTCCTCGTCCTCTTCCTCCTCCTCGTTGTTGGAGCGATGGCGGTGGTGGTGATGGAGGGGGTGGTGGTGGTGGTGCATTGGGTGGTGGTGATGGTGGTGGTGGTGGAGTGGGTGGAGAGGGATTTTGGTGTCTCCAGATAGCATGATATCCGTAGCTTGCGGCGGTGTTTCCATTTCGTGGTCATCGGATTCTTCGGGAATGGGAGCCGTTCTGTTGTTCCCGTTGGATCCTTTGTTCAAATCGCCGTTGACAGAGAGAGCAGGAAAGTCAATGTTAGTCTCTATAACTCTTGGTGGGGAGTCTTCAATCCGGTTCATAATGAACAATGTTTGGAACTTTTGCCCCGTGTGAGCAATCTTGCCGGTTAATCTCTCTCTTCTCTCTCTCTCACTCTCCGTCCCTTTTTCTTAAAGGAAATCAACACCTCAACAAATTGAGTCGTCCAGAGTGTTACATTATTCTGCAAGGTTCCGTAGAGCCAACGCTAGACCGTACAAAAAAAAATATATATTGAAAAAAAAAATCAAGATTGTTTTGAGTTGATAACGCGCGGGCTTCTCAACCGACACGACAATTTCGTCGATGTTTCCACAAAAAATTATTTCCTTCTTCTATTCTATCGTAAGCAATCACTGTTAGCACAGGTACATCACCAAGCAATACGACTACACACAATCACAATGAAATGGTGTATTCACAAACACCTTTTCGAAAGCTTTTCTAACTTTTTTAGCCAGATTTCAAGTACCCACACTGAACGATCGCCGGGGAGCGCAGCAAAAGCACCCACCTCGTACGAAGGGCCGAAGCACACTGGCGGGCTCTGAGTGAGATTCCACCAATACGGTCGCGTCTAGGCTCCGCCTACACTCACTCGTTCCGTGTTGCCGACACTGTATTCGACTAATTTTTTCCATTGTTCATTAAATTTCATTAACCCCTTTTTATTGTAACTGAACCGAGAACGTATAAGTGAAATAATCAAGGCATTTTCATTTAAAAACAATATCGACTCGTCACAGTCTCCCCCTAGGATCTACTGATCAGTTATTTACGTTCAACTATGAATTATTTTGAAATTATTTGATACCAATATAGTTCTTGTAAAGTCATCTCTTGTGTCCGTAGCCAGAGAAAAGGATAAAGGAATAATATATTAATATATGAAGATAAAGTAAAGCATACATAATGTACGAATTAGAAGAAAATTAAATATATGTTTTAATACCTCCTTTCGCATAAGCATCTAGTGTAGTGAAACGAAATATCAAACATCAAGTTTTAATAAATGTTTTAGAGAAGACTTTTCTTTTTAGACGGCTTTATACTTTCCATCCTAGAATTATAGTATTTCTTCAAGATTCCAGTGTTGGAAAGCTAAATAGTGAGCAGTATTTCATTTAATTATTTCATTCAAGAACGTAGTATAATCTTATAGTATCAGTCCAAAAGTATGGCCCCGCATTGTGCTACTTGCAAATTATGGATTCACTACCAATGCACAAAGCTACCAGTGTATCAAATCATATTGATTGAAAAGTCTTCCGGGAAATTTATATGCCAGTTGTGTATACAAAAGAAATTTAGTGATTATGGTAAAATAGCTGTATCTGCACTAGTAGAAACAGACTCAGTGATGGATAATGATGAGAAATCCGAAGATAGACCTCCAAAGGACAATAAAAACAGCACCATAGTTATTATAGTGGCCGCAAATACTCAAAATGATAACCCAGTGTCACTCATAATGAAGTAGAGAGTAATACAGACCTCTAATAAAACTAGAATATGCAAGTTCTGTTTACAGAAACGGTGGAGACATGACAAAAAGGGGGATGCCCGCAAGTTGGGTAACCCAAAAATATACTTTAAACATGAAAGGTGGATGTGAACAAGCTGGATTCTGAATTTTACCACCCCAATATGTAATTGAGAAAGAGCTGGGATACGCCTTGAGTTCGGTAGCAGAGGTATACTGCCTATAGGATTTACATTCAACATTACGTTGAATTACAAAAATAATCGAACTCTAGAGCAGGGTGGCCAGGTGGTCCCAACATTTTGTGGCATTAATTTGTGTGAATTTTGGCATTTTTTGGCAACACTAATGTCCAATTTGGCAAGCATTTTGGCAATAGAATAATAGATATATTATAGAAAATAAAGCTTGATTCCTTCCATTATCCATCAAAATTTATAAAATAAGAAAAGAAAACATAGTCGCATAAGACACTGGAACAAAAATTGACTCATACTATTTGGTATTTTAACAAAAATATATAAAATAAATAAAGTTTTATTCCTTCCATTATGTAGCAATATTTATCAAAACATTTCATAAGATACTGATCACTGTTAACCCACTATCGGAGAAATAATAACGGAAAGTACAGAGAAACTGTATATTTCGACTACTCTCTGTAGTCCTCTTCAGCAGAATGCTTACATAAGGTTAAGGTACAAGCATATATGAAGAAATGAGGGGTACATAGAAGGGGATGAGGAAAGTGTGGGGGGGGGGGGCTCAGGTCACATGCCCTTGATATGGTCGGGTCAAAGTAGGACCCGACCATATTGAGGGCATGTGACCTGAGCCCCACCCCCCACACTTTCCTCATCCCCTTCTATGTACCCCTCATTTCTTCATATATACTTGTACCTTAACCTTATGTAAGTATTCTGCTGAAGAGGACTACAGAGAGTAGTCGAAATATACAGTTTCTCTGTACTTTCCGTTATTATTTCTCCGATAGTGGGTTAACAGTGATCTTTTACAAATGTGTTATAACATACTAGTTTCCAATAAGATACTGAACTAAAATTTTGGCATTTTTATGGCAAAACTATAAAAGTGCCATAAGAATTTGGCCTTTTTTAAGAGATGATCACTTTATGGTAGTGGTGGGCAGATACCGGTTTTACCGGTAACAACCTTAACGGTACTTTATCG
>NC_134814.1:22798629-22818629 GCF_046742065.1 Oratosquilla oratoria
AATTCAAATAATACACAGTGAATATATTAATGTTCTGTACAAAATATGCAAATAAAGTTATACATATATATACTTAACAAAATAATGGTCATTTATGTATGTAACATAATATTCATAATATAATTTTTTTTATTATAATTTAAATACACAATGATTTGAGCAAGATCAACAATATTATTATATCACAAAGCTATGTCTACTAAGGGGAAACTGCAGCAGTGGCGGCGTGTTGCCACATATGTACAGTATATATTTTATTATTTGTCTATTTGTTTATTATTGTTTGATTTTCATTTATTATCTGTCAATTTATTATTATTTACTATTTAACTGTTTGTCTATTATTTAACTATATCGATGTATTTGTTTATTTGATTTATTATTATTATCATCTATATTATCATGATATTTATTTACTCAACATATTACAATTTTTTTTAACCCGACCTAGTTATGGACTAAAAAGTCTCCTGTCGACAATTTTCTCCTTTGTAATCTTTGTAAAATATGATGCAGAAAATAAATAGTGTGAGAGAGAACTATGTAAATTCTACCACCCTAAAGGAACAAATAGGAACAGCATGCATAGATTCAGCCAACTGGACAATCAGCAGAGTTATGAACACAAAAACAAAATATCTATACATGAGGTCTCTAATAATGATTCCAATAAGAAAGAACTCATGTCAACAGTGACTGTTATAAAACAACAGATGACTGTGCAAAATCAAACTATACAACCAATTGTGCAAAACCCAGTGAGACATGAAATATGGGGTGTTGATGCAATTCATCTGTCTCACTGATACACAAGTGAATTAGGCAGTAATGAATACATGAACTTTATCTACCTGAATTCTCAAGGACTATCAAAGAAAAACGGAACAGACAAAATTAAGTGTATTTCTTGAAGGAACTTGCAGATGAAAAAACTGCATTTATAGCTGTCATTGATACCCATCTGAGAGAGAGTATAATTGATGAAGAAATCCAGATTAAAGGGTTTATTAACTCAAGAGCTGATAGGATTGATAGATCACATAGGAGAGTATGTCTCTAATAGCATATGTGAGGCAATGGTGGTTAGCCTGAAGCAGATTAATGTGACACTGATAGTAATCTATTGTCCACCACCCCCCACCCCCCGATACCAGGGATCATGAATTTGCTGATTTGTGTGGAATTGTTAGTGAAAAACTTAACAGTTTATCAACACCCCTACCTGAAATAGTTATTACTGGTGATTTTGTCTGATAAATAACAAGACCTGAGTAAATAGATGGCGTGATCTGGCAAACAGCTTTTATTTGTCACAATTGATAGAAACATCAACCCGAGAAAAGAATGTCTTGGATTTGCTATGGTCTAATACTGGAGAAAATATAACTAATGTTGAAATGTATCCTACCTGTATTTCTGATCATAATGTGACTGTTCAATCTAGATGGTTTGTTCGACAAAATAAAACATCTCTTAAGATAAAAAATAGAGCTGGTTTCGAGAAATTTAACTTTCTTGGAGTTAACTGGATTGTTTAACTGACCCATTGACTGCAGATGACTCGGGAGTGATAATCCAGATTGTAACTTTAATACACTCATAAAAACTGTGGAAGATCTGTGTGAAAAGTATAGTTCTATATAGAGGGCACCAAAACAAAAATGTAAGTTGTTTATTAGAAAGCGTAAAATCCTCATGAGAAGGAGAAATAAACTGACTAAAAAGCTACCAGAAAACTTTGGAAATCGAAGGCAAAGACTGCTAAAGGACCTGTAAGTCATTGAGAAAGATATAATCAGACTACATCAAGAGGAAGCTCAATCTACTGAACAAAAGGCAGTGGAGAAGATCAAAACAAATCCTGGTTATTTCTACAGATATGACAAACAGTTCCTGAAGAATACTCAAATGAGGTCAACACTTTGTACAGAATAGAAGTAACTGAAGATGACATAAACAGGGTGATCTCGTCAATATCAAGCACTTCTGCAGCAGAACTAGATGGTATGCCATCAGTGTTACTGAATAAATGTGTTAAATCACTATTGTTGCCATTGAAATTACTTCTGGTGGAATCACTAAAGAATGGTTTTATTCCAGAAATGCTTAAAACATCTGCCATTGTGCCAGTTCATAAAGGCGGAAATAAGAAAGTACTCTCAAACTATCGTCCAGTGTCAATGACGCCACACGTGTAAAGCATTTGAGCGAATCCTGAAGTGTGCAATAGTTAAACACCTAGAAGACAACCGGCTCATGACTGAAACAACATGGCTTCAGAGAAGGTAGAAGCTGCCAGTCTGTCCGACGAGACACATATGATGTAATCGTATCAAACAATACAAGTTGTCCAGAAGATGGGACTGGCACTGTTTTCCTCGATTTTAGTAAAGCCTTTAACAAAGTGGACCGTGGGACATTGCTATATAAACTTCGTGACCTCCAGATATCAGACGAAGTAGGCTCATGGATTGCTGCATTTTTAACAAACAGGAAACAGTTTGGCAGAGTTCATGGACCTGAAAACAGTATGTGCAGTGTGCTTGGCTCTGTCTCACAAGGAACAGCTTTAGTCCAAGTGCTATTTGTTATCCTTATGCTTGATATAAATGATAATATCTCAAGCAATATAGTCAGATTTGCAGATGACACAAGGATCTTCAGAGAAATACACAATCAAAAGTATGTAGACTGTTTACAAGAAGATCTGAATAAAGTGTATAAATGGGCTACAACCAACAACATGAAATTCAATGGAAGCAAATTTCAGGCCATAAACTTCAATTATTCAAAGGAATAGAATCTTAAAAGTTATCTTGACCCTACACACGATGTGATAGATCAAGTTGAACACGTTTGTGACCTTGGTGTTACACTATCAGCATGCTGTGATTTCAAAGAGCATATAAGAAAAGTGGCAAAAAGGTGTTTCCAACTGTCTGGTTAGATTTTGAGGACTTTTAAGTCACGGGATAAAATGACAATGTTAACCCTGTGGAAGTCCCTGATTTTACCAAGATTGGACTATTGCTCACAGTTATGGAGCCCAATCGCTAATAAAATAAGTGTAATAGAGAGAATACAAAGACAGTTTACTAGAAACATAGAAAATTGAAAAAATGTTCATATTATGATAAATTAAAGATGCTAAAACCATATTGCTAAAATGAGTGATGAGTGAGGAAAATAAAAGAGAAATAGGGAAAGATGAAGTGAAACCAGCTGTTAAGATGATGAGAGCAGGTAAGGCACCTGGGTTGGATGGATGCCATGCAGAATGTCTGAAGAAAGGAGGTACAGTGATGGTGGACTGGTTGGTGAGGTTATTTAATGTTTGTTTAAGAGAGGGTAGATTGCCGGAGGACTGGAGGAGTGCATGTATAGTTCCGCTTTACAAAGGAAAGGGGGACAAGTGTGAATGTAGTAGTTTCAGAGGGATCAGCTTGTTGAGTGTAGTTGGGAAGGCTTATGGGAGGGTCTTGATTGAGAGAATTAGGAGAGCAACAGAGGGAGTAATTGGTGAGGAACAGTGTGGTCTTAGGACAGGTAGGGGTTGTGTAGATCAGATTTTTGTGGTAAGACAGATATGTGAGAAAGCTATAGGAAAAGGTAAGGATGTTTTTTGGGCTTTTATGGATCTGGAAAAGGCTTATGACAGGGTAGACAGGAAGGCACTGTGGGAAGTACTGCAGATATATGGGATAGGAGGAAAGCTGTTAAGAGCAGTCAAGAGTTTTTACGAGAGTAGTAGAGCATGTGTTAGGATTAGAAATGGAGAGAGTGAATGGTTTGAGGTAAAGGTGGGACTTCGTCAGGGATGTGTTATGTCGCCCTGGTTGTTCAATCTATACATGGATGGGGTGGTGCGAGAGGTGAATGCAAGGGTAGTGGGTCAGGGGCTGGAGATGGTTAAAGAAAATGGAGAAAAGTGGGAGGTGAGCCAGTTGTTGTTTACTGATGACACTGCGCTTGTAGCAGGATCAGAGGAGGGATTGAGGAAGTTAGTGACAGAGTTTGAGAAGGTGTGTGAAAGAAGGAAGCTGAAGATAAATGTGGGCAAAAGTAAGGTGATGAGATGTACAAGGGGAGAGAGAGTGACAGCAGGCTGGAAGTGAGCATTAAGGGTGAAAGACTGGAGGAAGTGGATAGTTTTAGATACTTGGGTGCGAATGTGGCAGGAAAGGGAGGAGTGGGGGTGGAGGTAGAATGTAGATTGAGAGAAGCGAGTAAATGTCTTGGTGTATTAAAAAGTGTAATGAGAAATAGACATCTGGGAATGGATGCTAAGAGGAGGTTATATGAAGGAGTGATTGTGCCAACAGCACTGTACGGGGCAGAAACATGGAACATAAGAGAGGAAGAGAGAAGGAGTTTGAATGTGTTTGAGATGAAATGTCTGAGAAATATGATAGGGGTTACTAGGCTAGATAGAGTGAGAAATGAGGAGGTGAGGAGGAGAACAGGGGTGGAAAGGGAACTGGGAGATATGGTTGAAAGGGTATTAGGATGGTTTGGACACATGGAAAGAATGAGTGAAGAAAGATTAGTAAAAGAGGTGTGGAAGGCAGAGGTGGAAGGAGTGAATATGAGGGGGCGTCCTAGGATGAGATGGATGGATGGGATGAAAGGGGCATTACAAAAGAGAGGAATGTCTGTGGAGGAAGGACGGGAGAGGACAGAAGATAGGGGTGAATGGAGAAGGGTTGTGTATGGATGATGCTGTGATGCATGAGGGGGAGTGGGTGGGGGATGGGGGGTGAGTAAGTATGTATGAGAAAAAAATTGACGCAGCCCGAAGGGATTTCTCCCCGTCTTCTCCTTTTCTGCATGAGGGGACGGAAAGGGGGGTCGCCGAATTTATGAAGCGGCCTTGCTGTGGATGTGCTGTGTCTTGCGACACTGCTTCTGACCCAGGGCAGTGGACAGGATGCAGGGATGACCCGTCATCCAGAAGGTGCCAAGATAAGAGGGAGGGAGAAGGGTGGAGGGGAGAGGAATATGTATGAAATGGAATGGGTGGGAGTGGTTTCTATACCTTTTTCTTTTTGACTACCCCCCGTGAAAGGGGGAAAAAGCCTTTGGTATATGTATGTAAAACCATATTCACTGGAGTGAAGGAGAGACAGATACATGGTGATATACCACTGGAAAATACTGGAGAAAAAGGTGCCAAGTCTCACAGCTCCAATAACTGTAACCTACTTAGATCGTAGAGGGCGTACCTGCACAGTTGGTCCGGTGCCTAGAGGAAGAGCTGGAACATTAATCTAACAGCTTCAGATACAAAACAGTAAGAATGTTCAACTGTATCCCAAAAGAACCCCGAGACCTAACAGGTTGCTTAACAGAGGCATTCAAGCATCAATTTAGATGTATTTCTGGCAAAATTAGATTATGTTTCTGGACGACCAGATGGGCAGAACGCTCTGGCAAAAGCAGTGGAGCTGTAGCATACGTGTTGGTCCTGTGAATATATCTATTAAACCCACCCAAGTAAAGTAAACTGGACGGCAGTCAGGATTATTGGTACTGGGGGAAGAGTTAGATAATCTATTGGATGTCAGTTTAGCAAGGTACCTATTTAGCGGGGCGCCAATTTAGCGGATGAAAATTTAGCAGAGTACCAACATTGTGGTGTGTCTAATTAGCTGGGTGCCTATTTAGCTGGGTATAGCTGAATGTCGGTTTAGGTGTTGCTTATCTAGCGGGGTGCCAATTTAGCGAGGTGCCTATTTCAGGGTGCCAATTTAGCGAGGTGCATATTTAGCAGGATACCTATTTAGAGGGGTATCAATTTAGCGGGGTGCCAATTTAGTTGGGTGACAATTTGGCGAGGTGCATATTTAGAGGGTGCTTAAAGGGGTGCCTGTTTAGAGGGTTGCCTATTTTTAGTGGGGTGCCTATTTATTGGGTTGCCTACTTAGTGGTGTGCCTATTTAGTGCAGCGTCTATTTAGCGATGTGCTTTTTTAGCGGGGTGCCTACGTAACGTGGTCCCAAGTTAGTGGGATGCTTATTTAGCGGGGTACCTGTTACTCTGTCTCCACTGTTCCCTTCTCTGGTACCCTTTTATTACTGTGTTGTCGTCTCTATATGTCGTCTTTCTTTCGTGTATTAACTTTCTATAAATTGTCTTTCACTTTCTTTGTTACATATGGTTAGTCACTCATTGTTTTCATCTGTAGGAATTTTTCAGTAGTATTACTCTAAGAGAGGAGAATTAAACGGAGCTTTATTTTTCTTTCTTTTCTTTCCGAATATTAATACACTTGGTTCGTCCATTTATACTCGCACCAGGATGTTTCAAAGTTCCATTTCTCTCTTGCGTCAGTATGCCTCCTAACCCTATGTCAGACGCATCAGTACAAAGAATGAACTCCTTATCATAACCAGGAAATATGAGAACTGGAGAACTAGTAAGTTTATCTTTCAACTTGTCAAAAGCTTGTTGTTGTGCAGGTCCCCACATGAACATTGAATCTTTCCTCTACAAAGAACTTAATGGATTAGCTATGTCTGCATATCCTTGGATAAGTTTCCTATAATATCCTGTCAATCTCAAGAAATATCTAAATTTTTCTACATTGTTCGGAACTGGATAATTCTTTACTGCTTCAACTTTTGAATTTACTGTACTAAGTCCATGCCTGTCTATCTTATGTCCCAAATAAATAGCAATGTCCTGCAAAAACTTACATTTTCAAGTTTCACTTTCAATCCTGCCTCAACTAGAAACACACTAGCAATGTTTCCTAACCCATCTAGAACTGTATTAATTAATCTCATGTAAGTTAATGGACCATTACATAACCAAAATGGCATTCCGTTTGGACACAGTGTCTTGTCGGAGTAGAAAAGGCCGTGAATTCTCGTGAGTCTTTATGCGACTCGATCTGCCAGAAACCATACTTGATATCTATAGTGCTAAAATACCTATTCTCGGTTCCCAAACTTCTAAGAATTTCTCCTACTACCAATAATGGTAATCTGTCGGGTATTGTCTGTTTATTCAATTCCCTATAATCAATAACTGGACGCATGGTATCATCTGATTTTGGCACTAGAATCAGATGAAATTTCCACTCACTTTTAATATGTTCAATGATATCCTGCGATAACATTTCAGTGATCAATTTATCAACAATGGCTAGTTTGGAATATGGTAATCTGTAGGCAGGTATATAGATAGGTTGAGTCCCTTGTTTTAATTTAATCTGATGTGTTAAAACAGTTGTTTTACCTAAGACGTCCCCCGGCAAAGCAATTGCTTTATTGTGCTTCAAGAGCAAAGCAACTAAGCTTTCATCCAACTCAGGACAACTAGTAGGTTCTAGTTGATTCTTGTATTTCTTTCCCAAATCTGTTTCTTCCTGAATTGAACAGATTGATGAAATTGGTGATTCCACCTCTTCAGTACTCTCATTTAAAATCTTAATTGGTTTTGTACAACCTCTTGGAAATATCCTATTTGTGTACTTTTTCTTAAGACTATGTCTTTATTCAAAGTAATAATAACTAATATTTCTACCATGTTCTTGTTTGTCTTATAAATCCCAGAGTCCAATTTCAAATATTATAATCTAATTGATTCTGGGATGGTTAAATTTTCAGAGTCTACAGTGACTCCTTTCAATTGCATTTCTACTCTGTTAATTACTCTGAAGTGTAATAACGTCGACTTTATCACGCCACCTTCCAGAATTAGCAAAGCTTCGTTTGAAGTTGATGAATTGGTAATTTCTGGGATTTCTTGAACATCTGAGTTGGGTTCATTATATGAGACTTTATTTTCTGTTGGTCTGGACAGCTCTGCCCTGCTATTCAACCTATAATTATTGTCTTCCCTCTCTATTTCAAGAGGTTTTCTTATTACTGATATTGGCTCTAAGTCTGGTTGATTTAAAAATGGGATTAACTGTGATTTCACTAAGATCTCTAACTCAGCAGGACATATGACCATGCTCTCTTTTCTCATAGTTGCAAATCCTATCAATAAATCTCCTGGGAAAACAGATTCTTCTACAACTATCACTGGAATGTGTAAATGCTCATTTTTATATAAGATAACCTCTAATTCAACCTTACCTAGTGATTTTAACTGAATTTCCGTTACTCCTTGCAATGAGTAATGGATTGGTCCCCATTGGATTTAATTGGCTTAAAACTTTGCTAGTTATAACATTAACTACAGATCCTGTATCAATAAATATTTGAATAGGTTTATTGAACACTCTACCCACAATGAGAGGTCCTACAGAAGTCCTTCCAATTGTTATAGTCAGTTTACAATTGTCTTGATGCTGGTGTTTTCTTTCACCCTTCTATTACTTTTGTCCCTAACACATTACTGTCTATCTGTATTTCTATGGGTAGCTCTGTGGTGTTGCTTTATTTTGTGTCTGGTGGTTTTCCTCTTCTTTCTGGGTGAATACGAACAATTGGTTTTGTTCTACACTCCTGTGTTCTATGTCCTATCCTCTGGCGGTAAAAACAGAAAGGTGGGTTTCTACAATAATATTCATCATGTCCCTCATATTTGCAGTTTCTACAACTAGTTTCATAAAACTCTTGTGCTTTATGCCCCCATTTATGACAATTGTAACATTCAATTCTAGCATTCCTTGATGTGCTTCTAACTCTAGGTTCAGATCCTCTATTTCTGTAATCACATCTAGAGTTCCCAATTTCTTTCTGTTGTTGCATTCCCACTGTCATCACATATGGACTAATTGCTTTAGTTTTACTATAATCTTGAAGAAGGTAATCTATCTCCCCTAAATCCATTGTTTGTTTAAGATCTTATTATACAACTTTTCTGCCGTTATTTAATCAAAACTCTGTATGAACAGTGCAAATACTATCAACTTAGTAGCCTGAGAAACTTTTATTTCATCACTAGATTTTTCTGTCCAATCTAAATCTTTCAACATAGAAATCATATCCTTGGACCACCGGTCTAATTTTGCTAAATATTCTGTATTAATTTCACTTGATTTTACTTTCTTTATCTTTCTAACCAAAGACCTGATAGGATCCTGATCACACTTTGACTTAAAACATTTAACGAATGCCTTATAAACTTTATATTGGTTGATATCTTCCATTTGTTGGAAATTTATTATAAGCCTATCCCTACCCTTCTCAGGATCTATATTTCTTTTAAAATTTCTATTTTCCTTTTTTCATGTTATGTTTTTAGTAAAAATTAGAGTGTCGATCAGACTGAGAAACCTATTAACACCCACGGTGTTTTCTTCACCTGAAATTTTAGGAATATTTATATTCGAGGTACGAACCTCATGTCTTAACACTGTTCCATACCTTTAGTGTTTTTAAAGTCGATTTGAATTGACTGCCTCCTTTGTAGCCGTTCTCACACGTACACGTCTTCCTTCGTTCACTACCTCGTCGTCCCTCGTTCACTCGTAGTAGTAGTCCCCCTCGTTCACTGTTGCTTGTCGTCGTCCCCTCATAATCAGCTTGCAATGCGTGGTTGTGGTTGCGTGCACGGCGTGATCCTGTAGTTTGACGCACCAGTCTCTTCAATAGCAGCGTTACATTTCATCCGTTTTGTCTCCGAGCTGCCGCCAATGTTACTCCGTCTCCACTGTTCTCTCTGGTCACCTTTCACCACTCTGTGTTGTCGTCTCTATATGTCGTCTTTCGTGTATTAACTTTCTATAAATCGTCTTTCACTTTCTTTGTTACGTACGGTTAGTCACTGTTTTCATCTGGAGGAATTTTTCAGGAGTATTACTCTAAGAGAGGAGAATTAAATGGAACTTTATTTTTCTTTCATTTCTTCCCGAATATTTATACACTTGGTTTGTTAGGAATCCTCAATTTGTTCACTAGGTCAATTCGCAATGACGTCATAATTTCTTTAGTCCAATGATCTTTACTTTTACATCTAAGTACCTCCCCTAAGGGCGTGACTTTACTCTCGTGAACCAACTGAATTTTCTCCACCACCACCCTTTCTCCAATCAGAAATGCTGTTACAAACCCTGTAAGCAATACTGTTTACTCAAGCAATCTCGAAATCAATGCATCAATGACTTAGTTTACATATTGTAACATCAACATAAAAATGAACATCATACAGGAATGAAATCTGGCCCCTGGCGGCTGTTTGTAAACATTTAGGCGGGAAACGAGGTTGTGCAATTCCTTCGCCTACGAACAGTTGTTTATCAAACACCCAACTCATAATAATGAAATTATCGCCACCAATTCCTCTATCTACCTCTCTTTCTACCCATTTGTCTACCATACCCACTTGTCTACAGTACCAGTTAGTAGGGTGCCTAATTAGCGAGGTGCCTACTTACCTGGGGGCCAATTTAGCGGATTGCCTTTTAGCGAGGTGTCTATTTAACGGGGTGCCTAGTTCTCTGGATACCAATTTAGTGAAGTGCTTAGTTTGCTGGGTGCGAATTTAGTGGTATGCTTATTTAGCGGGATGTCTATTTAGCAGGGTGACTATTTAGCGGGTTGACTATTTAGCTGGGTGCCTGTTAAGCGGGATGCCTAGTTCGCTGGGTGCCTATTTAGCAGGGTGACTATTAATCAGAACGCTTATTTATCGGGGCGCCTATTTAGATGGTTGATTATTTAGCGGGCTGCCTATTTAGCTTGGTGTCAGTTTAACGCGGTGCCTATTTAACTGGGTGTCTGTTTAACGGGATGCCTATTTAGTTAGATACCAATTTACCGGAGTGCATATTTAGCAGGATACCAATTTAGCGGTTTACCTAAACATTCAATTTCCTGCCTGTGTCCTACCTCATCCTAATAGAGAATGATAAAGAATATTTTGAAAATAGGTTTCCTCCTAATCTCCACTTAAACCATATTAACAAAAAAATCCTAAACCTAGTTATGTTGCACTTAAACTTCTTCCACCGTTAACCAGCTCATTTTGCTTCGTCAATTTCAATTGAAGGTTTAGTACTTGACTGATCTAATCAAAGAAAGCTTCAAAGTAGCCTTGGAGATGAACAAATTGAAAACTAATCTTCAATTGGAAACTTCAAAGTAAAGGGATTGTAATCAGTGGCGGTTAGTCTTCAAGATTTTGAAGAATATGATTATATTTATCTAGGCCAGATGTTGAAAGTGTCTCGGTTATTGATATTAGATAAGAAAACGAACAGTAGGACAAGAAATTAGATAAGGAAATATTTGGTGAATATAAAATCATGAGAGGGTCTTAATGTGTGAAACGTATTGTTTACAATCATTGACTAATACCAGCTACGATCTACGGGTATGACACTTGGAAACTGACGAAGGCGATGGAGACGAAATTAAAGGAGTTATCATACTAGGCTATTTTCCCTCAACATTCCGATTCATTGGCGTTACCACCAACCTCCAGAACTTATCCCGCCGTAAAATCATGATGGCAAAGTATTTTGTTTCAACAAAAATACATAGAATGTCATTAGATATGCTGGAGGAAAATCACTTTCCTCCAGCACAACATCAGATTCCTTCCTGAAAGCTGCAGGCTGCAAATCTGCTCCAACAGTCGGAGGAAAAATAGCCCAGTGTGATAAGGTCTTAATCAGTGTCGACACTCAGTGATTCATCATGATCTTGAATTACATGTCAGACTCGTGATCGACAGTTATTACCTTCCCAGATGAGAGACTCATATGCGCTGTCCATGAATAATACTGTGACCTTACACACGCACGCACGCACACACACACACACACGCGCGCGCGCCCCGGGAGGAAATCGAACTCGGACCGCTCGAATAGCAGTTGCGAACGGTACCATTGGGGCGTTGAGCTGTGTGTGTGCGTGTGTGTGTGTGTGTGTGTGTGTGTGTGTGTGTGTGTGTATGACAGAGAGAGAGAGAGAGTGTGTGTGTGTGTGTGTGTGTGTGTGTGTGTGTGTGTGTGTGTGTGTGTGTGTGTGTGTGTGTGTGTGTGTGTGTGTGAGAGAGAGAGAGTGTATGTGTGTGTGTGTGTGTATGTGTATGTGTGTATTTGTGTGTATATGTGTGTGTGTGTATGTGTGTGTGTGTGTGTGTGTGTGTGTGTGTGTGTGTGTATGTGTGTGTATGTGTGTGTGTGAGTGAGTGTGCGTGTGTGTGCCTTTGCGTGACTGGATGACATCCATACAGTCAGCCAATCCCACAGATCTTTGGGAATAATCCCTCTTGGATGCTGCTGAGCCCAATTCTGTCCCAACTTGGAAATTAAGATTCACTCAAACGAGAGCACATTCGCTGCTCCTTCATCCTCACGTTCTTCTTCCTCATCCTAACGTTCTTCTTCTTCTTCTTCTTCTTCTTCCTCTTCTTTTTGTTCTTATTCTTGTTCTTTTTGTTCTTCTTGTTCTTGTTCTGCTTGCTGTTGTTTTGCTTTTTCTTGTTCCACTTCTTGTTCTGCTTCTTCTTGTTCTTGTTCTTCAGCTTCTGCTTCTTCATCCTCACGTTCTTCCTCATCCTCGCGTTCTTCCTCATCCTCACGTTCTTCCTCATCCTCACGTTCATCCTCATCCTCACGTTCCTCCTCATCCTCGCGTTCATCCTCAATCTTCACGTTCTTTCTAATCCTCGCGTTCTTCCTCATCCTCACGTTCTTCCTCATCCTCACGTTCTCCCTCATCCTCGCGTCCTTCCTCATTCTCACTTTCTTCCTCATCCTCACGTTCTTCCTCTTCCTCATACTCATCGTCACGTTCTTCCTCTTCCTCATCCTCTTTCTTTTTTTTCTTTCTTTTTTTTCTTCTTCTTCATCTTCACTTTCCTCTTTTTGTTCATCGTTCTCATGTTCTTCTTCCTCATCGTCATCTTCTTCCTGATACTTGCGTTCTTCTTCCTCATCCTCACCTTCCTCCTCTTCTTTCTCCTCTTCCTCCTCTTCTTATTCCTCTTCCGTTTCTTCCTCTTCTTATTTTTCTTTTTCTTCTTTCTCCTTCATCTTAAGGGAAAATAGAAATGAAATAGAATAAAATAAAATAAAATAAAATAAAATAAAAAATATATAAGATGAATAAATAGATAAATAAAATAAAATGAAATAAAGTAAAACAAGTTAAAATAAAATAAAATAAAATTTAAATAAAACAAGATAAAATGAAATAGAATAAACAAACAAATAAACAAACAAAAACGAACAACTGAAGAACAAAAAAAAAATTAAACAGATAAACATATAAGCAATTAAACAAAAATAAACTAAACAACTAAACAAATAGAAAAAAAGTAAAGTATAGAAATAAACAAAAGTAAACAAGTAAATAAACAAATAAAAATAAATAAACAAATGAGTAAACAATACATAAATAAATGAATAAATAGATAAATGAGCAAATAATCAAAAACGAATAAATGAATAAACAAATAATAAATGAATGAGTAAATGAATAAACAAGTAATTGAAAATAAACAAATAAATTGATAAAAATATAAATGAATAAATAAATAAAATTAATCAATAAAATAGACTAAAACATAAGAGAAGAGAATGTTCGAACCCAGAATACAAAAGCTCTGGTACAACTGATGACGTCATACGAATCTTCGGTGTTTTTATCGTCCCTCTCTGCCGTCACTCTCTATTCTCCAGTGGTATCTCACTCTTTCTCTTCTCCTCACTTTCTCCTTCTCTCTCTCTTTTTCTCTTCCCTTGTTCACACTTTCTTCTCTCTCTCTCACTTTCTCTCTTTTTTCTTCCTTTTTCTTCTATCTCTCTTACTCTCTCTCTCTTCTCTCTTTCCCTTTTTTCTCCCTCTCCTTTTCTCTCCCTCTCTTCCTGTCTCTCCCTCTTCCTCTCTCTCCCTTCACATCAGTCGCTTCGATATGAACGATTCTAAGGAAACCAGTGTGTCAATCGCAATGGAACTGGTTGCGACATTTTAAGCAATTGGTCTCATGCAACTGGTTTCATGCAACTGGTTGCGATATCGTAAGCAACTGGTTGCGGCGTCGTAAGCAACTGGTTTCATGTAACTGGTTGCAGCATCGCAAGCGACTGGTTTCATGCAACTGGTTGCTGTATCGCAAGCAACTGGTTTCATGAAACTTTTTGTGGTATCACAAGCAACTGATTTCATGCAACTCGCCCTATCAACCACATCAGATCATCTATCCACTTAATAAACCAGCCAATCAGTGTAACGACTTAGCGCTAAAAAACTGGTTATGAGATGAAACAAGTATGGATAGGAATGACATGTGGTAAGAGACATGGAACTGCCTAGTGTAGGCCTTATGGTCTCTTACAGTCTCCTCTATTCTTTTGTTCTTATCTTTTCCTGCCAAGCTTCCATGTAGACCCAGGGTTCATCCGTCACCCAATCCGTATCCCAATCATTCAACCAATCACGTGCAAGTATGAATGTTTATATATGATACTGTGATACAAAGATAAAGAGGGGGCGGAAGATAAGGGGGAGTAAAGAGTAATTATGTGTGAATGATATTTTGACGCTGCCCGAAGGGATTTCTCTCCGTCTTCTTCTTTTCTGCATGAGAGGACGGAGAGGGGGGGGGGGTCGCCATTTAAGTGAAGCGGCCTTGCTGTGGATGTGCTGTGTCTCGTTGCATTGCTTCTGACCCAGGACAGTGGGCGAGATACAGGGATGACCCGTCATCCACGAGGAGCTAAGATGAGAGGGAGGGAAGGGTGGTGGGTGGGAGTGGAATGGGTGGGAGTGGAATGGGTGGGAGTGGGTACGTGCCCTTTGGCTTGGCTTGGCTACCTTCCTTATAGGCAGAGCCCTTACATGCCTAAGTGCCACCCCAGGGCAAAGTTCTCAATCCATGTTCCTCTGACTAGCTACACAATCCCACTTTATCTCTGCAAGGTGTGTCTCCCACAAACACCTCCCACACGGGCTCAAACAAATCCCGTGGGAGTTATATTTAAAAAAAAAAAAAAAAAAAAAAAAAAAAAAAAAAATCACCACTTCCCATTTCCTCCATTCCCTATTGCCTGTTATAGCTATTGGCTTACGAAATAATTAAACACATATTTATTTTTTTTTATCAAATGTCCCTATTGCAGAAAGGATAAGGAAAACTATTTCATATTCGTTTATTACGGTAAAATATTGAGGGCACCTTTGACCTTCTTTTATTATAATTATTTTGTCAGCCTTGTGGGCGGCATGTCCAGACTAGAATATCCGCCACCCCCCCTCCTAAATGTGCCGCCCCAGGAGGGTGTTCACCCCACCCCCCATGTGAGGCCCCTGCTTATAAGGTGAAAAAGGCCCTTGTTATATAAATGGTATATAGATGGTGTGTGTGAATATGGAGGATATGGATGCAGGATCGACAGCAATGGAAACAAATAATATCGAAGGTAAGGAGTCATCAAGCTAGCATGCTACTTGTTTTTGGTACTTGGTTTGAGTAGAAACGACTTGGGTTATGATATTCTAGATTTCCGTAAGAATATCTCAACAATGTGTCTAATATTCGTATTCTAGGTTTAGCTTCTCTTAGTTTCTACTCAAAAACAAATTAGCAAAAGCAAGTAGCATGCTAGCGAGAAATGCCTATAGGCAATTCACTCAAAGAGTCTCAGTCAATCCTGCGTTTTCAGTTGGCAGCCCTGCTCACCCTTCGCTACGATGCAACTCACGAACTTTTTCTTATCTAAATATTTCAATTTCCGATCTGAGTGTCACTCTTCCGACCATATACGTTGGTACGTCCGTATTCAAAGAAGCAAGAAGGTAATGAATATGAGATGATGAAAGCCGTAAACTAATCGAGATCGAAAAACCATGAGCGGTAAGTGCTCAAGTCATGTTCAATTTTGACTCATGAGATTGATTGGGGTGGAGGGAGGGAGCAAGACGCTGTGCTTCCCGCCACCCGTCCAGTATCAAAAGATAATCATATAAACCTTTCATTTTCTTTTTTTGTGTCACTTCATGGGATATGTGAAAGCACAGTCATATTCATGACCATTTTATATCACAGAAAACATGTTAAATTTTACAACCAGTCTCATAATGACCGGATAGAGTGATGATAAATAAAATGCTGTATAAACGTTAAAAATTATATTCCTTACCTTATACACGCTATAATTACTTTATTTGTACTGAGATGGGAAGCTCTGAAATAGATGAACAAGGACTGCTTCATCCCTAGATGTACATGAAATTCGTGTAACTCGTATAGTCACTGAGCTAAGTGAAGAAATATAAATATATTCTAAGAAAGCCTAGGGTTTCAGCCAGCTCAGCGGGGCAAGGGTGAGCAGGGTTGCCAACCGAAAACACAGGATCGACTGAGATATTTTGAGTGAATTGCCTATAATGTGCCGTCACATTAAGTATGTGTGTGCTTGTTTATGTTTGCTTAGTTGATGGCCCTGCAAAGATAGACAGCTAAAGTGCCCAAGTTTAAAACCCGTCTTCAATCCCCCTCACATCCATCCATCCATCAAGAGGTGAAGCCCCGAGGGGCTGAGACTCGGTCTCCGGACTGGGCCCAATATATCTCTTCGTTAACTGACAACCGGCGACTACTCTTCTCTCCATATAACTCTAAGACGGATGAGCGGGAGTCAGGGATGGCCCTTCATCCACGAGAAGCTAAGATGAGAGGGAGGAAAGGGTGGTGGATGGGAGTGGAATGGGTGGGAGTGGAATGGGTGGGAGTGGAATGGGTGGGAGTGGAATGGGTGGGAGTGGAATGGGTGGGAGTGGAATGGGTGGGAGTGGAATGGGTGGGAGTGGAATGGGTGGGAGTGGAATGGGTGGGAGTGGAATGGATGGGAGTGAAATGGGTGGGAGTGGAATGGGTGGGAGTGGAATGGGTGGGAATGGAATGGGTGGGGGTAGAATGGATGGGAGTGGAATGGGTGGGAGTGGAATGGGTGGGAGTGGAATGGGCAGGAGTGGAATAGGTGGGAATGGAATGGGTGAGAGTGGAATGGGTGGGAGTGGAATGGGTAGGAGTGGAATGGATGGGAGTGGAATGGGTGGGAGTGGAATGGGTGTGTAGCATTACGCGGACGTTACTTGGAGTATGGTGCCGAGGGAGTGAATGAAGCTCGAGTGGGTTGCTGGATTTTATTCTGGTTAGTGCGAGTGTCCACCTAGGCTGGGTCGGCGGTCGAGCTCCGAGGCCTGCCCCACCGCAAAGATGACCGCGTGCCTTGGGTCGCGCACCGCTGGTTACAAATGCTGTAGAGAACTGCCTATGGAGACCAAAGCCTGGTTCCTTATATACATGTCTTACGTACGCTACAGTAGCAAAGGACCCAGCCTCGCGGGAACATAGGTCGGCAGGGCCAAGGTTGTGCTTTCATGAGGATACAAATGCCTGTAGTACAGGCGTGATATGGACTTAACCTACACAATAGTAAAATAAGGCCGAAGGCCAGTTGTTTCTACATAACATAGCTATTCCTTGTCCATCCCGTTTCTGCAGCGACGATACTATAAGCCAAAATGTCGCGTAGACGCACATGTGGGGGACTCTGTTCACCACAGGTGGGAGTGGAGTGGGTGGGAGTGGAATGGGTGGAGGGTGGAATGGGTGGAGGGTGGGTGCATGCCTTGCTTGGCTTCCTCCCTCTTAGGTATATATATATATATACATGTATATATATATATGTATATATATATATGTATATATATATGTATATATATATATGTATATATATATATGTATATATATATATATATATATATATATATCTCAGAGGCGACTCCAGGTCATCAACGTCACTCGGGCTCATCACAGATTTCGCCTAAGACACATATCCCTAGTTATATGTGCACAGATAACTAGGGATCACTATTGGTGGCGTAGAATAGCGCCATATATTAACAGTTTACCACCCGACCCCATATACGACATTGTCAGACATAACCCATAGCATAATAAAACATACATACACAATCAAATCATCACACATAACAAATACAATATATCCATATCAAATACAAATATCCAACAAACAAACAACTACGCAGCTGCCCCGTTCTTTATCTTACTTCTATACTTCCTTTCTATCCTTTACCTTGATCTACCACCACACCCATATCCTATCCCCCTATATTCCCCTTACCCTATCCCCCCTCCCACCACCACCACCATCACAGATAACTTAACAATAAGACAGAAGTATACTTTTAATAAAAATTACTCACTTCATTTATACATGAACTCCAGTCGTCTTGGTTTGATGGCGAACTCTTGTAATATCCTGTCGTGCAGCTCCTTCTTGTTGTCTAAGTCGTTCAAAATGCTTTTCTCGATGGAAATACGAGCCAATGAGGACAGCCGTTCTTGAGACATTGTGCTTCTCAGATATGAGCGGATTCTATCCAACGTGGAGAAACTTCTCTCATTAGCAACTGATGTTAAGGGGATGGTCAGCAGTAGCTTAATTAGTTTAATGGATTCCGGCATAGCGGAAGTCAGCTCCAATTTATACAGTAATTCTAAAATGGTGTTGATTGACTTGTACTTTTTGAAATCACTGTCGATATACATATATTTTAGCTCGTTCACTAAGCTACAGTAAAAAATACCGGGGTACTTATTTTTTAGACAGTCCATATGTTGCATGGGAAATGAGTTAGCAAACTCTTCAAACTTATTAACGTCTAGTAATTAAAAAAATGCATACTCCTGCATGCCAGAAAATCGCTCTCGTAAGGACATCAGAATGTTATCAATTATTGTGAAATAGGTAATTTTGTAATTAATTTGCGCACCTCGGACTTTTTTTCTAGGAGGAGGATCGAACTCATCCGCCTGTTCAACTACAGCAGCTGTATTGCGCAGAATGTTTTCATAATGTTCGTCCTTGCGATAACCTTCAACACAATGAATGAATGAAGTAATTTAGTTTACTCTGACCATACTTTATGTCAAGTAGCTTACACTGTAAGATATCAAACATTTTTCCAGCCTGAGAAAGTATGTTATCAAAGCAATTGATGAAAAAAATGAATGTGAAATCATTCAACTTTGCCAATAGATTGTCTGTTTGACAAAGTGTATCTTCATCCCACTTTTCACTAGAGTCTAGAATACTTGTGAAGGCATTTTTTCAAGTTTTCATTCAATAGTTTTATGGATGACACCGTTCTTGACCTATAGCACCATCTTGTTTCACACAGAGATGGAATACTGACATTGAATTGTCTGAAAACATTTTTCCGTTTGGTACTGGAAGATGTAAATTTGCTAAATGAGAGTAAATGGGAGAAAAAAAAAAAAAAACAGTTTGACTCCACTCACCTTCTCTGCACTTTTACTCAAGACTAAGTTAAGTTTATGTGCATAGCAGTGAATGAAGTGCGCGTGTTTAAATCCTTTATCCCTTAGCTTGCTCTGTACTCCGTTTAGCGTTCCTGCCATTACAGCTGCTCCATCGTAAGTCTGGCTCACTAATTTATCTGTAGCGTCATTGAAGGAGTTCAACGCAGTTGCGATTGCATCAGCCAGTCTTGTAGCCCTTTTATCATCACTAATTTCATAGAAGCCAAGAAATCGTTCACATATTTTGTCTTCATATACATATCTTATTATGATCGACAGTTGGGCATGCATTGCACAGTCTGTAGTTTCGTCGGCTTGTACAGACATAAACGGAGCTTTATCAACTTCGCTTCTAATTTCATCAGAGATGATATTTCCAATCGCTTGTATTAGGTCATTTTGTATTGTGCTTGAGACACCTGAAAACTGTTTCGTCCCCTCTTTAGTAGAGAGTCTAGAAGCAAACACGCTGTCGATTTCAGCAAAGCACTGCAATAGTTCACGGTAATTTCCTCTATTAAGGCTGTCACTTCCTTCATCATGTCCACGTAGAGGTAACTCTTGTTTACACAGGTATAACACTGCGTTTGTTAAGTGCTTTAAATATTGTCTATTTTCTTCAACTGCTTTGTTATGCAATTGTTTTTCCAGTTAGCAGACTCACTAATAACTGTCACAATATCGTACAGTCCGAAAGTTTTCAAGCCTCTATAACTACTTAAATGACTCACCAATTTACTGTG
>NC_134814.1:22826129-22888629 GCF_046742065.1 Oratosquilla oratoria
TATTTCGGCTAATAGCTATAGCCCTCTTCAGGAAAGTACAGATTACAAGAATGTGCAGAGACATAAGTACAATTGAGATGTGAGTAGAACAGGACAATCCGTCACGCAGGGCGGAGTCAGAGGTAAGGGGATGTGTGGGTGGAGGTTTGAGATCTGGATGGAAGCGGGCTTGAAGCTTCCCTCCAGACCTCACACCTCCACCCACACATCCCCTTATCTCTGACTCCGCCCTGCGTGACGGATTGTCCTGTTCTAGCTCTGCGTGTTCCCCTTCTACTCACATCTCAATTGTACTTATGTCTCTGCAAATTCTTGTAATCTGTACTCTCCTGAAGAGGGCTATAGATATTAGCCGAAATATAGAAGTTACACTTTCTTCTAAAGTTCCCTTTTATTCCGACTGTGGGTTCTTCGTGATTATATATATATATATATATATATATATATATATATATATATATATATATATATATATATATATATATATATATATATATATATATATATATATATATATATATATGTGGGTGGGTGTGGGTGTGTCTTATAAAGTTACCCCTTTACAATACTAATTCTTTTTAAGCAGTCCACCCAATAAGATAACGTTTTCTATGAATCCCGGGTCGTCCGACTGTTACAAAAGTCAAAAGGCAATAGTATTTCTTTTGTTTACATAAATAAAATTTAAAAGTAAAGTTACTAAAGATCATAATGCAAATATTTCGTGGTTAAAAATCTCGGAGAAGTGAGAAGAAGAGGAAAGAGAAAGGTTTGTGCTAGTTAGCGGTGCATATGGTTGATTATTATTTTCAATTTTTGGGATTCCGTCTTTTGACGTGAGTTACGTTGTCTGTCAGGAAGTAGTGACGAAGGGAGGGGGTTGTTTATACATTTGCCGTTTTACCCATGCTTATTCTGAGTCAGCGGTTCAGTTGATTATGTTTTGTGGAATTTATCCCAGACGTGTGGTTATTACACGCTGTGTGGTGCTTACCAACTTTAGGTTATTATTGGCTGTGTTGCTGTGCATGCTGGCATGTGGACTTTTTGTCCGTCTTGCCCTTGGAAGTACACTTATCTATCTTATAATTTTCTTATATAGTCTTTTTGTGCTTGTTTTATTGTTGTATTGTATAATTTTATGTTATACTTTTTTAGCTTTGATCTTTCGCATTACGGGCGAAGGTAGCTAAATCGTATTGGAACTTGGCATTGTTGTTAGGCGGGTGTACATTAGTGTAAGTTTTAATTTGCTATGCTATTTTGATACTATTGGTGGTGTGTGAATTATGTGATCTGGGGTCAATTTGGAGTTATTTTCAGGTTATACCATGGTCAATCTTTGTGATGGGTAACTTTTGCTTTGATCTGGAATGTAACGGTTACTGGTGTTACATAACCCAGTGTACGAGGGACACCCCCTTTTATATAGATTTCCTTTTGCTACCACTGTATTACCCTGAAGACGAACCCCGGACAGGGTTCGAAACGTAGGAATAAACTTCAAACGACGAGTCCAGTGTGTACTTTCTTCCGGAAAAAATAAAAGAAAGAAAAGAAAAGAAAATATATAGTTTACATATCTATCCATACACTCACATACATACACACACATACGCACACACACACACACACACACACACACACACACACACACACACACACACACACACACACTCCACCGAACGGATGGCGTAGAGGACGTTCTGAAGAAAAAGTGAAATTTTCGTGGATCCCAAAGCAAAGGAAGTACCTATTGTATTTACAGGGGGGGATTGCTCGTGGTGTAGTGGGAAAGTGAGGAAAAAGGAGAAGGGGAGGGATTACTGAGGGAGATGGAAGGAAATGAGGATGGAGAGGACTTGGCCCAGGCAAGCAGACGCCATGTAAACAAAAGAGGTCCCGACCAATTTAGTGACGACGAAATGTCTAACAAAAATGTAAAGATTAGAAACATAGATAAGAACAATTCAATGGAAGGTGAGGATAATAATTTCCAAGGATTTAAAGAGGGGGAGGCGGATACCAACCTCCCCCGACTAGCAAAACTGGAGGAAAGGCTTGAACAAATGACTGAACATTGGGAGATTAGGTTCGGTAAAATGTCAAAACTTGCAGAAAAGGTTGAAAGATTGGAAGAACTAGAGAAGGCGAACAAAAATATAACTGATGAAATAGAACTAAAAACACAGTTAAGAGAAGTAAAAGAGGAGAATAAAGAATTAAAAAGGAACAATAAAGACAATAATGAAACAATAGCAAAAGAGGCACAGGGGTGGAGGAAGATACAGGAAAATAGTAAAGTCGCATTTACTGATATAATTAAACAGTAAATGAAAGAACAAACTGAAGACTCAGTTATCAAAGTGATGAGACAGAAGGAGAATATTGTAAGTGACTTAGCAGACAAATAGAAATGTATAAGTATATTAGGAATGGAAGAGAAACATAAGCCAGATAGAACCTCAAGAATCAAAGAGGAAAATGAAAAAGTAAGCAGTTTACTACAATTAGTTCAGGAAGATGAACCAGAAATAATGAAACAAATCAAAGAGAAGTTCAGACTCGGAAAGTATAGTACAGATAAGACCAGACCAATTAAGATTAAATTCAGGTCACAAACGACGGCAGAGAATATCTTATCCAAAACAGGGAAACTAGCAACAAGTGAACAATATAAAAAGGTATGGATAAAAAGGGAAATGAATAAAGAGGAAAGAGAGGAAGAAAAAGAGAAAAGACTTGAAGCTAAGGAAAAAAAAAAACGATACCAGAACAGAGTCAGAAAAAGAGATTCTATTGGAGAGTAGTGAATATGAAACTAAGGAAATTCGACATACAAGAGAAAAACAAAAGGGAAACAGAGAACACAATGGAAGTGGCAGAAAACTAAGAGTGTCTTACACAAATATAGATGGATTAATAACAGGATTGAATGAGCTGAATGATTATTTGAAGGAAAAAGAACCGGACATAATGGGAATTGTAGAAACAAAATTAAAAGGTCCACTACCACCCAACAGTGTAGGACATGATGCATATAATTATTGGATTAGAAACAGAGAGACAAAGCAAGGGGGTGGAGTTATGTTCCTGACTAAGAAGGATATAAATGTGAGGTGTGTCACATATGGAAAGAATACAGTAGAGATGATTATGATCGAAGTGGAAGACAGATAAAAAGAGCAGAAAGTTGGTGATAAATTATGTGCCTCCGAAAACAGCCTCGTGGGAAGAGAGTGAACATAAAAGTATGTTAGAGGACACAAAGATAACATTAAATAAGATAATGGAAGATGGAGGAAGAATAGTTATGATGGGCGACTTTAATTGCAAAGAAATCTGCTGGGAAGAGATGACAGTAAAGGGTGGAGACGGCTCATGGGGAAACGCTCTACTTGAGATGATTACTGACAATACAATGACACAGTGGATACAGGAGAACACTAGGTATAGAAATGAAGAAGAACCATCGAGACTAGACCTAATAATTACATCTGAACCTAGAATAGTGGACAAGATTGAATATAAAACACCAATAAGTAAAAGTGACCACATATTGATTGAACTGGAACTAAATGAGGAAAAATACATGAAAAGAAATGAACAATATAGAAAAGGAAGAATGATGTATGAAAAAACAAACTTTGATCAAATAAGAGAATTCTTTCAAAAAGAAAACTGGGAAGGAATATACAAAGAAGAAACAACAGTGGAAGAGAAATGGAATATTTTGACAACAATTTACAAAAAAGGAGTGGAAAAGTATGTCCCAAGACAAAAACAAGAAAAAGAATATGTAAAATGCTGGTACAACAAAAGTTGTAGGGAGTTAAAAGACAAAAGAGACAAAGCTTGGACCAGATGGAAAAAAGACAGGCCTGAAAAATGGAAAATATATACTTGTTATAGAAATGAATATGTACAAACGTGCAGAGAGGAAAAGAGAAAATATGAAAAAGATGTCATAGAAAAGTGTAAAGATCAACCAAAACTATTCTACAGATTTGTAAACAACAAATTGAAAAACAAACAAGACTTGGAGAAATTAAGACAAGGAGGAGTTGAATACACTGAGGAAATTGAAATGGCGGAAATTATGAACAAACATTTTAAATCAGTGTTTACAAGGGAGAACATACAACCTGAAGAGATCGAATGGAAAGAGAAAGTCCCTCCCATGAAAGAAATAGAAGTAACAAAGAACGAAATATTGAAACACTTGAGTAATCTTGATGTCAGAAAATCGTATGGACCAGATGAAATAGCAAACTGGATTTTGAAAGAATGCAGGAATGAACTGGCAGACAAAATACATAGCATAATAAACAGTTCCTTGAAAGAAGGAAAAGTTCCAGAAGATTGGAAAAAAGCAAATATAGTACCTATATATAAAGGAGGAAATAAAGAAGACCCTACCAACTATAGACCAGTCTCTCTAACAAGTACAATAGCAAAAATTTGTGAAAGAATTGTCAAAAATAGATGGGTAAAATATAAAAAAAAAAAAAAAAAAAAAACGTGTTAAGTCCAAGGCAATTTGGATTCAGACAAGGACGATCATGCGTCACCAATTTAATATGTTTCTATTCAAGACTAATAGATATAATACAAGAAAGAGATGGATGGGCTGATTGTGCATTTCTAGACCTAAAAAAGCTTTTGACAAAGTACCACATAAGAAGTTGCTTAAGAAATTAGAAATTCAAAGAGGAATACAGGGCAAACTGCTTGAATGGTCGGAAGACTTTTTGCAAGAAAGAAAAATGAGAGTAGTGATAAGAGACAAACACTCAAAATGGGATGAAGTAATAAGTGCTATTCCGCAAGGAACAGTTCTGGCCCCAATAATGTTTGCTATATATATTATTGATATGGATGAAGGAATTGAAAGCTATATGAAATTCTTTGAAGATGATGCAAAACTACTGAAAAGAATAAACACGGAAGAAGATTGTGAATCACTACAGAGTGATCTACATAAAGTGCAGGAATGGAGTAGAAAGTGGGAGATGGAGTTCAATACAAAGAAGTGTAGTATAATGGAATTTGGAAAAAGTAAAAACAGAATAACAGGATCATATAAATTGGGAGAAGAAGGAATAAAAAAAGTAGAAAATGAAAAGGACCTGGGAGTCATTGTTATGAATAATATGTCACCTGAGAAACATATAAATAAGATTTTTTGAGAAACTTATAATTTAATAAGAACAATCAAAGTTGCATTTACATACCTAGATAAAGAAATGGTGAATAAAATTATAATCACCCTGTTAAGGCCAATTTTTGAATATGCAGCAACTATATGGTCACCAAGTACAAAAAAAAAAAAAAAAAAAAAATGTATAAAAAAACTTGAAAGAATACAAAGAGCAATTACAAAATTGGCACCAACACTCTCAAAACTATCATATGAAGAGAGACTAGCAAAACTTGAACTACAGACACTAGAGCAAAGAAGAGAGAGAGGAGATTTGATAGCTATTTACAGAATCATGAAAGGCATAGAAATTACTGATAGAGAGAATCTGATAAAATGGGATGATAGAAATACAAGAGGACACAGAAAGAAAATAAAAAAAGACAGCTATAGAAGAGATTTGAAAAAGAACAGCTTTCCTCACAGAGTAATAGACAGTTGGAACAAGTTAGATGAGAAAGTGGTGTGTGCAAAAACAATACATGAATTTAAAAATAGTTTAGATAAAATGAGATATGAAGACGGGACACTACGAGCATAGCTCCCCTTCCCGTAAAATACAACTAGGTAAATACAACTAGGTAAATACACACACACGTCGGTCGAAGTGACAGCGAATTCTGAAACTCCAGGAAAAATTCAAGGGAAGGGGAAAGCTCGTGGTGTCGTGGGAAGGTGAAGAAAAAGGAGAAAGGGAGGGATTGCTGAGGAAAATGGAAGGAAAAAAAAATGAGCGTAGCATGGGATGTTAGTTTTAACCAATTAACACTAGTTACTCAAAGAGTTGATAAACTGGAAGAACTAAAGGAGAATCAAAACCTAACTAAAGAAATAAAAGAATTAAAAAGACAGTCAAAAGAAGTAAAGGATGAGAATGAGGAATCAAAGAGAAATAATAAAGAAAATAAAGAGTCCATAGCAAAAGAGGTAAGAGGCTGGAAAAAAGTACAAGAGAACAATAAAACTGAATTTAGAGATATAGTGAAACAGCAGATGAAAGAACAAAATACACAGTTATTAAAATGATGAGGGAAAAGGAGAATATAGTAAGAGACTTGGCGTTTAAAAAGAAATGTATAATTATATTAGGGATGGAAGAGAAGTATAATCCAAATAGGACTACAAGAATAAAGGAGGAAAAGGAAAAAGTAAATAAGATATTAGAAGTAGTTCAAGAAGATGAACCAGAAATAGGGAAAGAAATAGAAAAAATATATATAAGCTAGGGAAATACAATACAGATAAGACCAGACCAGGAGAGAATATCTTAGCAAAAACAAAGAAACTAGCAGACAGTGATCAATATAAACAGGTATGGATAAAAAGAGAAATGAATAAAGAGGAAGGGGAGGATGAGAAAATAAAAAGACTAGAAGCTAAGGAAAAAACGAGAAAAGAACAGAGTCAGACAAAGAGAAATTCTATTGGAGAATAGTCAATATGAAAGTGAGGAAATGGTTCATAGCAGAGAAAAACAGAAGGGAAACAGAAAACACGATGGAAGTAGCAGAAAATTAAAAGTATCTCACACAAATATAAATGGCTTAATAACAGGCTTAAACGAACTGAATGATTACCTGAAGGAAAAAGAACCGGACATGGTGCTTATAATTATTGGATAAGAAACAGAGGTAAAACAAGGGGGTGAAGTTATGTTCCTGACTAAGAAGGATATAAATGTGAGGAATGTCACATATGGAAAGAATAGAGATGATTATGATGGAAGTGGAGGACAAGGATGGGAAGAGCAGGAAGTTTGTAGTAAATTATATCCCTCCTAAAACGGCTTCGTGGGAAGAGAACACAAAAATATGTTAGAAGACACAAGGATAACACTAAATAAGATAATGGAAGAAGGAGGAAGAATAATTATAATGGGTGACTTTAATTGTAAAGAAATCTGCTGGAAAAAGATGACAGTGAAGGGCGGAGACGACCTATGGGAAATGTAGTGCTTGATATGCTTATAGAACATACAATGACTGGACCTAATGATCACATCAGAACCTGAAATAGTGGACAAGATTGTGTATGAGACACCAATAAGTAAAAGAGACCCCTTATTGGTTGAACTGGAACTAAATGAGGAAAAAATACAGAAAAAACGAACAATATAGAAAGGGAAGATTGATGTATGAAAAAACAAATTTTGATAAAATAAGATAATTCTTTCGAAAAGCTGACAGGGAAAGGATACACAAGGAGGAAACAACAGTAGAAAAGAAATGGAATATTTTGACAAAAAATAAAAAAAGGAGTGGAAAAGTATATTCCAAGACAAAAACAAGAAAAAGAATATGTAAAGTAAAAGATGTAGAGAGTTAAAAGACAAAATGGATAAAGCTTGGATAAAATGGAAAAAAGACAAAATACCTGAAAAATGAAAAATATAAACTAATTATAGAAATGAATATGTACAAGTGTGAAGAGAAGAAAAAAAATGCGAAAAAGATGTCATAAAAAATGTAAAGATCAACCAAAACTATTTTACAGATTTGTAAACAACTGGAAAACAAACAAGAATTAGAGAAACTACGACAAGGAGGAGTTGAATACACAGAGGAAATAGAAATGTCAGAATTTATGAACAAGCATTTTAAATCGGTGTTAATGAGGGAGAACATACAATCTAGAGATATCGAGTGTGAGGAGAAAGTCCCTCTATGAAAGAGATAGAAGTAACAGGGAATGAAATAAGGAATCACTTGAGTAATCTCGATGTCAGAAAATCGCATGGACCAGATGGAATGGCAAACTGGATTTTGAGAGAATGCAGGAATGAACTAGCAGACAAAATACATAGTCCAATAAGCAGTTCATTGAAAGAAGAAAAAGTTCCAGAAGATTGGAAAAGAGCAAATATAGTACCAATATATAAAGGGGGAAACAAGGAAGACCCTACTAACTATAGACCAGTCTTTTTTACAAGTACGATAGCTAAAATTTGTGAAAGAATGATCAAAATTAGATGGGTAAGGCATTTGAAAAAAAGTACTAAATCCAAGGCAATTTGGATTTAGACAAGGACGATCATGCGTCACAAACTTAATGTGTTTCTATTCAAGGCTAATAGATGTAATACAAGAAAGAGATGGATGGGCTGATTGTGCATTTCTTGACCTGAAAAAAGCTTTTGATAAAGTGCCACACAAGAAATTGCTAAAGAAATTAGAAACTGCAGGAGGAATACAGGGCAAACTGCTGAAGTGGATGGAAGACTTCCTGCATGAAAAAAATGAGAGTGGTGATGAGAGACAAACACTCTAATTGGGATGAAGTGATAAGTGGAGTTCCACAAGGAACAGTTCTGGTCCCAATATTGTTTGCTATATATATTAATATGGATAAAGGAATTGAAAGTTATATGAGCTTCTTTGCGGACGATGCAAAATTGTTGAAAAAAGTGAACACTGAAGAAGATTGTAAGTCGCTACAGAATGATCTCAATAAATTATGGGAATGGAGTAGGAAGTGGGAGATGGAATTCAGTATCAAGAAGTGTAGTATAATGGAATTTGGAAGAAACAAAAAAAGAATAGTGGGATCATATAAATTGGGAGAGGAAGAAGTTAAAAAAGTAGAAAATGAGAAGGACCTGGGAGTCATTATTATGAATGATATATCCCCTGAGAAACATATTAGCAAAATTTTTGGAGAAACTTATAATTTAATAAGAACAATCAAAGTGGCATTTACATACCTGGACGAATAAATAGTGAAGAAAATATTAGTCACTTTGATAAGACCAAGATTGGAATATGCAGCGACGACGTGGTCACCGAGTACAAAAAATGTATAACAAAACTTGAAAGAATACAAAGAGCAATTACAAAATTGGCACCAATACTCTCAGAACTATCATATGAAGAGAGACTAGCAAAACTTGAGCTACAGACATTAGAGTAAAGAAGAGAGAGAGGAGACTTGATAACTATTTATAGGATCATGAAAGGCATAGAAACTATTGATAGAGAGGATCTAATAAAATGGGATAGTAGAAATACAAGAGGACACGGAAAGAAAATCAAGACAGTTATAGAAGAGACCTGAAAAAGAACAGCTTTCCCCATAGGGTAACAGACGTTTGGAACAAGCTAAATGAGAAAGTGGTGTGTGTAAAAACAATACACGAATCTAAAAAGTCTAGATAAAACGAGATATGAAGACGGGACACCACGAGCATAGCTCCCCTTCTTGTAAAATAAACACACACACACACACACACACACACACACACACACACACACACACACACACACACACACACACACTAAACTCGCAGCTCACAGCATGTACCAGGTTCGATACAAGTGGAAGAAACACGAAGTTTTTTTTCCTTATACGTTGAAGCTTCAAATCATTTACAATGTTGACAATGTGCACTAGTGTTGATCATATCTGAGTACTAGCAATTAGTTCAGGATAAGTCGCCTCCTATAAGAAATGTGATTGTTTTGACATTTGTTAACCGTAGTAGTGGGTGGGATGTATAGATACGAGGGAGTACAAAGGACATCTGGTCCTCACCGTGGGGGACCAGATGTCCGTGATGGGGCAAATGTCCATGAGGTACAGAATGTCAATGAAGGACCAAAAGTCAATATGGAGCAAGGTGTCAAAAAAGAACAAAATTATAATGTCAGGCATGAGTTTCTTGAAAATCAAAGATACTTATGGACTCGAAGTCACTGCTGCTGTGTCCTCCAAATCATCGAAATTCACAGAAGAAGAACACACACACACATAAAAAAAAAAAAAGGAAATGATCTCCATCCGGCTGTTGCCTGAACTCCAACTAAGGGAGGTGGAGGGGTTGCCGGATGTCGCCACCGCTTCAGACCGAATCACGAGCGAGTCTTCGAAGCAGTTTTGAACAACACATAAGCGATCGATCCCCCGGGAACCATTGCACCACCATTCCACCTACCATGTACATCACCCGTCATACATTATATACGCGAATCTTTCTACCTCTCTATATGCCAAGGGCTTTTCCCTCCCTTTACTAGGGGGGTAGCCGAGTCAAAAGGCTGTACGTGTATTTCACTCCCATCCACCACCCTTTCCTCAGCTAATATTTTCTTCTTTTCTTTTCTTTTTTTATTCCTCGACTTGTGGGCGGTCACGGCACGGCCGCTTGCGTCTGGAGGAGGTTCGAGTCCCGCAAGTCACTGCGTCACTGCAACAGGAGAAGGGCTCTCCGACCTCCGCCAAAGAATAACGTGCCTAGACACTTCGTTGAGCGAGTACCAGCCTGCCACTCTTCCTCCTCCTCCCCTACCTCTTCTTCCGTCTCAGTTTCACCTTCTCCTCGTCCTCCTCACCTCTTCCTCCTTGCCTCATCTCCTCCTCCTCCTCACGTTTCCTCCTCCTCTTACTTTGAGCTCATCCTCCTCCTTTTCCTTTCGTCTCCTCCTCTTCGTTTCATCTCCTCCTCCTCCTCCCCTTCATCCCCCTCCACCTTTTCCTTTCATTCCTTCCTCCTCCTTTCATCTCCTCCTCCTCCTATTCTTGTTGTTGCTGTTATCCCCAGCATTTTTCCAGCGCTTCCATCCTGTCGCAATTGGTTACGGAGTTCGACGCTTTCTGGCATGAAGGATTTAGGACCAAATTGTACTATCAATTATTCTATCAATTGTACTAAAAATTGCACTATTTGCAGAGCCCTTACAAGCCTAAGTGCCGCCCCGGGCAAAGTTCTCAGTGATGCCCCCTTCCTTCCCCCATCCCCACTTCCCATCTCCACCATCCCTTACAGCCTGTTTTAGCTATTGGCTTGCGAAATAATTAAACGGAATTTAAAAATTCCATTTAATGTCCCTATTTCAGAAAGGAAAAGGATTTCATATTCTGTTGATTCTAACGCTAAATTCGTATATATTACGGTAAAATATTGAGGGCTCCTTTGACCTTCTTTTATTATTATAATCATTTTGTCAGCCTTGTGGGCGGCATGTCCAGACTAGAATTGCCGCCCCCCCCCATAAATGTGCCGCCCCAGGAGGGCATATGCACCCCACCCCCCCATTTATTTGAGGGTCCTGACTATTTGGACGTGGCCCTGCCGTTGACACGGTTGCCTAGCAACGATCTGGACGACAGGTCAACAAGACTCAAGACCCTTTTATCACATTTCATATATCTTAGCTTGAAGTGGTTTCTTAACATTTTGACTCTGCTTTGATCTACTTGTCCATTACTTGTGTATATTCATTATTTTTATTATTCATTTATTCATGTATCTATTTATTCATTCATTTATTTTTATTTATTCGCCTATCTATTTATTTGGCCCAAATTTACCTCACAGGGAGACAGTCGGCCACAGTGGACGGCAAACGAGACGCGAGGAGCCTGGGCCCAAGGGCGTGGACCTTGGCGCCCCTTAGATTGTCCTGAGCGGTGTCCAACTGGGACCCCCACAGGAGCCCTGGCCGCCCTCGACCTGTGTGGTGAGAAAGTGGGTACATCGGAGCATGTTGATTAGGTTAGGTAACCAGGCTCGGTTAGGTGTAGGTTAGGTTAGGTTAAATTTATGTTAGTTTAGATAGGGTTTGGTTAGGTTTGGTATGGTTTGGTTAGGCTAAGTTTGGTTAGGTTAAGCTTGGTTAAGTTAGGTTAGGTTAGGTTCGTTGGGTTAGGTTTAGGATCAGTAAGGTTAGGTTAATTTTTTTCTGGTTAAGTTAGGTTAAGCTGGTTAGCCTAGGTTAGGTCAGACCTTGGGTTAGGTTAGATTTAAAACGCCTCTTGCACGAGGCTATTCCTCGCCAACTGTATGTTCTCGATGAGTGATGGAGTTTAATGTTGCGTGGCTCTGCCTACTGTACTCACCTTTTTGTCTATGTACACAATATTGGACAAATCATCAAGTTTTACCAGCCTTGAAGTCCTACTTGGCGAGGACATAGGCTCTCCTGGATGGATATATCACTGAAAATAACCCTTGGGTCGCCAAGCTATTTGAATTGGTCACCAAGAATTTGAGCACAACTACGCGATATAGCATTAGAAAATGAAATATAATTTTTATAAATTATAATACATGAACGTAATATGCGATTTTCTTGGTGGAAATGGGAAAAAAAAAACTTGTTACAAATATACTAACAATGAAAGACTTCGAACACGAATATCAATATCGGGCGCGGAATCATTGTGGGGGATGTAAAGAACTCACCAACTGGTTAAAACTATGATCAAGTAAAGATAAATCACTTGGGTGTGAGCATTGTGATGTGTGGTTTCATGCAAAATATGTTAGTATTATGGTATAAGTATTCCAACTGCAGCTGATGATTTTATAGCTGAGCATGATGCCAGGGCTTCATTAAATTTTGGTTGCAAGTCCTGTAAGAAAAAGGAGCATGGCAATATTTTCTAATATATTGCTGAGAAATTGGAGGTGCATCAAAAAGGATTACTGTAAGTTGTGGCCTGTGGAGGATATGAGAATGTCTTTTTTCTCTCATGCAAAAATTGTGAGTGAAGCGATATCTACAATGAAGGTGGTGACACAGGATGTCTTGAATGATAAGAATATCATTGTATCTGGTCGTTTCGCCACATGGCCAGTTCGCTATCAACCGGTTTGATACATTGTATTGGTCGTTTTACTACACTTTTTTTTGCATTTGAGATCCGAATATGATAAAATTAAGATGAGTGCAGGTTTATAAAGTAACTTTATAGGCAACAGAAGAATTTGCCTAACGAAGAAATTTGGCAATAGATAAAATTGTTTTTATCAGGCCTTGTTTTATGCAATCTCCATGTAGATTATCAGGCAGATAATTATAAAATGGTGACTTAACATATCACTATTAGAATGCCCGTTCATTTCACGCATGAAATGTAGCGAAACGCCCTGTAACCAGAACCGTGAGGTAAAAAATGATCATGCTGGTCAGTGTAATGATGCTAAGTTAGATGTTATTACTTAGAAAGTTGAGAATCTGCAAAGTGCCATCATAAATGACAATCAGCAAACTGTTGCTGAAAAGGCTGAGAAAATAAATTGTTGATCACCTAAAGTAATGATGGAGCCAGTACGATTAGGGATAAAAAGAAAGAGGTCACAAATGCTTTGAAGAACATTCCTATTGTTGGTATTAGATTTTCATCTGAGGGTAATGCTACTATGAATTTTGAGAATGAGGATGCTGCTATGGTGTAGAAAGTAAAATTAAGGATGTAGCCACCAAGACAGTTGGTAAGTAACATCCTAAGTAATGTTATGATCTGCAACATTCATAGATGAAGATGATGTAATAGGAACATTGAGCAAAATTCTTGTTTAAAATCTGCATCTGACATTGCAAATAAGGTTAAATTTGTACTGAAAAAAAAAGAAGAAAAAATAAGGCAGCTAGTGGGATAGAGCATTATATCTATAAATGTACTCTTGAGATTAGGAAATTTATCAATTTGAAAGGTGGTAAGGTCTGGGGTATTGGCTGCATGTTATTGTGGCAGAGTAGCATGCAGTTGATACTTTAGGGTCTATATGGGGTGCCCCTACGGACCAGAGCCACACATCATTTTGTCTGTGATAGAGGAAAAATCTGTTCATAGAGAAATGATGACACTTTTATACTACGACTGTCCCTCCGTTATGCTGTCCCCCAACCCCTTGTTACTGTCCCGTACCATTTCTCTGAATATATTTTTTATTTTTTTGCCTACCCTGTGGTGGGGGAAGAGAATGCTACCACCAAGTCTTTCCACTTGAGTCGTAAAAGGCGACAAAAAACGGGACGGGGGATGGGATTAGGAGTCCTACTACCTGTAGCCCCAAAAGGGGACATTCCTAAAAAAAAGTAAAGGCATAAGAGGGTCTGGGAGTTTTCCAACCAGTACCCTAAGGTTTGGGTCTTTTAATGTGCGTGGATGTGGTATAGATGAGAGTAAAAGGGAAGAGATAGGCAGTATGTTTGTGAGAAGAAAGATGGATGTGCTGGCTTTGAGTGAAACTAAAATGAAAGGGAAGGGCGAGTGTGAGTTTGGGAGTGTAGCTGGGAGGTACTCAGGAGTGAAGAGTGGTCGAGGGAGAGAAGGGGTGGCTATACTAGTAAGTGAAGAGACGAATAAACGTGTAGTGGAGTGAAAGGAGGTTTCATCAAAGTTGATGTGGATGAAGGTGAAGCTGGGAAAGGAGATGTGGGTTTTTGTAAGTGCGTATGGTACTGGTAGTGAGAAGAGCGTAGAGGAAATGGAGGCTTTTTTAATATCTTCAAATGAGTGCATGGAGGGATTAGGTAGAAATGTTAGTGTAGTTATATTGGGAAACCTTAATGCTAGGATAGGAAATGAACCAATAGATGGAGTGATTGGGAAGTATGGAGTTTCAGGTAAAAATCGTAGTGGAGAATTGATGGTGGAGATGTGTCTACAAGAGAGTTAATGACAAGTACAGTGTTTAGGAAGAAAGTCAAGCATAAATACACATGGGAGAGGGTGGTGGATGGAAGGGTGGTATATAAAGCATTAATGGACTATATAATGGTAACCAGAAGTATAGTGGGAAGAGTTGTGGATGTACATGTTCTAAGGGGAGAGGGTGGGGGAATATCAGATAATTTTTTGGTGGAAGGTAAGTTGAGAGCGGAGGATAGATTGACAAAGGAAAAGGACAGAAGGTAGGGAGGTACTTGGAGTAAAATGCTTAAATGAGAAAGAGAAAAAAAAAAAAAAAAGAGAATGAGTAGTGACTAGTATTTTCTTCATTTCTTCTTCTTGGTATGTAAATGCCTCTTTGATCTTATTGAATTATAAGTTTCTCCAAAAATTTTGTTTATATGTTTCTCAGGGGACATATTATTCATAATAATGACTCCCAGGTCCTTCTCCTTTTCCATTTTTTTAATTTCTTCCTCTCCCAATGTATCCCCCTATTCTTTTTTTTTTTGCTTCCAAATTCCATTATACTACACTTTTTAATGTTGAATTCCATCTCCCACTTCCTACTCCATTCCCATACTTTGAAATCACTCTGCAGCGATTCACAGTCTTCTTCGGTGCTCACTTTTTTCAATATTTTTGCATCGTCTGCGAAGAAGTGCATATAACTTTCAATTCCTTCATCCATATCATTAATATATATAGCAAACGTTATTGGGGCCAAAACTGGTCTTTGTGGAGCTCCACTAATCACCTCATCCCAATTGGAATGTTTGTCTCTTATCACCACTCTCATTTTTCTTTCATGCAAGAAGTCTTCCATCCACTTAAGTAGTTTGCCCTGTATTCCTCCTACAGTTTCTAATTTATTTAGCAATTTCTTATGTGGCACCTTATCAAAAGCTTTTTTCATGTCTAGAAATGCACAATCAGCCCATCCATCTCTTTCCTGTATTGTATCTATTAGTCTTGAATAGAAACACATCATCTTCCTTGTCTAAATCCAATCTGCCTCGGATTTAGTATATATTTTTTTCTAAATGCTTTACCCATCTAATTTTGATAATTCTTTCACAAATTTTTGCTACTGTACTTTTAAGAGAGACCGGTCTATAGTTTGTAGGGTCTTCTTTGTTTACCCCCTTTATATATGGTACTATATTTGCTCTTTTCCAATCTTCTGGAACTTTTCCTTCCTTCAGTGAACTGTTTATTAGACTATGTATTTTGTCTATTAGTTTGTCCCTGTATTCTCTCAAAATCCAGTTTGCCATTTCATCTGGACCATGCAATTTTCTGACATTGAAATTACTCAAGTGATTCATTATTTCATTGCTTGTTACTTCTATCTCTTTCATAAGGGGGACTTTCCCCTCTCACTTGACATCTCTAAGTTTTATGTTCTCCCTCATAAACACTGATTTAAAATGCTTGTTCATAATTTCTGCCATTTCTATTTCCTCTGTGTATTCTATTCCTCCTTGACGTCGTTTCACTAATTGTTTGTTTTTCATTTTGTTGTGTACAAATCTATAAAATAGTTTTGATTGATCTTTACATTTTTCTATGACATCCCTTTCGTATTTTCTCTTTTCTTTTCTGCGCACTTGTACATATCCATTTCTATAATCAGTATATATTTTTCATTTTTTGGATTTTTTGTCTTTCTTCCATTTGCCTATCTTATCCACCATTCGTTTTGGATTGTTCTTGTCATTTGTTGAACCTTTGACCTAGCTTCTGCAAAAGTTGCTCGTGTTGTGACACTTGGGTTATTGATAGCTGCTTGATGAGCTTTCCTTTTTTCTTCAAGTAATTGGTGGGTGTCTGCTAATTGTTCGTCAAACCAGTCGCGATGATTCCTCTTGGTGGTGCCGAGGATATTTTTTTTGCAGAGTCAAGGAGTATGTTACATATGTGGTCCCACTCGTGGTTTAGACCTTGTGCTGGAGGAAAGACACGCTGATCATAGTCTGACAGACGTGTTGTTAAATTTTCTTGGGAAGAGTTTCGTTTCACTGGGTCGCTTAGTGAGTTTAGGTTTATTCTTGAATGCGGTGGTTGGTGGCGTGCAAAAGGTCATATTCGGAGCTTCAGGGTTGTTCGTATGAGGCGATGGTCAGTCCATCCATCTGCACCTCTCATGGCTCTGGTTATCTCAACATCACGCAGATCTTTGCGCCGAACAATGGCATAGTCAAGGATATGCCATGTTTTTTATCTTGGGTGCATCCAAGTCGTCTTGAACATGTCACGGAGCTGGAAACAGGTGTTGGTGATAGCTAGGTCGTGTTGTGAGCAGAAGGTCAGCAGACGTAGTCCGTTATCATTACACTTTCCAACACCGTGTCGTCCAATAACCCCTTCCCAGAGATGGTAACTGCGACCAACTCTTGCATTAAAATCACCGAGGAGTATGATTCTGTCATCGAGGGGAATTGGTTGGAATAGGGAGTGGAGCTGTGCGTAGAACTGTTCTTTAACTTCTTCTTCTGCATCTAATGTGGGAGCATAAGCACTTACTAGAGTTGCATACCGGCTATTTGCCAATGGTAAACGCCAACTCACGAGCCTTTCATTTATTCCTATAGGGCTCTGTGGAATAGAGGGCAGCATAGATGTTTTGACGGCAAAGGCTACACCATAACTGCACTGTTCTCCTTGAGGTAAGCCTTTCCAGAGGTAGGTGTAGCCTTCCGCCACTTCCATAAGTGAGCCCTCTTCAGAGAGGCGGGTTTCACATAGTGCCGCAATATCAACTCCATACCTTCTTAGTTCATGTGCAATAAAGGTTGTTCGACGGGGGGGCCTGTCATTGTCTGTTGAGTCAAGTAGGGTGCGCACATTCCATGTGTGGACTGTTAATTTCTTGATTATATTTGCAGGGCCGAACAAAAAGAGTTGCCACGACCAGCTCGGCCATCCGTTCGTGGGAGACGGGACAGGCAATTTTTAGGTCACCTTTTATAGACCCTTCCTCTTGTGGGGTGGGCGGTGCAGATCCTAAAAAGGGCTGCCCAGCCACCCTGAGAGGACCTATCAGAGGCCACTGTTCCAATCAAGGCTGCCTCACATCCAGGGCAGGAGCTAGGGGCTTCCAGCTGCAACCTATGCCTGCTCCCACCGCTCCGTCCCCATTGCCAAAGGACTTTTTAAGTGAATGATGATGATACCAGATATATGAGAAACAATGGATAAGTTGAGAGAAATAAGTTGAAGGGGACATGGAGTGAAACTTGTGCCTGTGATATTTTATATGGAAAGAGGGTGCACACACCTCAGTCCACTGACTTGGCAGCCCGGCAGCTGGCCCAGTGGCAGGGGAAAGTCCGAGACAACTGGACTGTCGTTCTGTTGCAGGGTGCTATCTTGGTATCAAGTTACCTTAAGGGAGGCAAGCCCCCCGGAGGCCCCAGCACTCACACCCTAGCGCCAGGTTGTTGGCCTGGTTATACTGCCAGAAACTCAGTCGTTGGACATGCATTTAGTAAAAGCAGGGGCACCACGAGCAGGTAGCAAGCCAACAGTTAGGAGGCAGAGGCGCAAGTAGTTGTATGCACTTAGAGCTAACTTAACATTAACTTTATAGGGCAGTATAGACTGTGTATTACGCATGCACTCCCAATGCCTGGTGGAGTCTTCGTACTCCACCAGGCGCCCCCTATTGGCGTCTTGTATAGACCTCCTAACCACAGCATTGAGCAGACTGATCCCCTGATTCATGAAATTCGTAGAGTGTCCCAGTAAAAAAATGTTGTTATCATGGGAGATTTTAATTATAGAAACATTGACTGGAAAACTTTAATAGGAGATCAGGAAACAAAGAAATTCTTAGATGTGGTGCAGGATAATTTCCTAAAACAAGTGATTACCGATCCTACGAGGGGAGAAAATACTCTGGACTTTTAACTAATAATGAGCACCTATTGAATAACATAAGTGGGATATAGTCTAGACCAGGGGTTCCCAAAGTGGTCGACAAATAGCCAAGGGGTCGAAAGGGGGTCAGTAGATTGCTAGGGGGTCAAAAGGGGTCAGTAAATTACTATGGGGTTGAAAGGCAGTCTTTAAAATTAAATGGTTAGCATGAAATGATCCTGTTCTCTTCCCGTACTGAAAGAGTGAGAATAATCAACCAACCAATATCTGAAAAAGAAAAACCATGTCAGTTCACTCTGAGTCGGAAATCCTCCCCATTTTATATATGTAGGGAGAATCTCACATGCACACAACCACATCGTGAATGAACATCAAGATGACGAGCTTGTGTAATATTATTGGCTTGAATATTACTTATAGTAATATACGTACATATACCAAGGCTTTTCCCCCCTTACAAGGGAGGTAGCTAAAAAGACAAAGGCACACAATCACTCCCACCCATTCCATCCCTAATACACTCCACTCCCCTCCACCCTCCCTCCCATCTTAGCACCTCCTGGGTAATGGGTGATCCCTGCACCTTGTCCACCGCCCTGGGTCAGAGGCAGCGTCGCAAGGCACAGCACATCCACAGCAAGGCCACTTCATTAAATTGGCAACCCCCCCCATGCATAAAAGGAGAAGACGGGGAGAAATCCCTTCGGGCTGAGTCAAATTTTGCTCACACATACTACCTCATCCCCCATCCCCCCACCCATTCCACCCCATGCATCACAGCATCATCCATATACAACCATTCTCCATTCACCCCTGTCTTCTGTCCTCTCCCTTCCTTCCTCAACAGACATTCCCCTCTTCTCCAAAGCCCCCTTCACCCCATCCATCCACCTCATCCTAGGACGTCCCCTCATGTTCACTCCCTCCACATCTGCCTTCCATACCTCTTTTACTAGTCTTTCTTCACTCATTCTTTCCATGTGTCCAAACCATCCTAATACTCTTTCATCAACTCTATCTCCCAACTCCCTTACCACCCCTGTTCTCCTCCTCACCTCCTCATTTCTCACTCTATCTAGCCTAGTAACCTCCATCATACTTCTCAGACACTTCATCTCAAACACATTCAAACTCCTCTCTTCCTCTCTTATGTTCCATGTATCTGTCCCATATAGTGCTGTTGGCACAATCACTCTTTCATACAGTCTCCTCTTAGCATCCATTCCCAAATGTCTATTCCTCATTACACTTTTTAATCCACCAAGGCCTTTACTCGCTTCTCTCAATCTACATTCTACCTCCAACTCCACTCCACCTTATAGTAATATAATAAAGAATATATAATATCACTCTTAAAGCTATTGGTGAATTACAAATATTTATTTTAAAACACTTATGTTTATGTATATGTGAAAGTGTCTGTATCATTACTGGAACGCCGTCGCTTTGATGAATGTTGTCATTTAGCCTTTTTATAACAGATCAAAATGATGATAATAATAGTAATGATATTACTAGCATTAATAACAATAACAACAACAATAATAATAAACTGACATAATTCGTGAATTAATACTTTGGGGGTCTATAGAAAATCTTAAACTTTACTAGGGGGTTGATGAGCTGAAAAGTTTGAGATCCCCTGGTCTAGACTGTAGTGATCATCAAGAAATAAGATTCAATATTATCTGGGAAAAATTAAAAAGTACGAATAACGTCCAAGTACCAGACTTCAGGATAGCACACTTTGACAATATAAAAACCTATTTGAAATTGAATATGAAATGTTATACGGACGTTTCGAACATTGTCGATGCAGTCAAGACTCGGTACAAGACCAGAGGTCAGGTCATGACCAGGGGTCGGGTCACGGAGGGTAATATGCATACCTTGGGTCAGGTCACTTGGGGGCGGGGGCTCAACAGACAGGTCAGTGATTTGGATGAAATGTATAGCAAAATGACCTAATTATTAATGCACAAAATACATTTATCCCCCTGAAGTCAATACAGAAAAATAGTAATACTCCAAAAATGGATGACGGACAGATTGAAACATGAGATTGGAATGAAAAGAGGACTTCACGTAAAAATATAAAACGGGGAAACACACCTTAGATCAAGATATAACGAAATGGCAAAGCTGTTTAAAAATAATACATGTACAGCGAAACGTACTTATGAAATTAAGGTTGCCAGTCAAGCAAGATCCAACCCAAAGGGTTTCTTTCATCTCTATAGATCAAAGAATAAAGAAAGAATAGGACCAATTAAAAACGATGAAAGTGTCATGATAGAATCGGAGGAAAAAAATGAGTGAGGAGTTAAATTTTTTTTTCGGTGTTTACTAATGAGAGGTTAGATAAAGTACCTGACTGCGATCCAATTTTCAGAGGGGATATTCTATCTAATATCAGCATTAGTAAAGAAGTAGTCAAACAGATTGAATGACTTAAAGCTACAAAATCCCTGGGACCAGACGAAATTTTACCGAGAATGCTTAAGGAGTGTAAATTTGAAATCTGCGACCAGTTAACTGAAATATTTAATAAATCGGTAGACACTGGTCTTGTGCCTATTGCTTGGAGGCAGGCAAACATTGTTCATGTTTTTAAGAAGGGAGATAGATCGTCTATATGCAACTACAGGCCAATCATTTTGACATCGGTTATAGGAAAAATGCTTGAATCGGTAATAGTAAATAGACTCAGAGAACACATCGAAAGACATAATTTAATTCGTGATTCACAGCATGGTTTCTCCAAGGGTAAGTCATGTGTGACCAATCTTCTATCCTTTTACACTAAAGTATATAAGGCGTCAGATAACAATGATGATTACGATGTTATTTACCTTGATTTTAGCAAAGTGTTCGACAAGGTGCCACACCAGAGACTGCTAAATAAAATCAAAGCACATGGCATAGGAGGAAAAGTGTTAAGAATGAATTAGAGCTTGGATTAGTAACAGAAAACAGCGGTTCACCATAAATGGAGTAAAAACTAGGTGGGGCAGTGTTACTAGTGGGGTCCCCCAGGGCTCTGTTTTGGGTCCCTTGTTGTTCATTATGTACATAAACGACTTCGACGATGGGATAAATAGTGATGTTAGTAAGTTTGTGGACGACACTAAAATAGGACGCCAAATTAGGTCAGGAGACGGCACAGAGATTCTGCAGGATGATTTTAACAAATTGTTCACATGGTCGGTGAAATGGCAAATGAACTTCAATATCTCTAAACGTAGGATATTAAATGTAGGGCTACACAATCCTGAAAATAGATACAGCTTAGATAACACGCTTTTAGAGAGAACTGAGTGCGAGAGAGACTTGGGAGTTCTAGTGAGTCTGGACCTTAAAACCAGGAAACAGTGTATTAGCGCCAGGCATAAAGCAAACAGCATTAGGTTTCATCGTTAGGATGGTAACAAATTGAAGTGCACTGGTAATTATCAAACTAGCGATAGTTAGACCCATCCTCTATGCGGTACAGTTTTGGTCTCCGTCCTACAGAATGGACATCAATTCACTAGAATCAGTACAGAGAAGAATGACCAAAATGATACATGAACTCAGAAATTTGCCTTACGAAGAGAGGCTTCGGCACCTTAACTTACACTCTCTGGAAAGATGCAGAGTGCGGAGTGATCTAATAGAGGTGTTCAAGTGAATCAAAGGCTTTAACAAGGGTGATGCAAACAAGGTCATCATACTAAAACAACAGGGCAGGACTCGCAGTAATGGTTTCAAACTGGACAAATATAGATTTAAGAAGGAAATAGGCAAGAATTGGTTTACTAATAGGGTGGTTGACGAATGGAATAGGAATTAGTAACCATGTAGTAAGCACTAAAACTATCAGTTGTTTTAAGAAACGATTAGACAACTTTATGGATGGGGATGACAGGTGGTGATGGATACAGAGCTGCCTAGTGTAGGCCTTATGGTCTCTTGCAGTTTCCTTCATTCTTATGTTCTTATGTAAGACGCAGCACATCCACAGCAAGGCCGCTTCATTAAATTGGCGACCCCCCCCTCTCCATCCCCTCATGCAGAAAAAGAGAAGACGGGAAGAAATCCCTTCGGGCTGAGTCAAATTTTTCTCACACATACTACTCACCCCCCTACCCATTCCACCTTATGCATCGCAACTTCATCCATATACATCCATTCTCCATTCACCCCTGTCTTCTGTCTTCTCCCGACCTTCCTCAACAGACATTCCCCTCCTCTCCAAAGCCCCTTTCATCCCATCCATCCATCTCATCCTAGGTCGCCCCCTCATGTTCACTACCTCCACATCTGCCTTCCATACCTCTTTTATTAGTCTTACTTCACTCATTCTTTCTATGTGTCCAAACCATCCCAATACTCTTTCATCCACCCTATCTCCCAGCTCCCTTACCAGCCTCCGGAAACATATTCATAATCATATCACTCACCGCTCCATTAACACACTGAAAGACAACACACTGCTGCATGCCAGACCCCCTGATATCCACCCTTCTGAATCCTCTCTCCCACGTAAGGACAGAGTCCACTTGGCCAGACTGCGATGCGGTCACCACCCAGCACTTCTAAGCTACCAGAAGAGGCTGGACGACCGTGTTGTGAACAGCTGCCCAGGATGTAACACTTCACCCCATACCATACAACACATAATGGAAGACTGCATTATACACAATCATGCACGCAAACAACACAACATACACTCTATAAAGGATTTGTGGGAAAACCCAGTTTCGGCTGTGGCCTTCCTTGGGGAGACGGGACTGCTCGGACAGACAGTCTAGGGAACGACAACAACAACAACAACTCCCTTACCACCTCTGTTCTCCTCACCTCCTCATCTCTCACTATCCAGCCTAGTAACCCCCATCATACTTCTCAGACACCTCATCTCAAACACATTTAAACTCCTCTCTTCCTCTCTTATGTTCCATGTTTCTGCCCCATACAGTGCTGTTGGCACAATCACTCCTTCATACAATCTCCTCTTAGCCTCTATTCCCAAATGTCTATTCCTCATTACACTTTTTAATCCACCAAGGCATTTACTCGCTTCTCTCAATCTACATTCTAACCCCACTTCACCCTTTCCTGCCACATTAGCACCAAAGTATCTAAAACTATCCACTTCCTCCAGTTGCTCTCCCTTAATGCTCACTTCCAGTCTGCTGCCACTTTCACCCTTTGTACATCTCATCACCTTACTTTTACCCTCGTCTATCTTCAACTTTCTTCTTTCACACACTCTCCCAAACTATGTCACCAACTTCCTCAATCCCTCCTCTGATCCTGCTACAAGTACAGTGTCGTCTGCAAACAACAGCTGGCTCACCTCCCACTTTTCTTTAAACATCTCCAATCCCTGACCCACCACCCTTGCATTCACCTCTTGCACTACCCCATCCATGTATAAGTTGAACAGCCAGGGCAACATAACACATCCCAGACGAAGTCTTCCATTCCTAACATAATTATACATTTCTTTTTATCTGCTAAGTCTCTTACTATATTCTCCTTCTCTCTCATCACTTTAATAACTTTGTCCTTAGTGTGTTCCTTCATCTGTTGTATCAACTCTTTATGTAATCAGTGCAAGTTGACTGAACCTAACCTCCCATGATTCGTTCATTTTTGTTAGTTTTTCCTCTAGACTTGGTAATCAGGGGAGGTTGTCATCTCCTCCCTCATTAAATCCATAGAAATAATTATCTCCACTTTCTATTGCACTGCTCTTATCTATATTTCTATTTTTTACGCCTGTACTAATTTCTACAACTTCACCTCTGTCGTCTGCGCAACACTTGTTGACATTGCTTCTGACGTCTGGGGCCCATTTGTCCCCTTCCTCATTTTCTTCCATTTTCCTCAATAATCCCTCCCCTTCTCCTTTTTCTTCACCTTCCCACTGCACCATGAGCTTTCCCTTTCCCTACTAATACAACACAGGTACTCCCTCATTGAGATCCATGAAAATCGCGTTTTTTTCCGGAGTTCCAATCTTCGCCATCACTTCGATGATTGTGTGTGTGTGTATTTACCGAGTTGAATTTACCTACAGGCAATTCTCTCAAAGAATCTCTGTCGATCCTGCATTTTTGGTTGGCAGCCCTGTTCACCCTTCCCTTGCTGAGCTGGCTGAAACCTCAAGCTTTCTTAAAATATATTTATATTTCTTCACTTAGCTCAGTGACTGTATGAGTTACACGAATTTCATGTACATCTAGGGATGAAGCAGTCCTTGTTCACCTATTTGAAAGCTTTCCATCTCGATAGTGCAAAGAAAGTAATTTTAGTGAGTATAAGGTATATAATTTTAATGTTTATACAGAATTTTACTTATTATCTGTGTCCAGTCAGTATGAGGCTGGTTGTAAAATTCAACATGTTTTCTGTGATATAAAATGGTCATGAATATGACTGTACTTTCACATAACCCATAAAGTGACACAAAAAAGAAAATGAAAGGTTTATAAGATTATCTTTTGATACTGGACGGGTGGCGGGAAGCACAGCGTCTTGCTCCCAGTTATAATAAGTAAAATTCTGTATAAACATTAAAATTAAATTCCTTATCTTATACATACATACATATACCAAGGCTTTTTCCCCCTTCCAAGGGAGGTAGCCAAAAAGGGAAAGGCATAAAAACACTCCCACCCATTTCATCCCTAAATACACTCCACACCCCTCCCACCCTCCCTCTCATCTGAGCACCTCCTGGATGACGGGTCATCCCTGCACCCTGCCCACCGCCCTGGGTCAGAAGCAGTGTCGCAAGACACAGCACATCCACAGCAAGGCCGCTTCATTTAATCGGCGACCCCCCCTCTCCGTCCCCCCTTGCATATAAGGAGAGGACGGGGAGAAATCCCTTCGGGCTGCGTCAAAATTTACTCACACATACTACCCCACCCCCCCGCCCATTCCTCCTCATGCAATCACAACATCATCCATATACAACCATTCTCCACTCACCTCTGTCTTCCGTCCTCTCCCTTCCTTCCTCAACAGACATTCCCCTCTTCCCCAAAGCCCCCTTCACCCCATCCATCCACCTCATCCTAGGACGTCCCCTCATGTTCACTCCCTCCACATCTGCCTTCCATACCTCTTTTACTAGTCTTTCTTCACTCATTCTTTCCATGTGTCCAAACCATCCCAATATTCTTTCATCAACCCTATCTCCCAAATCCTTTTTCACCCCTGTTCTCCTCCTCACCTCCTCATTTCTCACTCTATCCAGCCTAGTAACCCCCACCATACTTCTCAGACACCTCATCTCAAACACATTCAAACTCCTTCTCTCTTCTTCTCTTATGTTCCACGTTTCTGCCCCATACAGTGCTGTTGGCACAATCACTCCTTCATACAGTCTCCTCTTCGCATCCATTCCCAAATGTCTATTCCTCATTACACTCTTTAATCCACTAAGGCATTTACTCGCTTCTCTCAATCTACATTCTACCTCCACCTTTTCCTGCTACACTTGCACCCAAGTATCTAAAACTATCCACTTCCTCCAGTCGCTCTCCCTTAATGTTCACTTCCAGTCTACTGCCACTTTCACCCCTTGTACATCTCATCACCTTACTTTTACCCACATTTATCTTTAGCTTTCTTCTATCACATACTCTCCCAAACTCTGCCACCAGCTTCCTCAATCCCTCCTCTGACCCTTATCTTATACTCACTATAATTACTTTCTTTGCACTATCGAGATGGAAAGCTTTGAAATAGGTGAACAAGGACTGCTTCATCCCTAGATATACATAAAATTCGTGTAACTTAACACAAAAGCAGCAAAAACTGCCCATGGCCAGTGATATGACGTCACTCCCAAACAAACGAATCTTCCTATAGAGGCAAGGGCCAAACTGCTTGCTTGTGCACACGGGCAATGGTCAACCATTTAGAAGGCATTAAAAACATATCAACTGGGATTTCAAAATGTGTTGTACAAAGCCCTTTAGTTCTTACTAGGGTTGTTAAATTCCTTGTCACTCACGTATACCGTTGTAGTATATAATCCACTTAGATTATCTTACTGCATCAAAAATCTTGCTTATATACATTGTTTTTATGGTTGATGTCACTCATGTGGGGTTATTCAAAACACACTTCAATATCTGTACAAAATATCAATCAGAAAATATATGTTCGTTAGCATATGTTCAATACTATCTGCTTCAGTCCTCTTTTTAAATTAAACTTTCCAGGGAAATTAGAGCGAGGTTCTGACAACTGCAGTAACTGTTGGGCTGTGAGTTTTCCACTTAAAGTAACACTCGAGTCAGTTACTGACTGAATGAATGTTTGGGAACGATTCAAACAAATTTCCTTCACAATGATTCAAAGGAAAAAATATACATTAAATTTTATGTTTCGAGTTGTATTTGTGTCATAATCATTATCGTAACTGTATGATGAGTCTCAGCCAGGAGCAATAGCAACCTATAAGGTGGGTGTGGAGTGACGTGGTGACCAGAAGAGCCGAGACAGACCCCTTCCTCTCGTATGAACTCGACGCTAACTCTTGCAGCTGTAAATACTGCCATCACTGCAGCTCCTTGCTGTTCTCTTCCTTAGCTGCATACAAGGACTCGCAATGTATCCATTGGTTGTCCCTAATAATGAAGAAGACAGTTGTTTTGCTCAAGAAGCGTAAGCTGTGATGACAGCGCGCTGGACAAATGAATATAGATGAGAGCTGAATGTACGAGCGTGTGTGAGTGTGTGGACTTACGTTAACCGTGTATTGGGCCACCCGTGTACCGAGCAGATGTTTCACTTGTTGCGTATTGGTACATCTGTGGCCCGAATATTACCTTCTAAAAAGTATCACAAACATGAGTATGTAAACAATTTGTGCATATTTTTTTTTATTTATTATGACTGCAGATGCATTGCTATGGTACTGGAAAATAAAATGAAAATAATAAGACAGTAAGTTTATTCGTTGAAAGGAAAAAAAAAATTAATCTGAAATACAAGTAATGTTTTTTAGCAAAATATTGATCATTTATTTATAACACTAGTCATGTTTTTCATTGAAACATGAAATGCAAAGGTGTGGTTGACCCTCACACTCATTGCAATAGGTGGTTACTCTCCTAGCCTTGTTTGTGGCCACCTTGTATCCCTCACAAAGTGAGATTTTTTCATAGCATCCTCTGCATCGCTTCCTTGTGTTTTTCTTTGGACCATGTGCTTCCTGTAAGGTATGATCTTTTCTTGCACCCGATATATCAGAGGTCCTCTTCCCTGGTTTTCTTATTTCCCCAGGAATGTTTTTAGTAAGAGAGAGGATTACAGATTCTGTAAAGGTTCTCAGACATACTTGTTTTGCTGAGCAGTATTTATTGTATAGAATTTGAGCATTTGTCACTGATATCCCAGCAATCATTTCCATCGCCAGCTTATTGTACCACTTCTTTGATTTTCGGAGTGGCGAGTACTAGGAATTGAGTTGATCAGCAACATCAACACCTTTTTCAGCCTTATTGTACTCAATGACGCTTTCAGGTTTTACAATCTCTTCTCCTTTTCTGTTTTTTTTTCACTTGGAACTAAGTCACCATCCTTGCTCAGGTACTGTTGATAGTGTCAAGATGTCTCTCTTATCTTTGCACTTGTGTAACTTCACACCTTGTCTGTTTTCTGCTGCTTTCATTTCTCCCACCCTCAACTTTGCTTTTACTACTTCTTGGCACAAATATTTCTTATTTGTTCTTACAGTTCCACAAATGTAGGTCTTCTTGGCCAACAAGTACTCTGCCAAGGTTATTGAGGTGTAGTAGTTGTCAGTGTATATAGTGCATCCTATACCTAACAATTCATTACATAATTTCACCACACGTGATTCAGTTGAATTTAGGTCAGCAATCTTGTCACTCATCCCTACATGAACCTCTAAATTCCATGTATATCACTCAGGTGTGCAAACTTTGTACACTTTCATTCCATATTTGTGAGCTTTTCCTGAAATGTAGTTTTATGCCTAATCTCCCTCTAAATGGCACTATGCTCTTGTTAACAAGAAGTTTGGAGCCAGGTTTGTACACAGCTTTAAAATTGTTAACAAGTAGCTCAATCAGTGATCTGACCTTATACAATTTATCATGAGAATTTACATGACATCTGTTGTCTACAAAATGCAAACATTTGTAGAGAAGCTCAAATCTTTCCGTTGACATTAGCTTTGGTACAAAGGGATCAGATTACACACTTTTACACCAGTAGAGTTGAATTTCAGGCTTTACATTTAATCCCATGTACATCACAATACCAAAAAAAATCTTTATCTCGTCTGTTGGTAGGTTTCCATAACATCAGTCGTGGCCTTCATGTTACTGTTGCAGCATCAATTACTTGTTGTGCATACCTATTGGTTTCTTGAACAATTATATCAATGATATCATCAGATACAAAGAGACCATATACATCAATAGGCAGTACCTCAGTTTCGTCACCTGTATTACTGATAGTGACTCTCATTTCTTCCTTGCATGCGTTGTTTTGAAGACACAGGCAACCATTCACATTGTGTGTTGTTACTGTTGTTGTTTCCATTTCTCCCAGAGTTTGGTGGCTGAACTGGTTCATCCTGATCTGCACCTGTTTCAGATTCACTTTTGTCAGAGAAATTATCATCTGAATTACTGACAACAAAGTCAGAATCATCAGATGAAGTATGTGATTATCCTCCATAAAAGTAAGACGTCTCCATGTCTGTTTAGTGAAAAAGACATTATTATCGGTTTTCCTATGCAAAATTTATCAAAATTTAAGTTATTGTATCAATACTAACCCAAATATACATGATAAAACAACATCAAATAGGAGAAAATGGATATATATATAAATCAATGCTGGTCCGCGATTCGGTATATATTTGTACCATGGGTTTTTACGCTCTACACTACAGGACACGCTCTCAAAATGATACATACCTCCTCACTCTGCAAAAGTCCAACGGACACTGGAGTGGCCGGGTTATAAATGTGACGCGGTGTGGGCAAGTGTACTGAGTTGCCAGACATGGCTAACGTGTTAACAGATGAATTCTTCAAATATTTAGCTCATAAGAGAGACAGGAAAGAAGGAATTAGAATGGATGGGCATGGATACCTGAGGGAGGTCACACAGGTTGACAGTCAGTTAGACAGATAACCAGGCAGATTGAGACAGGCTATCGGATACAGATTGACATACTGTACAGACAATCAGATAGACAGACAATCAGGTAGGCGTGAGAGATCCAGACCCAAGGGTGCATGGCGACCAGCCAAAGTTTAGCCCTTTTTTTCTCCTGATTTTTCACATTTCTGCCTCTGGCACCCCCAACCTTTGGGCTGAGTGGTGAGTCAGAGTTCAATCTACAGGAGGCCTGGTAGCCCTTGACCTGTGGCTGAGATGGTGGCCCAATAGGAGCAAGTGCCCAAAAAGACCCAAACGACCCACGGATTTTGCCAAAACTTGTCATGTCACCGATTTGCTCCAAACTTAACCCTGAAGAAGAGAGTTGGGCACAGTGACCAAAATGACCTGAAAGTTTCACAGGGACCCATGGATTTTTTTGTGAAAATGTCTGGTTGTCCCATGTTGCCCAATCTTGGCCCAGAAGAAGAGAGCTGTGCACAGAGCACCGTGAGGTACATGTAAAGAACCTGGACCCAAGGGCTTATGCTCGTAGGGCCCTGCCAAAGTTGAAGCTCTGGCTGGAATTCTGCCTCTACGTCTCTGACGCTTGCTACTTTGGATTGAGTCGTCTCAAAGTGATATCCTCAGAAATCCTCATGGCTACCCATGGAAGAGATGTGGCCTGATCGAAGCCAATGGCTGAAATGGTTATTTGAAAGCACGACATTGTGTTGTGGACAGCACACGGCAAAAAGTTGATACATGTGAAATGAGGCTTAGGTGTCAATCTGAGTGATGGCTTTCATTAGTATCAAAGGCCCCCACAATATATATATATATATATAATATTTTTTTTTTTGGTGGGGGAGGGGGTTCAATACAAGGATAAAATAAATGCTTCAACAATTTTATTATTGAACCTGACGCACATACTGCACAAAACAATAAATTAGGAGGATATGTACACAAACATCTTGACTAACTTATACAAGCAAAATAACAATTCAAACATAATCATTCTCCTAACATCAACAGAGCCATTATGTACTTCAATGATCTGTGTATGTGCATATGAATGTGCATGTGTGTATGTGTGTGTGTGTACATATGAATGTGTGTATGTGTATGTAAATGTAGGTGCATGTGTGTTTCTTTGTGATAAATATTCCATACCAAAAGCTTTATGATGTTGAACAACTGCTTTCCTTCTAAATGTGTTTACATTTATTCAATATTTCTAATATCTAAGTGTGCAGATATTTTTGCTTTACCCTGTATTGCTCAGTGATTCTTCAAGGCTTGTCTTTGTGTTGAAAATTGTTTAATATATGGTCATTTTCTAACACACGTTCAATAAAAGATATACATATAATAGGCACATAAAAGTTAAATTTCCTATGAAGAGAAAATGTTCCCAAAATGAAAAGAAGCTTGGTAGTTCAAAAGAAGAGAAGAGAGAGCAAGAGAGAGAGAGAGAGAGAGAGAGAGAGATAGAGATACACACAGGTACTATAGAAAGAGTGAGGAATGAGAAATGTCAGAAATGGCGTCTATGAATATACATAAAACATGAAAACCCCATCTTTGTCCATATCAGAGGCCTCCTGAAAATCCTATACCATCCTTAATGTCACTGAGAACATCACTTGGATCAACTAGTGCATACACAAGTCAATGTGTGGCCTCTTGTAGACATCTAAATGTTAGGCTCTTTGTGTATGGAGACCTCCAATAAGACAAAGCTTAGATAACAAATTACGTCTCAAAGTTTCTACTAAAGACCACGAGGATAAGATGGAAAACTCCTTGCGGAAATTGGCATTCTGAGTGAATCAATATAAAGGTCCCTCTGGACGCTGTAGCTTGTGTCCGAAACTAATTGAGAAAGGAGGGATCTTTGACTATTCTGAGAATGTGTCATTTCCTTTTGTCTTGGGTGCTCTGCCCGCAAAGTGGGCTTTCCTTCCTCCTTGTGGTGCAAATGAATGCAGCGTCAGTCGTCAAAAAGATAAATAAAAAAAAAGTGATCACAGTCAAGATGGGTCGAGAGGAGCTTGCTCGTCGTATGGCAGTATGCATTTGCTAAATCACACATCCCTCACACCAGATGCAGTAACGCCACCACGCGCAACAATAAATAAACCGGTTTTGGGAAAGAAAAGGTTAGAAACCAGCTAAGTTTCATCCATTGCAGTCTAGGTCTGAGTATAGAGCATACTCAGGGAATGCCACATAATGTCAAATGCCCAGGAGTAAAAATAATGCCTCCTTTATTTTTGCGTGAATAAAGTTCGATGCCGCTTGAAGAAAATGTAAGTCCTCGGGTTCACCAGTGGTTTACGGTCATTCACCATAAAAAAAAAAATGTTATATTCTGATAAAAAGAAATCACTGTTCTTGTGTGTGATAACTTTAAACACTGGTTACCCCCTCAGAACTTCCCATCCCTCCCTCCCTCCCAACCATACCCTTGTCCCTTATCGCATACTCTTGGGGGGTTTAAGCCACTTTCTCATGACAAAGTAGAAGACAGTGACGACATAGATGAGGAGTAGGATAGCACAGGTGACGGCCAACGCGAGGACTGAGGAACGAGTTGGGCAGGTTTCGAACAGGGTGACTTCAGGCTTGTCGAAGTCGTACATGTCCATGGGCGGCAAGCCATCTGCGGAGAAGTCAGAGAATTAGGAGAATGCAAAAGTTTGACAAATATATACATAGCTGTATGTTTAAGAACATAAGAACGTAAGAATGAAGGAGACTGCAAGTGATCACAAGGCCTACACTAGACAGTTCCATGTCCCTTACCACTTGTCATCCCTACCCATAAAGTTATCTAATCTTCTCTTAAAACAACTAATTGTTTCAGCACTCACTACATAGTTACTAAGTCTATTTCATTTGTCAACCACTCTGTTGGTAAACCAGTTCTTGCCTGTTTCCCTCATAGACCTAAATGTGTAAACTATGTCCACAAACAGAAGCACATAAATTATATGAAAAAATCCTACCATTTCCATAGTAGTTATCATTGCCCGACGGTTTGGGTTTGTTCTTATACTGAGTGTGCTGAGTGTCACCCAAGTCAAGGACGAGGATCTCCTGACTAATACTCATCTCCTCCTCGGATTGGAGAGCCTGGGCTTCCTCTCGAGTGGTCTGCTGCACTTGTCCATGAGCACGGGCCTGCCTCTCCACGCTTCGGCGACGTCTTCCCCAGGACTTTGCCTTCTCACGTCCGATCTGGCAGAGGGCCTACGAGATTGGAAGGGGGGGAGTAAAGGATATCAGATAAGATGACTTAAAATGGCAGTTATCGACAAAATGGCCAGAGTAGAAACCATGTGAGAGTTGGAATCTTTGTTGTACAGCATATCGCTTGTTGAAAATGCTTCAGCAATCGAAATGTTGTACAACTGATAAAGGTTCCATACTCACATGATGTCTATTCTGATGACGTGGATTAGAGCCATGGCTTCAACAATGACATGATGTCATATCTGCTTCTGAACTAGCTCCCAGTTCTCCTTTATGATTCAAAGGTCACACATAAATTGGATGAATATTTTCTGTGAGCAATTAAACTCCCTGAACAGAGAGAAGAGATGGAGAGGGGATAGATGGTGAGGAGCCTATGCCAGGAGGCACTGAGTAGCTGCAGCCAAAGCTGTCACCTTGGGGACTGTTGGGGCAGGTAACAGTCACTGCTGGGAATCAAAGAGTAGTGTGGGATTTGAACCCACAACTAAGCGAATGAAAGGCCAGCATATTTTTGATTACGTCACCAGCACAGAGAGAGGTTAGGGTCAAGAAAAAGAAAGGGGATGGCAAGGAGGAAGCTTCTGGAAGACCATCATGCTCACTTACTGGCTCACAAGGACCAAGACAGTACTTGACGTTGCACTGGAAGATGACGCCGTAGGATTCTGTGAACCGGAAGGCTTCGTAGACTGATTGCAAGGCAGAATCCTCTTGGACGAAGCGAGGGAAGATTGCTGGCTCGACTGGGCACCTGGGAAGAAGAAGTTGTCATGTTGTCAGAGAAAAGGAGGAATGGGAGGAGGAAGAGAACGAGGAGGTGGTGAAAGAAGAGGAGGAGGAAGAGTATAAGGAAGAAGTGGAGAAAGAGGAGGAAGAGGAAGATAAAAGGAGGAGAAAGAAGAGGATCAGGAAGAAGGAGGGAGAGAACAAGGAAGAGGTGGAGAAAGAGAAGGAAGAAGAGGGAGAGAGAGAGATAAACTGATGATATTCTAAAAAGCAACATACACTGTATGTATCCATTTGTTGGGAATTTTTGTTTAACTTGCTGAAAAAACAAAAAGACATTTCAAGTAACCCTTCAGGTACATATTACTCCGGTGTTTATTCCATCTGCTGCTTGGTGATTTTTATTCAATTTCAGCGGGTTGGATACAGTGACAACTGGATGAACTGTCTCTACCACTGGAACCATTGTCTGTTCGACTGTCAGATGGCTTGCCTGATTAAAGACTTGGTGAAACTAAGACTGCACCATACAAGTTAGTGTGTGGGAATGGTAACTAGTACGAGTTCTAGAACACCCCTTTTGAACGTCCTGCATAGTACAATGGTAGCGTCATTGCCTTGTGGTAAGCAGTCACACAACCAGTGGTTCGAGTCCCATGTGTCGAAACTTCACATCCTGACAATACTCTTACCCATCATCATCAATGATCTGGAAAGTGGATCGTGAGTCCTTGGCCATGGCGACACAGCTGCGAGCGAAGATCCCGTAAGGAGCTGTGGAGAGTAAGGAAGATGTTATCCCAACGGCAACAAGAAGAGGAAGAATGAAGCATGGAGAGATCCGGGATACTCAATTTCAGGATATGTCAATGTATGTAGAGGACTGAGGCAGAATAAGGTGTGAATTTTTCTCTTTCAAAAGTCATTAATATTTGCATTTGTTACTATTACTATTATTTATTGTTAAAAAGGAAGGGAGAAGGGGGTTGAAAAGTGAAGGGAGTGGGGGAAAGGGAAGGGGCAGGAGAGGTGAAGTGAAAGAGGAAATGGGAGAAGTGGGGTTTAAACGTACTGTTCTCTGGAACTGAAGCTGGGTGGGAAAGAAAAGGAGAGAATAAGGGACAGGAAATGGTAAGAGGGGAAGAGGAAATGAAAGGAGGAAGGGGAGAGAGATGGTGTCTGAACGTACTATTCTCTGGAATCTCGATCCTGAAGGTGAGTCTGTCGCCAATCCTGACTGTCTCGACTTCGCGCAGCTCTGTGTCCAGGATGCGGATCTTCGGTGATGGGGCCACTGGTGCCGAGGTGATGGGAATCATGTCTGGGTCTCTGTGAGAGGAGAGGTTTAGGGTCATGTGACATTTGCAAGAGGTGGGATAGGACACTGTCCCCTTCGACCAAGCGTTGACGTCATCTATAAATTTTAAGGAGAGATGGGGTTGGGAAACAGACCCGTAGCAAATTACGATCTCCATGGATCGACCCATGTTCTGCCCTGAATTTATAGGTGACGTCACCGGGCTGACAGGGTTGTATAAAGATATCATGAACGAATGAAACACAAAAATTGTTCAACGAAGTGACAGGTGCCAACAAGTGCAAAGGTCGCCAACAAAAACCCGTTTGTTTGTGTAATTGTATGTATGTAGACTTATGATGTGCTCTATTGCTGTGCACTACTTAAAGTAGGGTGGATTGCAGTGGTGAGAGTAATACTAACTACTACTACTGTGAAGTTACTGTGTAATAGTGGAACTACTCGCAAAACACTTGTAAACTGATAAATGAACCAGGTTCCAAAAGAACTGGGTTATCTATGTCTAGTCATGTTTAACATTTTGGCATCAATGTTTTACTGTTATGGTCATTTGAGCTGCTGCCCTGCAATTTCATTCAGGTAAAGGAGCCCCCTGCAGACGTCAAAGGATTAAAAACATGCATAGAGGTGACTATAGCCTTGACCTCTTCAGCGTAGGTCTTCAAGGGGAGAAGATCCTTTAAGAAGAAGCAAAGATCCTGTATATCACGACCGCACCTCCGTCCACACCATCTGCACTGAGAACTCCTCTCACAGCATCACATTTTATGGAATGCTGTTCCAGTTGGTGCATAAGGATTTGATTCAATGAAAGGTCCAATCCTGAGTAAAATCCTTTGAGGTCCTTTTCTGTTCCGAGTCTGTCAACAGCTGAAGAAAACAGCCTGACATTTGTTGACACAAATCTCTTTAAAGCAGATCATTCCTTTGATGAAACCAACATGACTGGCTATGACAAGTGCTAATTTTTTATGACAAACATCATATCTACAGCATTACTGCTACTTCATGATGAAGGACCCATCAGCAATTCGATGTTCTGGGAGTTGTACCACCTGGAATTATTTTGTCCCTGCTAGTGCATCTGATCAATTTATATTTGTCTAAGTATGGGTAGTATGACATGCATATCTAATTAGAGACGTTTATAGAAGAAATGTTGCGCTTAAGAATCTTTTGACACTTCTCCATCTTTCTCTATGTATGGATGATTATTTGACTTAATATCAGAGACACCTGTGGAAAAACTGTTGCACTTAAGAAACTTTCAACTTTTCTCTGCCGCGATGCAATTTATGGATTGCTGTTGATGTGTGGACTCCGAAACCCTCTTCAGGTTGCAAACTGAGACCTTAAAAAAAGGGGGGACGTCCTTCAGGTAACCGCCAACAGTCTCTGGGCAGGACTGTAAGCATTGTAGCATGAAGTGTTTGGTGTCTTTTGGGTGGTCATTGCATCTGGGGTAATTTAAATCTGTGGCCTGACTTAGTCTGTGTTTGTTATGCTGGGTGGTGACCTGAGCACAGGCATACCAGTGTGGCTGTATCTCGGGGGTTCTCAACCTTTTTCCCGTTATGTACCCCAAGAGTCACCAGACCATTGACCCATACCTCCATTAACCTGACACAGAATGGTAATATATCAAGACTAATTAAATATAAATTGGTAATGCAATGGATATAAAATTGTTCAAATTGTAATGACTTTATTCATCAGTTAAGCATTAACATAAAAAAATGTACAATGTTCTCTCTCTGTAATTTAAATGTTTAAGTAATCTTTTGCTAGTCATCAAATCCCTGGAAACTGCCCCACGAACTCATGGAAGTTCGCAAACCTCAGGTTGAGAGACCCTGCTATGTTGAGGAATTATATTATTTCTATTTTTCATTTGGGGGGGGGGGGGTTATGTCTGGTTGTTGTTGTTGTTGGAGTATTGAGTTTGGCGGTCTGCCTTCAGGGCTTGGTTGGTGATCACCAGTTGTTAGACAGAAATCCATAAATTATGTCACCCACGTGAAACGTCTCATCAACTTGTCCTTGCAATTCACTGTCCACGTTGATTGTCAATCTCGGTTCCATTCTCTTGAACCAGGAGAAACACTCATTGTTCACATTTACATTCATCATGTTCGTGTGAAACATAACGCAACATTCAGTATCGTGATGGCCAGTGTAGGTCTTATTCTGGTAAAGGTCTCATTCCACTGATGATCTGGTTTAGACTTACACAAAACTATGGTCCATGTTCTAGCTCGGATCAAACCTCCCATCTATAGTATATATACATAAGAGTAGTGTGATGAAGTGGCACATAGTAAAGTTCAAACTTATAACCCACTTTCAGAGAAAATTAAACTCGGAAGTGAAGTAGTCCTTATATTTCTACCACTAGCTGTGGTTCTCTTTAGAGGATAAATACAGAGGAAGGTTAGAGCACAAAGAATACACACACACATGAGTTTCTCCTTGTCTTGTTTTTGTATCATCTCATTATATATTCTTTGTGCTATAATTTTCCTCTGTACTTATCCTCTGAAGAGGATCACAAGTAGTGGTCGAAGTATAAGGATTACTTAAGAGTTTACTTTTCTCTTAAATTGGGTTTTAAGTTTTAATATATACATATATTAGGCATGTATATATATATGCATGTGTGTGTATGTAGATGTATGTGTACCTTTATATATAGTATGTGATTCTAAATGTAAAGAAAACCTACATGGAAAAGAAATGTAGACCACAGAGTGTTTTCTTCTATTAAGTCTTACTAAGGGTGTCTTGACAGATGAAAAGGTTTGATGTACAGATACGATTTACCTTTGGTGTGTGTATGTGTGTGTGTGTGGCATTTGCTACAATAACAATCTAAACTGTGCAGTACTGTTGCAAAAGTGTTACAGAGGAAAGTGTCCAAAGCTAAATGACTTTCTGCTCTTGAGATCTATCTACATCAGAGTGGGGAGGGAGGGAGGGAGGGAGGGACTAAATACAACTTACGGCCTACCAATGTGCTTTCTACTATGTACAACTGCATTTCCCCACATTAGCTGTAACCGTCTCCTTACCGAATGGTGAGCATTTCGGACACGTCATCGCTCGGGGGTCGACCGGGGCTGTAATACCATACAATATGCCATGCAATATACCATACAGTACATAAATAATGTTAACAGATTGTTGGGGGCCAGTCAATGAGGGCCTAATGGGAGGACATTTTCGTTATGGTGATCAACTTTTTAGGACGGAGATGCAGACCTCTTAGCAATGGTGAAAGGATTTATTTGGCTAAAGGGGGAGGGAAGAAGGATGCACTAGACTCTAGGTCACTTGTTTTCAAACTGGGGGCCATGGAGGGCCCCCCCAAGGGGTCCATGACCTGCTATTACAAATTGCACATTTCTATATCATGTGAAGAATGTGAATAATAATAATAATAATAATAAAAAATCCATCACTCTGCCCTGGCATATCACAAAAATCTATCAAATATAAGATAATTATGAGTGTCAACATTGTAATATAGCAAAGGGTTGCTCTTGATCAACATTTTATTATTATTATTATTATCATTTTGGGAGAAAAATGAAAGGGGGCCACACGAATGCTCAGGAATCATGAAGGACAAGTGCCCAAGGTCTCTCCTCAAGCTAAATGCAACAGTTTGGTATTGACTAGAAAAAAGCCTGCAGATGACACTCACACGAAGTATCAATTATGGTGAGGTCTGGTGGGTCACGTGTAGAAGAATGAGAAGAATGTGAGGAACCTATGACAGGAGGCTCTGAGCAGCTGCAGCCGATGCCATCACCTTTGCCCTATTCAGCTCTTTAAAAACTGCCACTGCCGTGAATCGGAGAAGATTGCGGGATTCAAACCCACAACTAAATAAGTGTGGGACTGGCACTCTTCCAATTTTACCGCCAGGGCACATGTGTAAACCTTGATCCAAATCAATGCTTTGGTGAAACTTGCTTCAACCAATCGCCACAACTACCTGCCTCGTGTGAAGTGGTCCTAAGTGTGTCAGCGAGTGGTGGTTGGTATAGGTTAAGAATGATATTTAATGAAAAATTATAAATGACATTTATTCACCTAAATACTAAAACTTGGGGATCAGTATGGCACCAACAGCATTAAAAAAAGACCTGTGGGCTATTGGGGTAGAGACTGGGATTCTTTCAGGATATTAAATTGTGAAAGATCCTTCTGTAACTTAAGCGTGTAGCGAATTACGAGACTTGTGCATCATGAGAGAAGATTAGGTTAGAATGAAAGTGGGTCTCATGTGAGTATGGATTATGTGAGTACATATTGCTTCTGATAGTTGTGAGATTGTTACTTAACACAAAGGTGTAATATGTCCTGGGTAGGTCTTTGGGATTTTATTATGTATAGTAATGATAATAATAATGTCAATGGTAATAGTAATGATAATGAACAGTTGAAAAGAAAGGACAGTAATGGCAAGAAAATTTCTTTGAAAGGAATCTGTATGGTTGGACAAAGTGGCAAAAAACCAAAGTGACTATCTTGTATTCTTGGGACAAAATCTAACAATATCAATAATAATACAAATGAGAATGAGAAAAACAATAATAAACTATTGATAATTCATAGAAGTAGTGTGAATAATGAATAAAAATGTTGACAATAAAAATCCTTATGAGGAAGAAACAATAATGAACAACATTGATAGCACGTGGCAATGGTGATGAAAATGTCAAGAAGTATCATTTCATTAATAGTAGGAATAAAAACGAAAAACTGATAATAATGGCAGCAAAAAATTAAAAATGAAATAAATGAAACAAACTAACAAAACCAAGATTGTGAGGGGTGGTGCATGATATTTAGTCTGATGGTCTGGTGTGTGGTACATAGTTCCACTCATTGAGGGCATAAGCGTTTGTGACTTTTGCCCATTCCAAATCTCTTGTCTGTTTGTTTGTGTTATTGTGATTAGCTACATGTAGAGAATCAATTACTTTATGCTGTTTTTTGTGTAGTTCTTGGTCCAAAATGGTGGTTTTCTCCTAATCTGGCAATTGTCTTCGTGTGTCTACGTGGGGTGTTTGTCTCACGTTGGTGTCTGATGTCCACTTTACGTTCTCTGAGTGAGTCTGTTTGTCAGTCCTCTGTATGTTTCTCCAAAGTATGTGCTGGCCTACCTGTTGCAGGGAATTTTGTAGACTGTTGGTGTTGCTGTGTGGTTTTGTGTTCTTTTTCCTAACCAAGTGCCCAATTTCCTTCCCCGTGCCATCGCCAACTACTAAACCTGATGGTCTAATTAATTGTCCTCCCCAGTGTGCAAGACAAGTCTGAATCTGGGACCACAAGGTAGCATAGGTGGCTTTTCTGTATTTGCTTTACTCTCTTTGATGTTGGTGGTTTTTCGGAGTGATGATCTGAGCATTGTCTCTGGGTATTGGAAATTTCTGAATGCTGCAGTGATATAGTTCAGTTCTGAGGTAAAGCCTGATGACAACCACTGGCTACATTCACTTGATGATAGGATGAAATCGAGGGTAGTTATTGGGCTCTACTTCAGAGCACTCCGAATTTGTAATAAGGAATACTTAGCAGAGGAGCTGAATTATATTACCAGTGTTAAGAAATCTCCCCTTGTAAGGGGCTGAAAGCCCTTGGTATGTATATGTATTGGTGAGGAAGTCATGTTAGGGGGTGCACAAATGCAGTCGACCTTTCTTTGCCACCATCTCTGAAGGTCATATTTCGGTTTAACCTTCATCGTGTCAAACGGTTCTCGCAATCTAGTTTTACTGTCGTTTTCTGTCGGGGAGGGACAAGGGTCTAACGATAGTTGCCGGCTACAGTGAGGCCCATGGGCTTCTGGTTATATAAAGTTAAGTAAAGAAGGTAACAGAAGGCGGGTGATTAAAGTTAAAAGTTAGATGACATAAGTCGAGGTCAGGTGACGCAAGTCAAGGTCAGATGACGTAAGCCGAGGTCAGATGACGTAAGTCAAGGTCAGATGGTGACATTTGAGAGGAAACCGTTTTATTTATTTATTTTTTTTAAAGCGAGGTTATTGTGGTGGTCCTGGTTGCAGCAGATCTATCTGTGGAATGCTACAAGTGAGAGATATGCCCCTAAGCGAATGTCAGAAAGTGCTCAGTCTGAACAACAAAAGGTTGCCAAGGAATTGAACGTATCAAGGCTGTTGACATCCTAATAGAATTAACATTTTTTTTTTTAACAAGACCCCTTTCAAAACAAAGTCAATAATGTATATCATTGTATGGACTCTGATTTATGTTTCTATTTCTCTCAGTTTTCAATTTCTCTTACTTTCCTCCTTATCTCCTTCATGTCTTTATTCAACTGTATAATAAAAAATGTAAATAAAATATTTGCCTTTCGTTGACTGGTTATGGAATGTTTTGTATTACAGTATATCTTCTGGGACCAATGATGCACAGTTGGCTTCACTTGTATGTACTACAGGGGCAAATATTTATAAAATATCTAAAATGTCATAAAAAATAATGAATGTGTGATCCACAGCTCTCAAGAAAGCCAACACAAAACTAGCACAAAAGTGGAGACATGTGAATATAGAGTATGTTGAGTCTTCACCATTTTAGAGTACCTTGCATATGTATTTTTCAAATGAAGAGATGTCCCTGAGGTACACAAATTATAAATTGTATGTACGGTCAGAGATGTTCTTTAGAAAGAGAATGAAAGGGAGGTGGGTTAACTAGCTCCCTCTTGGGAAGTCTTCCAGTTTTTCTTGAGAAAACACTACCATAAATCTGGAGTGCACAGATTTCTGTGTACTCCAAGATGACCATAGACTATGGAAGTTTACTTTAAATCGTTCCTAACTTAAAATGCCAGTTATCAAAAACTTTTCTATTTAGTGAGTTGGTGCATATAAATTGTGATCCACCCTTACACTTCTGTTTATTTGCAAGAATCCTCCCAAGATTGAATGAGGGCACTTCGTGAAAAGATGCCAGAACGAAACATCCGACAGACACTTCAAAAGACTGAACAACAATCCCAACCAGCCACGGGAAGAGAGTCTGTGCCCTGAGGAATCTTACTCTAGTGCAGGGGCAGAGGGAACCTCCATTCTTTAAAAGGCCAAGTAATTCACCATGGTCTTGGATTATGTGCTGGTCTCATGATTATCCTCCCAGATGAGAGCTCAGAGCTCATACATGCCCGATCTATGGGTAATGCTGTGACCCTACACATGCATATATCCAACTCCTTGCCTATGAGAATTGAAGTACTGTCTTACAGTGCAGCGATGCTGAAATTATTTCAGTCCTGGGTGGGAATTAAACTTGGACTGCTGGATTAGCAATCGTGAACTGTAGTCCCCCATCTGGAGTTCTTGGGGTGAAGGGGTGAGTTGTGGGTATTTGCGAACTGGCCTTTTACTACAAAAGTTAGTGTTTGACTCTTGGTGGGGATCATCACAAATGATATTATGTTGTTGCAACTAGTTGGATATTTTTTTCATTAGTTGCCAAACCCTCAAGACTCCTTCTCCTCTACATCCCCTTCTTCCATCTCTTCCTCTTCCTCCTACTCCTCCCCCTCCTCCGAGTTTTTCGTTGTGGTTCTCGCACATACCTGATAGGCATCATGCCGAAAGTGATGTTCTTCGAAGACATGTCATAGGTGCACCGGATCTTGTAGATCTTATCTGTCTTCGTCATCACCACAGAATGGTGTTGGATCACCACCGTATTGGTGTAGACACCACCCTGAAAAACACAAGTTATCATTATCATTGGTAGGAATAGAAGGAAACTCAGTTGTGTGAGTTCCTCTAAAGTTTTGGGCAGATGTCTTCCTTCAGAACAGCATTTCATAAACTGGGGTGCTGGGAAGTGCTGAATACATGACAGTACTTCACTTTCCTTTATATTTCTAGTAATCACATGTTAACTAGAGTTAAGGGCTGCTACAATGCCTAGACCTGACTACAGGGGTGCCCTTAGTGTTGGGAAAGGTTAAGAAATGCTGCCTCAGAAAAATTACTGAAAGAAGAATTTATACAAGTATTTGTGTGTACTATTAACCTAATGTCGTTTCTAGGTCACCTGTTGATCCAAGGTGACCCTGTAGATTCTCCACAGGTCATTCTCTGTCATTATTTATTATAAAGAATACATCTTATGGGCAGTAATTAGATGCCATGGTTTAAAGCTTCGATTGCCATTTGGGTGAAACACATCTTTGTTCTGACTTTCAGTTGATTCATTCTGAATGCCAAACTATAGCAATGGAGCATTGTACATGAGTTTGTCCCTTAGCAGTGTGATGTGCTGGGTATTCTTCATGGTCAAGACCAACTGAAAGGTTGTTTGGGGTCAAGGTCAACATATTCATCTATGTATATCTATCTGTATACTAAGGGCCTTTTCCCCCCTTATAAGGAAGGTAGCCAAGTCAAAGGCATTTATTCACTCCCACCCATTCCACTCCCATCCACCATCCCTTCCTCCCTCTCATCTTAGCTCCTCATGGATGAAGGGTCATCCCTGTCTCCTGCCCATTTTGCCTGGGTCAGAAGCAATGCAGCAAGACACAGTGCGAGTACATTCCCAGCAAGGCCAATTCTCTCAATTGACGACACTCCTTCCCCCATCCCCTCGTGCTCTCTGCTGTCGAAAATGCCCCCCATCCTCCCACAGTGGACTAATTAGGGGAGGTTATCTTGACCAATTAAAATCTCATTTACCCCGGGGTTTGTCCTCCCACCGATTAAAATTGTCCAGCGACAACAATAACAGAAGTCAGACATTGATTTGGAAACTCACCAGACATACACTTTGGTGCCAGAAATACTCTCTGGTGCCAAATGTAAAATATGGAATATAATAAACTAAATAGGCTAATCAAACTTATTGAACAGATAACATGCTCACTCTCACAGATTAGTGACATCCTATATGAACTTTATTCTGGCAAACAGAGGACACTCTTAGTGGGGTCCCGACCCCTCATGGCCCCTGCCTCTCCCCTCACAATTGACTAAAATCATTACATTTTTATTCATTCTGAATGTCTCCAGATGATTTTATTCACATGGAACAGTACTGCTTTGAGCCCTGACACCCTCCCCCCTTCCAACTGTCATGCTGACACGTTGACCAAATTCGCACATGACATATTCTGATGTCAGCATGAAATCAGCTGTAACAGTACTTACTTTTATGTACTACAAGTTGTACGGGTGATCCCACAAACTGGTTTTATGACCAGGTGAAGAATAAGAAGAAGAAGACTATGGCTAATGGTAAAACAGAGAGGAGGGTGAACTTGAGCATATACGCATCCTTCCTCATAAAAAAAAAAAAAAAAAAAAAAAAAAAAAAAAAAAAAAAAAAAAAAAAAAAAAAAAAAAAAAAAAAAAAAAAAAAAAAAAAAAAAAAAAAACTGAACCTACACCTTGCAACGAAGAAGTCAAATAATAGTAGAACCTTTACAAATGAAAAATAAGTGAATAAATAAAAGAATATATATATACACACACACTAGTTGAATAAACAAAATTTCCTAAATAAAAGAATGAATAAAGAGATAAATGAATATATAGATAGGTAATTAAATAAAGATAAATATAAAGATAGATCAAAGAATATATAAATAAACAAACACATAAGCAAAATACATACGATACTCTGTGTGTTGCAGTCTTGTCCTGTCATCGTCAAATCGAGTTGGAATTTGCTTGAGTTGATGACGTCAATATTACAAGTTTCTGAACGACCCAAAGCGTAGACACGTCCATTGAACGGGCGGTTGGTCAGCACGTCCACGGCGATGCGCGTGTCTTTACAGTGCACTGACACTACAGAAGGAAGTAAAAAGTCGTGTCATGGTTGACCAATGTTTATAATAATTTGTTTTGAAGCTTTATGCATCGGGTGACATTTTGTCTAATTCCCGTTTTCTCTCATCTATTTCTCTCTTGGTAGAGGTGTAGTTGTTTTGACTGTGATTAGTGTTGCACATGTCCAATAAATGGTGTAAATGGCCAAAATTATTTATGTATATATATATATATATATATATATATATATATATATATATATATATATATATATATATATATATACATATACACATACACACTCACACGCCTCATTTGAAAATGCTGTGAAGTTTGCTTGTTAAATGGATGCCCAGGATCAAATTTGAGCCCTCATATTTGTTGAACCACATGTGTCAGACTTCTCACAAGATCAGTAGATTTAAGGTGGCGTCACACTAGGCATTCCTTGCTAGTATGCCACTTGCTTTTGCTATTTTGAGTAGAAATGACTTTGACAGTTATGATCTTTCGTTTTTATAATTATTCATGTCTCATGCAGGGCGAAGCTGAATGACGAACTAAGAGAAGTTAAACCTAGAATACGAATACATTGTTGACATGTTCTTACAGAAGTTCTAGAATATTGTAACCAAATTCATTTCTACTCAAATGAAGTAGCAAAAATAAGTAGCATGCTAGCCTAGTATGCTGCCATCTTCATGTCATATGCTTTGATGAAAAAGAAAGACCACACTTCAGTATGGTTCTTCTATTTGTCAACTATAAATTACATAACAGCAGAATCCATGTACAGTATGTCATTGAATATCTTAATTTATCATCTGCTCAGTCAGGAACTACCTGAGGCAGAGCTCCCAAGGAACATGGGTCAGGATAATGATGAGCCATCTGGTCGAGGTAGTTAAAAAGAAAGAAAGAAAAAATCAAAGCAAACTGTTCTTCATGTAGTCAGCCTCATCTGCTGAGTGAAGGAGATATTAACAACCTCGTCCGCAATTAAACGCATCTAACTAACAAGTTAGCAATAACCGACTAGGTCAGGAACCACAGGCTCAAAAGAACCCATTGTGCAAGTGAGTGACACTCTAACTTACCTTCATAGCAAACACCTGTTGGATCGCAGTTAGCGTTCCCTCCATCTCCACCAGTGGACTCTCCCAAGTCTGGTCTGGAGGTCTGGATTCCTATTCCAGAGGATGTACTTGAGGAAGAGGAAGAGGAAGAAGAAGAAGAGGAAGATCCTCCTCCTCCTCCAGCACTATCGGTGAGACCTGACGATGCTGGAGTTACAGACACGTCAAGAGATCCTGTTGGACATACGGACATTAGACATTAAGAATAACCTTTGGCTGGGCAACCACAGAGCTTGATATCTTTATATTCATGGTACATTCAGCACAATCTCCTGGGAGGACATAACCATGAAATGCTAAGCGCGGCATACAAACTCGAGTCCAAGGCAGCAGCGCGAGGTCGAGACAGGTCAAGAAAGGTTGACATTTGTTATGAGAATATAGATGCTCCTCGACTTACAAACAAAGCCTCAACCCTACTTAAACAGTTTTAAAGGTGAGAAATCCAAGATTAAAGTATGTTAGCATTACAATTTATTTTTGTCTTTACGAACATTCGACTTACGAACTTTCAGACATATGAATGAAGCCTCAAGCCTACTGTACCCATTTCAAAGGTAAGAAATCCAACATTAAAGTATTAGTATTACAATTTATTTTTGTTTCATGTATCTTAGTTATGTGTTTTAGGATATGAAAACATGTACTGCCTTTGTATCATACATATACATGTAGATTTGAGTACTTTTAAAAATGAACGGCCGTTTGGTACGTAACTCATTCGTAAGCTGAGGAGTGTCTGTATAATAGAGGTGAGCTAAGGACTGGGAACAGGTAGGTCAAGAAGAGTCAAAAACCAGTAGGAATGAAAATGAGACCTTTCCAGAAGGATCAGAAGAGAAAGAATTGCAAGCCGTGGGACTCGATCCACAAAGAAAATCCCAACATGTGAAACTGGTCACAACCCAAAACAACTTTTAACATATTTTTCCAACTGTCACCAAGCGATTCTATTTAGCTCCAGAGCCACACTGTGACCCCTTAAGGAAGGGGTTCTCAACCTCTTTCCTTGTTCTCTGTTCTTATGTATTGCTGTTTGTTATCCTCCTAGAAATCCCATCACTAGTGAATAGAACCTTAGTGCATCCACTAAGTTTCACTAGTTTTTGATTTGTGGTTCTGTTTGTGAACTATTGTGGCCGACAAAGTGTCAATGAAGCAAAGGTTAAGAACCACTGCCTAGCATTATAACACTGGGCTATTTTTCCTATGATTGTTAGAGCAGATTTGCAGCCTGCAGCTTTCAGAAAGGAATTTGATATGGTGGAGGAAAATAAATTTCCCTCGGCTTATCAAATGTCACCTTATCTCACATTTAATGAAACAATCTGGTGTTGTAGCCATATAGAAATATAAAGTACATTGCTTGAATCAAGGAGTTATATTGAAGGAATCTTCTCTATAATTTTCAGGAACCATCATAGTTCTGAATCTATCTATTTTTCCAGTGTATTTTTTCAGCAATATTTCATGGTCTATTTCTGTTTATTGTGGAAGAAAAAAAAAGTCCATCTTGGTTATTTTACTTGCAATGGGATTTGAAAACTGAAGTTCTCAAATCATCTTGCTCAATTTTTACAACATTGTCTTTATTTTGGGGAAGTTCTTCTTTAGCAGAAGAACTATGACCAATTCCTCAAGTTTGGAGTTGTTTGTGAGTCCTGCCCCCCACACAAAAAAAAAAAGGAGATTGAAAAAAACACTAGAAAAAAGGACTGTCTAGAAGTTCATGGTGCACAAGACCCACATACACACAAAACTCCCCCAATTGTAAGGCCTGTCTCAGAAATTAATGTTCTTCTTTCAAGTTTGTCCTTAGTACTCTTACAGGTATGTGAACCTAATCCATGATATGTCGAAATTTTGTCATTCATTTCTCAAATCTTGTCATTAAGAGAGTTTTGTATATTGAAGGCCCGGCTGGGAAAATATGAAATACATCGCAAACGATAATAACAAATGTCTCAGAATAGATATGAAAAAATAACAACAACAAAGAAAACAGTTCAGTCCAGCAAGATGATATGCTCACTCAAACCCGGCAACTCTGGAGAATGGGACTAAAGAAGATTGTCTTTCCAGGTAGAAGAAAAGCTTGGAAAGGATGTCCTTAGAACATAAGAACATAAGAATGAAGGAGACTGCAAGAGACCATAAGGCCTACACTAGGCAGCTCCTTAGGGATCTAAAAATCCTATACTAAACACACTAAGTAATACAGGGACCCAGATTAGATCTAACATGCTATATTTGAGTTACAGATTCGATCAGATTTTCTGTTTCCAATATGGTGATGCCTTTGACAGATACTGGAGCCAGTACCAACCCCTGACGACTGGTTTAGCTGAAGGAAAGATTTTTTTTTTTTCTCAGTTGCTTTCTTGTACAATCCAAAAGAAAGTCTGTAAGGGGAAATGTTGGGGCGAAGAGGTTCGAGAACATCTGACTATGTCGAAGGTCGCAAGTGCAGTTTTGGGAATACAGAGAAAAAAAGATAGGCATTCTACATGCAAGACCATCCCTACATTCCATGCAAATGGTCTAAAGGTTCTCCTTTGTGCTCAAAGGTTTGATATATATGTTTTTTTTTTCACTAAAATTGCCCTATTCATTTCTTCCTTTACTTTTGAGGCCAATGAGTAGATTTTGGCATTAAAAAAGAAGAAGGAAAAAAATAAATAAATACAAAATAAATAAATAAATAAACAACTTGTTCAACACCCTGGAGCACTGCAACCACCATTTTTGTTAGTAATCAGTAGACAATTTGATTCAGCTTGGGAGTCTTCCCCCTAACTGAAGACAAAATCAGTTGGGAAAAAAACCTGCATACATGGCTGTACATTACAGAAGTTTGTCCCTTCAACTTGATAATGCTCTTTACATATTCTGCTCTGGCTGAAGCTAGCCTTTTACCCAGATTAGAGAAAAGAATGGTGTCTGCATGGGTTGAGACATCAACTGGCCCTGAGCCTATCCTTCCATCTAAACTAAGCCCTCTGGTGATGGAAGAAAGAACCAGCCTTAAAATCGTGGGACACTTCAATCCAATGCCACAGTGTCTAGGTTCTTTCTGATGTTAGCCAGAACTAGTATATATATATATATATAAATATATATATATATATATATATATATATATATATATATATATATATATATATATATATATATATATATATATATATATATATATATATAAAATATGTTAATAAGAACACAGGTACGTGTGTTCACTTATGCAAAGTAGACCACTTGGAAAAAAGAAACTAGTGAAGCAGAGTGCTTTCGTATATCTTCAGTGCAAAAAGTACTTTTTGCACTGAAGATATGATATACAAAAGTGCTCTGCTTCATTAGTTTCTTTTTTCCAAGTGGTCTACTTTGCATATATATATATATATATATGTATATATATATATATATATATATATATATATATATATATATATATATATATATATATATATATATATATACACTCTATATACCAAGGACTTTTTTCCCCCTTATATGGAAGGTAGCCAAGTCAAAGGCACGCATCCATTTCCACCCATTCCACTCCCATCTACCACTCTTTCCACCCTCTCATCTTAGCTCCTCCTGGATGAAGGATCACCCCTGTCTCTTGCCTAAGATTTGGGTTAGCCAGAACAAAATTTGCAAAGTGTGCCACCAGTATCGAAGGGGCCTCGGAAGAGAATGAGAAGTTAACTAAAGGTTAAGTATAAGGTTAAGTATTGATTACAGTTAGGTATTAATCTTAGTCATGTTTTAGTTAGTCTGGAAAGTGGATCAAAGGCACAGGAAGTAATGGAGCTCAAGTTAGATCAAATGGATTGGGTCAGAATCTGACGGATTCTGTCATAGACCTCCCGATTGGTAAGATACTATCACGGAAACATGACACACACTCATAATATATCAAAACCTTGCAATTATATTGTTCCCTCTTATGATTTATTTAGTCAAACATTACACCCCCACCCTGTCAGGACACTAGGACGGTGCCCCTTACAGAGGGCTTTGTAGTGTGGAATTTAATGAACCATACCCTTGGTCCAACTCACTGGCGGCAGAGTTCGAGGCACCGTCACCTTGACCTCTCCCACAAGTAGTGACGTTCTAACCCTCTTGGCCAGTGAACATCCTCCCCTTTTGTTGTAGTTATAAAAATTCACTTACAGAAAATATATCTTAATATAAGAGGCAGAAAAAACTGTTCTCAATTTAGCATTTTTTCCCCTACCTCTCCTTAGTAGATTAAAATTGCCTACCCAAAACAGAAACCCATAATGCAAGTAGCTGTACAGAAAAGGAGGTTGAAAGGGGGGTATTGCATAGTTACATTAGCATATCTGGACCTCAACAGTAATGTTAAAATTTCTTCCTGTGCCTTCAAGTCTGTCTTGATCACTTCAAGCCTACATGCATATGATTTTTATCATTATTATTATTATTAAGGTCGTAGTAAGCTTATTTCCAAATAGTTCAAGGAATTGTTTGATTTGATCCACTCATTACTCATTCATGGCGACCTTTCATATTGATTCTGCTCAGAAAAATCAGACTATTTTATTCAGCTGAGAGCCAACCCTGGCTGAAGTGGGGTAATGGCTGAAAGGATCTTTGTTCAGGCTGGGGGGGGGGTATTCAGCCTTTTGATGAATAAAATCAGCTGGTGTCTGGTACAACATCATTGTGTTGAAAGGGTTGATGAGAAATGCTATGGACATTTGAATATGATCCAAGACATATATACATATATATATATATTTATATACATACTTGTATATACATCTCATGAGTCAAGTTGATGTGTCCTCAAATGTATGTCCCTTGCACTGACTCTTAGGAAATAAGCTCACACAGCCTTTACAATGCAACTTTCTTTTCTTCATGCGAAGATCATTCTGGAAAAAGGCCGTGCTAGAGTGTGCGACACCTGGTCTGCAAGCAATTGTTCCTAGTCGTCTTCTTACCGAGCTCGCTAACGCCTTCGATGCTAACGTGTCTCGCGATGGAAGACTTGTCAAAACACATAATTTGAGTGATGTAGCGATTGTCACGGGTAGTCAACTGCTTACAGATCGTATTGTCCCATTGTTCTGTAAGTTCACGGGGTCAGTCTGTCTTAACACAAGTCCAGGATGTCTGGGAGTTGGGGGAGGGGGGAAGGTGGAGTGGAAATAGAGTTCTGGTGATATATGTGGGTTTGGTTGTGTTGAAAATTGACAGGAAAGAGAGGTGTGATGAAATTTTCAACAAGTGTGCCTGAGCATAATACACAAGAAGGATCAACGAGGAAGTTTGTCAGGTATAGCTGTTTGGGTAAATGTGCATTTGTGCAGTGTGGGTGAATTTTTTAATTCTTTATCTGAAATGCAGTTTTGTAAAGGTAAAGAGGGTCACTGAAGAGATACACTTAGTAATATAAAATAAATAAATGCTCCCTGATATCAAAGAAGACATACATTTGTTTCTTTATGCTTCGTGAACTCTGATGAAAGATGAAGAGTTTGAGACATCTGCAAAATGCATGTGCCATACCATTCATCTCTTTTTGAAACATCAGAAAAAAAATGTATGTGTATATGCATCCAAAAAACATGTCTATTGTTTATCTCCAATATGGAAAAAAAAAAAAAAAAAAAAAAAAAAAAAAAAAAAAAAAAAAAAAAAGGAAGAGATGTGTAGGAAGAGGTTGTATATTTGGGAATATGTATAGATAAACATTTGAATACAAAAATTAAGAAAAAAAAAAAAGGCTCGTAGAAGGACGAAAGTGTAATTCAAATTTAATTTAAGATGGTATGTGGTTTATTTTGGGGGAAAACTGTGACTTGCTAATATTTTGCTGTGTACATGCATACATCCAAGTGAATATGGAGGGAATACTGTGCTGTGTTTTTTCTTTTATAATTTAAAAAAGCATGTGTTATTATAAAATGGATTAGTGCAATCATAGAAAATGAATGTTTTAAGTGGAGGTGCAACTTTGCAGTATTGGTGGTTAATTAATGTACAAAGTAACCGTATATGATGTAAATTATAAGACAAAATCTGTTTGGATACCTTTGAAGCAGTTTAATGGTGAGTAGGGATGCAATGCAACGTTAGCAAAATTAATTATATCTCTTGCTCATTTAAAGTATATATTCATGCATTACATTATTATAAGTTTCTAAATCAAAGTTAATTCTATATGTACAAATATGTTAATTTATTGTGTATATGCATATACTTGCATATGTACTCAGCAAGCATATATATATATATATATATATATATATCTATATATATATATATATTACACATGTATATACATGTATAGTTATACATACACATACAAATATACATATATTTTGTATACATATACAAATATTTACAAACATGTTTATATTATGTATACAGGTTACAAACATGCATTACATATTGCAATAAATTAGGCCATGCACAATTGCATCAGTCTGAATTTCAGCGTTCTGTTCCTCATTCTTCCCACATCATCACATTTCATTCCTAGATCTGTATTATTCCAATATCATGCAGACACATCTTTCATTTCTTTTGGATTTGTATTTCAAAGATATATATTTTTTTTTTATGGAATAGTTAGGTTAGGATTTATTAGGTTAGGAGCTATTGGACAAGGTAAATTTCATCTTAAATATCCATGCTTGCATGATTCTGGAATTTTACCCATTTGGCTTTTGTTCCCTCGCTGAAAGTTGACTGGTGTAGTGGCAGATAAGTGTAACTAAGGCTACATAAGTACTTACTTGAGCACACATTTTCGTAATAAGTTCCTGTTGGTTCACCATTGTCCAGGAGAGGTCTGTTGGGGGTATGAATCATTTAGTCATGCATCAAAGTACTTCGTTCAATGAGCAACAAAAGTGGTTTAAAAAGACAATTACTGACAGAATGGTCAGAATAGACACCATCTGAAGATAAGCTATTATTCAGAATTCAAACACTATAGAACAAAACAGAAGCATATTTAATATTGCATCCTCTTTAATTAATTTAATTCCTGTAATTTGAAAGACTTTAGACGGGATCCCGTGGGATATCCTGGCCTAGTATCCCTTCGTCAACCATTCCAAGATGTATAAATAGCTTAGACATTGTATTTTGCATCTGTGTACTTGATAAAGCTTCAACAAATGAAATGTACCTTTGATAAATGTCCCATCCCCACATGGTATCTGATCAAGAACAAAAGTATCTTCAAGTATTTCTACCTTTTGAGATTTATAGAAGGAAACAGATACTGAGATGGCTACCTTGAGTGCTTGAGTTGTAGAAATTAAGGAGCTGAGGAAGTCTGCAAAGAGGCGTTTGCGGCTAAATAAAAGTGCAGATTTTTGGGGGGATTCTGAAAGGGTTTGGCTTCAGAGGAAGTACAGGATCTGAGTAGGTTCTGATCCCAAAGAATAAGTAGTTTGAAGAGGTTACCAGTTCATAGGAGCTTCTTCCTCAAAAGAAACTAAAAAATTTCTTTGTTAGGAAACTGTGTGAGTACTGAAGAAGCATGATATTCGATGATTTGGGTTTCAGGAAATATTACTATTGAAGGTATGTAGATGATGGAAATGTTTATATTGTAAAGGATTATACTCCAAGAAGAAAAGCTGTCCCAAAACATTTTCATAATTATTTTTCCTAAGAAGATGGAAATGATTTGGAAGAATATGAAATCCATATAGAGACTGGTTATGTATACAGATTGCCTTTTGTAGGATTCAATCAGATGTTGGATATATTCATTAGTAAATAAGATAAATATTTTCTTAGGATGAAATAATTCTAGAATCACTATATCTAACCTTAGCTCCTAGTGAGAATTCTTCTAGTTGAATGTATTAGTAAATTAGATAAACACCAGATTTCCTATGGTGAAAGCATTCTAGCATCACTATGTCTGAGCTTAGCTCCTAGCAAGATAAACCATAGGTTTCATATGATGAAAACAATCTAAAATCATCTTGTCTAAGCTTAGCTCCTAGCAAGGTAAACAAGAGGTTTAATATGATGAAAACAATCGAGCATCGCTGTGTCTAAGCTCAGCTCCTAGCAAGAATTCTTCAAATTAAAGTTTACATGAGAATTCACCTGTCTGTGGAGAGGTAGGTGGCAGGTCCATCAAGAAGTGTTTTGTGATCAAGATGGAAGAGCTGGCAATTGTACGCGCTCCCAGAGGGAGGTCCTTTGTACAAGAAAGAACGGCACAGGAATTCACTCTCAATCTCACAAGCTCGTCTGCAGGCGGCATCACTGTTGGCCTGGTGAAGAAGGAGCAATGAGATTGAATGCAACAAGGCACAAGGAAGGTGCTCCGTGGCCTGGTGACATGGGTTGCTTTGCACACTGGTGATGTGTGCATGTAAGTGCTTTATCATGCCACACACACATGTATGCATGCAAACACTCAAACACAAATGCATGTACATACACATGATTTCTCTCTCTCTCACAGACACGCACACAGTTTTTTATTGACCAAAGAACTGCAGGGATTTCTTGATTTATGTGAGGGATACATTCCTGAAGGGATTGAGTAATGTAAAAATTGCATAAACTAGTGAGCAGTTATCTTTTACTATTGCTTACTTGATTTTTTACTACTTTGTGTTAGTCTAAATATTCTATGTAATATGAAAAAATGACTAGGTTTTTTTCCCTCATATTATTCCAAAATTGCATATCCTAAACTCACACAAATCGAGAAATCTCTGTACATATGTACAGTACATTCAAGGTAACATGGTCCAATATAAAATACAATCATATATAAAACGACAGAAAAATTTTCACATGAATAATGGCAAAATAGTCAATCCTATAAATAGCAATGGTAACAACACAGTATTAGGTATAAACTTTAAGTAACAAATTATACTGTGAATATATCTACAGGTATAACATTTATAGTCATTCTACATATCATGCTAATTCAATAACACAAAAATAATGCTACTGTACTGTTATTACAAATTTCTATAAACTTTTTTGACTTCATAAATATATTTACATAAATCGACCAAATGGTCTTCACCAAATAAGGTCAATGTAGGTACATCAAAACAAGGAAATCTATCCTGTAGGTGTGCCATTAGTGGATACTCCAGTGACACATGGCACAGTTTGAATATGACCCTTGTTGCTCTGACATAACTGCTGTTTCCATGGCACATGACTTTATCTCCCAGTCTCTACTTTAAGATCGTACATCTGTAAAGGTTTGCCATGTGTGGTTTGGAATGTACATTCTGCTAGAATACACCTTGTACACACTCAAATTTAGTAACTGCCTGGTTTGCTGGACATTATTTCTATTATTTTTTCTAATGAAATGGTGTCAGTATTATAATGAAGGGCTTTACTGATGATTCCGTAGCCAGGGGTTTTTGCACTTTGAAATAATTGATAAACGAGATGAAAAGGCTCCTATGCCAGGTGCCCTAAGCTTTGATTCTAGAAACTGTTTTCTATTTATTGCCAAACCGTGAGACACAGGATAAATTCCTGATTCTACGAGACACCTATGAATACTATTAAACATTTGACTAGTTTATTACACTGCCTCAACAGTTGTTGTTAAGCCATTAGAGAAGCTTTAGAGAAGATTAGGCGTGATGACCACGTCAAACCTTTTACGTTTGTAGGTAAATGGTATATCTGTATTGGGCACACAAAACACTACAATCTTGTTGACCACAGTGAGTGAACTAAGCATCCGAGTACAGATATTCATTTAAGGTAATTGTAATGGTGACATATATTCCTTGTGTGTTATATATACATATTTGTAATATTGTTTATATATTATTGTATATTTAATGTATTATTGTGAGAACCAAGTGTTCGTTTAAGCGTGTATGTTTTTCCCGCAAAGTCCGAGCTTGGTAGCGTCGGAAAGTCAATCATAATTCCGTACGCACGCTCGTCTTTGCTGTGCCAATTAATTTGAATATTTCACTCAAATTGTTTCATTTCGCCACCCCGTACATAACTTGTGATCTGATGTTGGACACTTAATGGCGCCTTATTACTATCATTAAAGAAATAAAAAGACAAGTTGGTTACCATTAGTTCCTTGTCGACATAGTAGTGGAGGTTAACGTAATGGGCCACGCGCAAAGCCTGCACGCCGAACTCGGGGAGATCGAAGTCGCGTCCGCCGCTGCAAGCGTCATCAGCTGGAAAACCCAAATCAAGTCAGGAACCTCTTCAGGAGGGAAGAACTCCAACAGATATTACCGAAGAGGAGGAACATATGTATGCAGAGTATATATTTTTTATACTGTAATTCTTATTATGATTTAGTTGTATATGCCCCATGATTGTATTCCCACCAAAATGAATTTTATTTTTATGAAAGCCTGGCGAACTTCTGAGCAAGTGCTATGGGAAGAATACAAAGTAAACGAAGTATTCATTGTCGTAACCTTAAACAAAAACACACACACACAATTCGTAGCGCAGTGGTAGAGTTCCCGGACGACACTACGGCTGTCGGGGTTCGAATCCCGCCCAGGGCTGAAATAATTTCAGTATCGCTGCGCTGCGAGTCGTTACTCCAACTCTAGAGGGCGGGGAGTTGGGTGTATGTGCGTGTAAGGTCAGCATTACCCATAGATCGGTCATATATGAGCTCTCTTCAGGGAGGGAAATTGGCGTCGATCACGAGTCTAACACGTGATCCAAGACCATGGTGAATCACACACACTCGCACAAGGGATAAGAGAGGAAGCGACGTGTCTTCATGAAACCCTGACGACAGCTGAGTTCCCACTGATTAACGACCCGAGAGGTGAGAGTTCTTCTAGACTGGTTTTCTTTTTCTTCCATTCACGATAACTACTGCCTTCGCTGATTGCATGATTTAGTGTGAACACTGTTCCCAACCTCGTAATAACTACAAGTGATTCAGTCAATTTGGTGTGTGTTGCCTGCCCGCCTCTCTCTCTCTCTATGCATATGTGTGTCTATGTGCATCTGTGTACATTAGATCTTTATATGTATATTACACGCGGTTTTCTCACGTTTACGTGTATTAATGCGGACAGTAAATTACCTATACCATAATACTTTGAAACTGTCGTAATAAATACTCTTTGGTTAAGTATCTCTTGTTTTCTAAACGCGGTAGTTTTCTTATAACAAATGTAATTTAAGAAATAATACCAAAATAACATCAGGTCAATTTGTATAGATTTGATATCCAACGGATCAGGTTTGAAAGTCGATAGCGACGTAAGTCAGAGACCACTCGGCGACGTAAGTCGGAAACGACTCGACGACCGTATAAGATGGATAATCAGTTCGCAAATTCTTTCATCATTTGCCATCTTGTCATCAATGGTCTGTTGTTTCTTATTCCCCTTCACCCACACGAGCAAATGTCTGCAATCCTCAAAAGATGAGAAAATAGTAGTGGCTACCCCTCTTTGCAGAAAAGGGACACGCGAATGTGTGTGTGTGTATTTACCTAATTGTATTTACTTAATTGCAGTATACAGGAAGTGAACAACGCTCATTGGGTCCCGTCTCCTACTCTCCTATTTATCATACCCTGATTTTTTAATGTGGTGCTAGGTGTGTATTTACCTAGTTCTATCTTAGGGAAGGGGAGCTATGCTCGTGATGTGTGTGTTCAAGAACTCTTGTATATATGCAGAAATACCCACACACTGATGTCTATTTCCATAAAAAAATCGTATCTACACACCTGCCATTCACTCCGTGAAGGTTAAAAAAAGAGAGAGAGAAAGAGAGAATACAAAGACGTTACATCAGAGCCAGCCACCAGCCCGGCCAACCGGGACTCTGGGACCCACCTTGTAGACAGAGGTTCTCGAAGTAGTCCACGCCGCTAACGTCCACCATCTCAATGACTTCATCGGCCGAGCGTCGGTCGTATTCGCTCAAATGACACTGCAGCGTCACGTAGTTATATTCTGCACTTCGACACGTGAATTGGCGCTGTGGACGTGACACACAAGTTAGATCCTTCTACGATCTTGTTGATAAATCCCCCTCGACGTTTGTTTCTACCTCGAAGGGTTTTAGATAAAAAATGGGAAATGAACGAAGAAGTAAAAGAGACATTACGATGGCATGTGCCCCAGGGACCGAGTTTATAAAGGGTCTGGAGATAAATCTTTAAAATGGAGATTTTACCAAAATCTCGGCGACATAAATGCTTATGTCTAGACATAAGCGTGTAGGTCACCGACATAGGGATTTAGGTAAAATCTCCGCCATTTGGAAGATTTATTTCTAGACTTAGGGGTTAGGATCTTTTATAAATTCGGTCCCAATTTCCTTCCCCAAGACAAGAACATAAAACATAGTTGAATGGCTGAAAATGTTAGATATTGACAATCACTGGGAAAAATGAAAAATAACGATAATGAAGCCATTAGCTATTTAAAGAGAGGTGTGATATGATTGCATCGTTCAGAGCTATGAAAAGAAATGGACATACTCGACAAAGAGGACTTTACAGTATGGGACAGAAGAAAATTTAAAGAGCATAGAAAGGAATTTATGACAAAGTGTTAGAAGACTATTAAAAGAAATTTATATTATTTTTCTTTAAGAGAAAATTGGATAACTTTAAGAATAGGGATGACAGGTGGGTAGGCGACCCAACGTCCCCCCCGCAAAAAAAAAAAAAAAAAAGGCTTACCGTAACTGACATGGCTTTGCCCTACCAAAGGTTACTACATCCTCACCTCTTCCAGGCAGTGCTCGAGGCAAGCTTCCTTCGTCGACGTGAAAATGAGCGCGTTGTCTTTGCCTTTCAGCATCTTGTTGGGGACTCGCTCGAAGGTCCATGGCCTCTTGCAGACCTTATCTGTGGATGAAAAGACAAAGGGGGACACGTTAAGTATTGGGAGGATAGATGGTAAGGGACATGAAACTGCCTAGTGTAAGCCTTACGGTCTCTTGCAGTCTCCATTATTATGTTCAGGTCACGTGAAGAACTGTAACCCCAGACCCCTTTCACAGGGTGACAGTTCTTCATGTGAGCTACCCTAGGGTGACAATTGTTCATGTGGGGCGCCATCCTGGGTTACGATTCTTCGGTTGTGTAAGTTGATGACAATAAGCATGACCCTCATTCAACCTAACCTAACCTAATTTTTACCCCATTGTTGATATTCGGCGCACTGGGGTGACAATTCTTCAGGTGGGATCTCATGGGAAATAAGAGGGAAACATTCACACAATTACAATGTAGAGATATTTCGTAAAATGAGTTTAATCTTTCGTCAGAGAAGTGAATTTGTCCTGCAGACTTGTATTCTGGATGTTACAGAGGTTGAAGATTACAGTATGGGTTATTTTCCGTAGCATTAACATGATATCTTCGACCAAATGTACAATACGGTGGATATGGGAGAGTTAGGGGTAGGACGATCATCAGTTTCTGTACTAAAGTGAGACGAGTCTACGTAGGATAAGAAAATAAGGAACGTAATTGTAATCAAGATAACAAAAAGAAGAGAAAAACAAAGGAGAAAAAGACAAAGATGAGGAATAAGATAAAAGAAAAGAGGAAGAAGAGGGCATATGTGAATACATACATGTGAATGTGTGTATCTACATATTCACAAACGCGCACAAAGATTCTCCCAATCCAATACTTATGTTTTAGTTATTTATTTCTATCTAATCTATTTTGATTTGTCATTATTATATTCTTTTTTATTTTATTTTGTTTATCTTTTAATTTAATTAATTAATTAATTTTATTTATATATATATTCTGAGAACTTGAAGACTGCGTCGGTAGATCAGAGACAATTGTCTCATTAGTGGTCGTGGTACAGTAAGAGGTATTTTTTTTGCAGCCTAAGGGAAGGTGTAGAGAGAGGCCTAGGAGAGAAAATCTTGGAAGAAAAGACAGGAGAGAACAGACGGTGACGAAACACGTTGTTTAATAAGAGGGTTTTCCTCTCGCTCTGTATTGTTCTTTTTGTTCTGCATTTACATAAAAGAATAACACACTAAAGTGGAGAACATTCCTTTGACATGCACAGTTATAGTGTATATATATATATATATATATATATATATATATATATATATATGTACATATATATGTATATATACATATATATATACATATATACATACATATATATATATATATATATATATATATATATATATATATGTGTGTGTGTGTGTGTGTGTGTGTGTGTGTGTGTGTGTGTGTGTTAATGTATACAGGCAAGGAGCAACGCTCGTTGGATCCCGTCTCCTTCTCTCCAGTTTATCAAGTCTAACCTCAAATTTATATACAGTTCAAATTTAATCTATATCCTTCATTTCCAATTATCATATTTTGATTTGAATTCATGTATTGCATACCTGCCAAGCTATTGTGTATTGCGTTATATAATTTTGTGTACAAAACCATATTTTTTTGTCATTCAATATCTATTTGTTTTAAAACAAATGCAGAATGAATACTCAATATAAACACATGGCACAGTATGAACATCACATAATGAAAAACAGTACTGTTTACAAGAAGTAAACAGTATTGTTTTTCATTATGTCTTCATACTGTGTCATGTGTTTACATTGTGTACAACAAAGACCATCAAGGATTCGGATCTGCATGGGAATTTATTTCAATTTGTTTAAGACAAACACATTAAAAAACACATCGCAAGCGGAGAAAAAAAAGCGTAAGATTTTAAACTTACGCCGTTAAGACTTGAAAATCTTAGAAATTTCGCAAGACTTACGCAAAAAAACGTAACACTTGAGTATTGTTTGAGCTTAGGCTATATTTCCTTCTAAGGTATTCGAAGTATTTATGAATCTTTAAGGAAAACGAATTTCTGCACATCCTCTAGACGTGTGTGTGTTTGTGTGTGGGCATGTATGTGTGTGTGTGTTCGTATGTACGCACAATAGTTGGGTGATGAATGAAAAAAATAATGTGAGAGCACGAAAGTATGAAGGAGTGACTTTAGAATTTACTTTAGCTGTCGTGTGCAGTAGGTAATGTTTATGCACATTAAACATTCACTTAGATATGATAATTATAGTGAGTAAACGAGACTTGTAGAGTTTAAACTATAAATTCTTCCTTTCTCGTTCGTAATGGTGCTACACCATACTTGTTCTCGCCATAGGTGTGTGAAGAGTATTACAATAAGCAACAATTCACTCGCATTGTCGGTAAGCGAAAAGGCATCGCCGACCGTTGAAAGTTCGTTAGAGTAAAAACGACTTCGGTTACGATATTTGAATTTTCAAATCTATAAATATCAAATCATCTTTCCGTCATATCTAGAAAAGTTGAATGATGAACTAAGAGACTGAAATGTTCTTAGAGAAGTCTAGATTCCTGTGAGCGAAGTCATATTCTAGTTGTTCAAATGGAGGTTGGAGGTAGGATGTGGGAGGAAAAATAGCCCAGTGTGATAACCCTTAAAGGCACCTTTTATAACTCCAACCTGAGTCAGAAACACCCGCAATTGTTACCTTGCCCCCCTCCACCCACTCCACCGCCTCCTCCACAAGTAGGACCGAGCACCTGAGTTCACGAAGACAAACACACGACGCGAAGTTCGTGAGGGGTCTGTTGATCCGGTAGTGTGGATGCCACTTCAAGTCGGTTTGGTCTCTTTTTGTTTTGTGGTCGGCGTTCTTCTTGTCTTCCTCCATCTCCAACTACCCTCCCCCCGTCCTCCATGCAAATCCCCCTCCCCCCCACTCCCTCGCCCTTCCCCCACCCCCAAAAACATACCCGTTATCCACTCACGAAAGAATGTTAACATATGAAGCGTTCAGAAACAGAGGGGCATGAACGTCACTTTTAATGGTTTCGAGTTCAGCATATATATATATATATATATATATATATATATATATATATATATATATATATATATATATATATATATATATATATATAATTTTTTTCTTACTGTCCCATCAACTTTCAGTTCCGGTACTAATTAAAACGAGTTTCAGAATTGGGCAGATCAGGGTCTGCAGTTCCATTTCGACGGTTTTGTCGTGCTGTGCTGACCTATGACCCTCAGATGTCTCCACTTACAACATGGACAGGGCCGTCGTGACCTGGGGTGCTGAAATCAATTGTAGGGGAATGCTGGGAAGCGATGCATACATACACATTTTTCTTTGCCCTCCTAGTAAAATGATGGTAGTTTGTTGGGGGGGTGCTGGACTGTATCCTTCTAGTAATATTAATTAGGGGGTGATGGGTCAATTAGACCTGGCGACAGGGTGTGCTAGGGTCGGAAAAGGGTGGGAATTGTTGTTGCTGTTGTTGTCGTTCCCTAGACTGTCTGTCCGAGCAGTCCCGTCTCCCCAAGGAATGCCACAGCCGAAACTGGGTTTTCCCACAAATCCTTTATAGAGTGTATGTTGTGTTGTTTGCGTGCATGATTGTGTATAATGCAGTCTTCCATTATGTGTTGTATGGTATGAGGTGAAGTGTTACATCCTGGGCAGCTGTTCACAATGCGGTCATCCAGCCTCTTCTGGTAGCTTAGAAGTGCTGGGTGGTAGCCGCACCGCAGTCTGGCCAAGTGGACTCTGTCCTTTCGTGGGAG
>NC_134814.1:22901129-22928629 GCF_046742065.1 Oratosquilla oratoria
ACTCCCATACTCTGCGTTTGGCCTCTTCCCTACAGAGCTGTTGCAGTCATTGCTGCTTTTACTCATAGGTCAGGGATGCATTGGACTCTCGATTAGTCAAGGGTGGGATTGTCCCAGCCCTAACAACCCACTTCCCCCCAACCCCCCACCTCCAGCAGGCAACTGACAACAGCCTCCGTGATTATGTTGTCACGAGGAAGACTAAGCCTGGGAACGAGAAGCTTCGTGAAGTGGAAGAAGGAGGGAAGAAGCTTTGGCTGGAAACAAGTTGAGAGTTCTTATCAAGTTCTTGAACGAAGTCTTTGGGGATGTACAGGATGGGTTAAAAGTCACTGAGGGGAGTTTTGGTTTTTAATAATTGCTGTGTTGTTACAAATACATGTATGGGGTTTTGATATAATAAATATGAGGTAACGGAAATTAAGTTGATTTTTTTTTATCAATACGTATGCATCACAAAGGATTACAAAGGATTACAAAGGCGGAGCATGCCGACAGGAGACCTTTTGATCCATATCTAGGTCGGATGCGAAAAAAATCATATTAATAATAAAATAATAAATAAAAACTATGATAATGTAAATAACAAATAAAATACATAAATAAATGCATAGGTATAGTTAAATAACAAACAAACAGGTAATTAGTAAATAATAATAAATTGACATATAACTAATGATAAATGAAAATCAGACAGACAAATGATAACAAAACAAAAACAAATAATATAAGATAAATTAGAATCATTACAGCATCTTACTTAGGTAAGTGAATGGATAAATGATAAAATGGTCAGTTAATGATATCAGTGACTTTTGGGTCACCCTGTGCATATGAACGAAATGGAAAACATAAATCTGTATAAACACAAATTCCTTGGAATAATTAATATCAACCACCCATTCAGAAAAAAATATATGTATGTATAAATATATATATATATATATATATATATATATATATATATATGTGTGTGTGTGTGTGTGTGTGTGTGTGTGTGTGTGTGTGTGTGTGTGTATCTAGGACCTAGATTTGACAAACCGAAGAAATGTAAAGGCGTTATCGCATTGGGCGATTTTTCCTCCTACCTCCATTTAATTGCCGGTACTGCCCACCTCCAGCACTTTTCCCGCCGTAAAATAACTCTGGCAAACTATTTGTTTTCTCAAAAATAAATAAATAGATAAATAAATAAAATAAAATAAAATAATAATAATAATAATAATAATAATAATAATAATAATAATAGTAATAATAATAATAAAATAAATAAATAAAACAAAATAAAAAAATAAAAAAGAGCCAATTGATGTGCTGGAGGAAATTCGCTTTCCTCCAGCATATCAGATTCGTTTCCGAAAACTATGGGCTGCTAATTTGTTCCAAAAGTCGGAGGAAAAAAAGCCCAGTGTGATCGACTTTCTCCATGATTGCATAAAGCTCCTCCATTAGTTATGCATGAAAGCTTAGTTTTCTTTCATTACGTAAGAGAACACGTTTTGTTACATATTAACGAAAGAACGAAAATCCTAAGCATAATTTAAATGTAATGGAATAATAGTAATAATAATAATAATAATAATAATAATAATAATAATAATAATAATATAATATAATAATGATAATAATAATAATAGTTAATAATAATAATAATAATAATAATAATAATAATAATAATAATAATAATAATAATAATAATAATAATAATAATAATATAATAGTAATAATAATAATAATAACAATAATAATAATAATAATGAAGAAAAGACAAATAAATGAAGGTGCAAGGTTTAGTACAGTACTCAGCTTCACAATTCTTACCTTTTTTGACAGACTTAAAAAGAATTAAGACTAACCGTCATCAACGCGCACAGTCGTACAAGTACAATCTCTCTTTCCCTCTCTCCTTAAATACAAAAGATTTCATCACTTTCACATTTCATTTTATTCATTCCTGTCAAATAAACAATTACAATTCTTTGCCACGGAACCCTTGAAAGGTCTTCACGGAACCCTGGAGTTCCGCGGAACACACTTTGAGAACCACCGCTTTGAAGGAACATCATATGCTCGCCATTAAACCTCCAACTCCTGATCCACAACCCAATTGAGCCCTTCCCGTTCCCACACTCCTCATCCTACGATCAACAAGTCCTCACTCACGACTACATTGGTCGTTGTTGTTGTTGTTGTTGACGAAGGATACAAAGGTCTTCCATCTCCTTTGTCGTCACGCACATCCAGTCTCACCACTCCCGATGCAATGTCACGGGGAAGGGTTTGTCAACGCTAGGGGGCGGTGGGAAGGGGGGGGGGAAGGGGGAAGGGGGGTCACGATGCATTGAACACTGTTGACTTCGACAAAAGCCAAATTGCTGTCGTTTGCGTACTGGTGACCCTGTGTATGTGTGTGTGTGTAATAATAATAATAAAACAATAATAATTCGGTTTATTGAGTCAACAGCCATACAGAGATACATTGGATATATACAATTTCTGTTGATTTTAGAACTGTGTGTGTGTGTGTGTGTGTGTGTGTGTGTGCTCGCATGAGTGTGTGTGTGCGCGCGCTCGCATGAGTGTGTTAATGTGTGTGCGTGTGTGTGTGTGTGTGTGCGCGCTCGCTCGCATGAGTGTGTGAATGTGTGTGCGTGCGTGTGTGTACGTGTGTGCATGCGTGTGTGTGTATACGTGTGTGCATGCGCGTGTGTGTGTACTTGTATGTGTGCATGTATACGTACGTGCATGCGTGTGTATACGTATTGGTGTATATATATATATATATATATATATATATATATATATATATATATATATATATATATATATATATATATACACCCCTTCCATACCGCGTTGTCCTTTTCCTCATATTTCAATTGTCAAACTATTTCATTCAGCTCTGTAGCGTCTCCTCAGTTGCAAAACGAACAACAATAACATGAGGAAGATGATGGCACTTTTAACTATTTGTTGCCTTTAAATATTTCATTCTGTCTATCAGCGCCAGACGATTTTATTCATTTTGATATTTAGTTAACAATAACTAGATTCTTAGTATCTAGTTAACAATAACTAGATTCTTGGGGTGAATGATAGATTTAAAGTTAGTAAACTTCGAAAAGTGACCATCATTATCTTTCTTAGAAAGGACCAATTTCCAGTCATAAAAGATTTACACGTGACTCTGATCCGGAGGGGTGTCACTGAACCTCCCTAGAACGGTGTGTTAAACACGCAAGGGATACCTTATTCAGTGTTTATTTAGACTCGTGGACAGCGAAAGGTAAGGTGACCAAAGAAAAAAAGAAAAAGAAAAGGGGAAGAAAAGAAAGAAAAGAAAAGAAAGAAAAAGAAAAAAGGAAGAAAAGAAAAGAAAGAAAAGAAAGAAAAGAAAAAAGAAAGAAAGAAGAAAAAAAGAAAAGAAAAAAAGGCAGCAGCCAGGTCAGCTTTGCAATCTACTACCACAATCATCAGCAACAGTAGGCATAGTAGGAGCAGGAGAAGGGGGAGGAGGAAGAAGATGAGAAAGAGGAGGAGGAGAAGGAGGAGCAGAAAGGGGGAGGAGGAAGAGGAGGAAGGGAGAAGAGAAGGACGAGGAGGAGGAGGAGGAGGAGGAGGAGGAGGAGAAGGGGCAGAAGGAGGAGGATTTGGAAGAGGAGGAGGAGAAGGAGGACCAATATGAACAGGAGGAGAAGGATGAGGAGGAGGAAGAGGGAAAGTAGATGGAATGGGAAGTGTAGATGGAGTGGGAGGGGAGAGAGCAGGAGAAGGAGGAAGAGGAGGAGCAGGAGGAGAAGGAGAAGGAGGAAAAGGGGAACTAGAAGGAGTGGGAGGGGGAACAGACGGAGGGGGAAGAGCAGGAGAAGGAGGAAGAGGAGGAGAAGGAGGAGGAGGAGCAGGAAGAAAAGGAGGAACTGGAGGAGGAGCAGGAACAGAAGGAGAAGAAGAAGAAGGAGGAAGAGGGGAAGTAAAAGGAATGGGAAGAAGGTGTAGAAGGAGTGGGTGGTGGGATAGAAGGAGGAAAAAGAGGAGGAGCAGGAGAAGGAGGAAGAAGAGGAGCAGGAGGAGGAGGAGCAGAAGGAGGAAAAGGGGAACTAGAAGGAGTGGGAGGGGGAGTAGAAGGAGGGGGAAAGTAGGAGAAGGAGGAAGAGGAGGAGCAGGAGAAGAAGGAAGAAGAGGAGGAGGAGGAGGAGGAGGAGGAGGAGGAGGAGGAGGAGGAGAAGGAGGAAAAGGGGAACTAGAAGGAGTGGGAGGGGGATAGACGGAGGGGGGGAGAGCAGAAGGAGGAAGAGGAGGAGCAGGAGAAGCAGGAAGAAGAGGAACTTGAGGAAGATCGGCGGGACCATGAGGAATGTTTTAACGGCCATTTAGGGGAATTCGTCGAGATGAGTCAGCGAACTCCAGAACGCAAAGAAGAAACGGACTCGTGCTCTCAAGAAGAGAAAAGATGTCCTCTTCTTTGTCTCCAGGATGTTGGTCTCCGGCCTGCCTCCTGAGACGCGTAAAGAGGCAATACACGTTCTTACGAATAAAGCGAATGACGTCAGAACATAAGAATGAATAAAGGAGACTGCAAGAGACCCTAAGGACTACACAAGGTAGTTCCATGTCACTTACTACCTATCATCCCCATCCGCAAGGTTATCTTACCTTCTCTAAGATACCCAATAACTTCGGCGCTCACTTGCCTATTTCCTTTTCAAATATAAAGTTGTCCAATTTGAATCCATTACTGGGAGTCCTGCCTTGCTGTGTTAATATGATGACCTTGTGGTGAGGTTACTTTGTTTCAGAAGATATTAATAATATAATGGTGCAAATTACTAGTAGCAGCGATGTGATTCAAATAATCATTCCCGGAATTCACACTCAGTGGGACCCGAGTTCAAAGCTTTTCGACGGCCGGGTTTGTATTGATAATATGTTGAGAGGGATGGAGGTGGTGACCTTGAGGTTGTTATGATGGGATTCTCCTTTTTCACCCTCCATCAATTCTCTTTAATGAACCTCTTCGGCAGACAACCATTATTGTACGTGTATCATTTTGCCAATTGCAGGCAATGAATCATCCTAACCAAACTGAATGTGCACACAGAAGACGAAAAACAAACGCAAAAAGACCAAAACACATTCATGATACAATGGTGGAGGTACTCGGAAACGTACAGACTTGCATACATAGATACAAATGTGACCACACAAACACGTGTAGTTATGTGTACACGCAAACGGGAACAAGGAACACATTCAAACAAGCATAGGATTAAACTAACACATTCACACACATACTACACACACACACACACACACACACACACACACACACACACACACACACACACACACACACACACACAATATATATGTGTATATATATATATATATATATATATATATATATATATATATATATACATACTACGAGTACATACATACATAGGGCAGATCAATGTAGTAACACATTCATATTCAATGGCACATTAAGACCAACGTTATCTAATTCTACTGGAGCAGAACTAATAGAATAATCACGGAAACTCTTTTTAAGATTGACACAAAGTCCCAGTGAAGGACCACGTCTGTGTGTTAGCGCACTTAAGTAGATACATTGAAGGGGATGGGAAGGCGCGTATTTACGCGTCAAATAAACACGAGTAAAGGAATATGGGGAGACTAGTGATATGACCCCCTTCCCTATGGTACAAATGCTGGGTCAGGAGTGATATTTTTTTCCCAGAATTATTTTATTAACTGCAAGGCATATAATGGCATCAAGTGACCATTGTTCTTCGGGAGTACTAAAGTTAGGGAGGTATTTAAACATATCTTCTTTTACAAATTACGAAATTGTGAATATAAGTAGAAGATTTCGTTTGGGGGAAGTGCCACTTTGCTATTGAGTCCGGAGGAAGCACATCATAATTTCATTAACAACGTATCTTGTTATGCTGTTAATGAAATGGGACCATTCTTACTCAGTCTATATTAGGTTTTATGTCCATTAAGAACATGATAAATGTCGGAATGATCAATTCCGTCACTATTGGGGATTATGGTGTCCTCACAAGATCAGTATTTATTGATAATAATATTGTCAATGTTTCTCTTACTATTGTCAACTATAATCCCTCTTACGCTTTCAATATGTCTAAGTATTTCCCTGCGTTATTTTGCTGTCAACTGGACACAGTCAATATAGATAGAATAAATTCATTATTGCTAATAAATGGTATATTTATGTGAATCCAAATTATTGATGACGTCATGGGCCCACTAAATATTTTTTTTGGATCAAGAGTTCTGTCTTGTAGTCAGGTAGACGCGAACATGGACGAGATATTCCGAAAAGAAGGGGAATCATCAAGTCTTTGACCTAAGAGGGTATGGACTTTCACGCTTCGCCGAAGAACGCTTCTGGTAGATCCCAGCTCAGCAGGTGACGTTTTGTTGTTGTTCTTGTGGTGGGTCAACAAAGGAGAAACCGAGATCACGGACCAATTGGAGAAGTTGCGGTCAGCGATGACAACCTGACCAAGAGTGGACGACCTCGTTCAAGGACAGCAACGCATAAGTACCCGGTTGATCGTTGAGGTTCTGCGGGTTCCTGAGGTCCTGTTCTTGCAATCAAGGTGTCCCTTCTGGGGTGTCACAATTTTTTCCTCCTTCTTCTCCTTCCTTCTTCTTCTTCTTCTTCTCCTTCTTATTTTTCTTCTTCCTCTCCTCCTACTCCTTCTTCTTCTCCTCCTTATTTTTCTTCTTCCTCTTCTTCTTCTCCTCCTCCTTCTTTTTGTCCTTATTTTTCTTCTCTTTCTTCTTCTTCTTCTCCTTCTTCCTCCTCTTCTTTTTAATCTTCTTCTCTTTCTTCTTCTTCTCCTTCTTCCTCTTCTTCTTCTTCTTCTTCTTCTTCTTCTTCTTCTTCTTCTCTTCTCTTTCTTCTTCTTCTTTTTCTCCTATAACTCTTGTATATTTGGAATAATTTTTTCATCGTTAAATGCAAGAATAAGTTTTAGAGATCAACATCTTTCTCAGCTATTGTTTCTGTGGTTGTTCCTCCTAGGATTCACTTGTATACCAACATGCTTTGATTTACGAGACGATACATCATGATGGACGAAAACACACGTTTTTAGCATGTAACACAGATGAGGACAAAAAGGTAAAACAGGAAAGACAAGAGGAACACGAAAGCCATGACAGGGTCGGTGCGTCCGTCACGCTTCGTGAAGAAGCGGCTCCAAAATAATATTCAGAGAAAGAGAGGGAGAAAAAAGTCTTTTAAAATGGCGCCTGGAAAACACTTTGGCAGTTCCATTTGGACGACGACGAAGGGGGGAAAAATTGAGGATAAGAGGGAGAGTACAAAGCCTGTGACCAAAGTCTTGGAGGAGAAGGACGACGAGGTCACAGTTATGCTGAAGTATCTCTAAAGAACTTCGAACTGTTTCATCCGATTGAGGGAGAGTCTATGCGCGGAGGTCGAAAACTTTATGAACACTTCCGTTACGGTGGTGTTATCTATTTGTTTTATTCTGGTTGACGTCAGAGGATTTTATTCAAAGCATAGAAATATTGAAAGGACCTGTCTGAGACTCCCCTGAGGTCCATTTGGTTCCGTCACGGAAGAAGGGAACCAATAGGAACTCAACCAGGACCCCCCAACGCTTCCCCGGGACTCAGTAAAAACTAAATTACTTTGGTCTGAGATACCTTTGTGAATGAGCGCGCGTATACATACATACTTTATTTTAATCTTTTCAGTCACATTAATTTTCACTTTAATCCCATGCCACCACGGTCGAAACTGACGAGGAGCTCGATGGAAGCATTACGGAAACTGATGCGCGGTCAAGCTAAGGACTCGAACCCAGCTCAGACGTAACAACAGTGACTTAGACCATTACCAAGGATACATAAATACACACACACACACACACACACACGCATATATATATATATATGTATACATATATATATACATATATATGTATATATATATATATATATATATATATATATATATATATATAAAGTATGTATGTATATTTGAAGACAGAGAGGAAACAGAAACACGAGAAGAGCTTTGAGTTCTATTACCGACGTTTCGACACTGGTCTTTTTCAAGGTAAACTCAAAGCTCTTGTGTTTCCTCTCTGTCCTAAAGTTTGTCACGATGAACAATCACCACACACACACACACACACACACACACACACACACACACACACACACACACACACACACACACACACACACACACACACACACATATATATATATATATATATATATATATTCTGGATACAACCAGACGGTTTTATTCAGCTACTGGTGCGACTAATCAAGGAGCTCCACCTTGATCTTGGCGTCCAAGCCGACCTTGAAACGTCACCAATGCTGCGGACCAAATTTTAGCTATCTGGTGAAACTGGACGCATGGTTGGTGATGAGCCTTTGGGGACGAGCGAGTCGCGGTGACCGCAAGAAGACAGATTACCACGTGGTGATCACGGAGTGCTTGTTGTAAGCGGCTGGGAGTGATTGGCCGGGGATGGATCGGGCGGGGGCGGGTGGGTGTTAATGAAGGATGCAGGATGATGATAAGCAACAAGAAGAGGGAGATGAAGAGGGAGAAGAAGATGGAGAAGAAGGAGAAAAAAGGGAAGAATAAGAACAACAATAACAAGAAGAAGAAAACGAAGATGAAGAAGAAGGAGAGTATTAAAAAGAAGACGAAGAAGATGAAGGAGAGGAAGAAGAAGAAAAAAGAAGAAGAAGGAAAAGAGAAAGAAGGAAAGGAAAATGGAGAAAAAGAAGGAGGAGGCGAAAGAGAAGAAGAAGAAAGGGAAGAAGAGGAAGAAAAAGGAGATTAAAAATAGAGGAAGAAGCAGATGAAAGAGAGAAGGAGGAGGAAAAGAAGGAGGAGAAGAAGAAGATAAAGAAGAGAAAAAAAGGAGATTAAAAAGAGAGGAAGAAGAAGATGAAAGAGAATAAGGAGGAGGAGAAGGAGAACAAGAACAATAAAAAGAGGAAGAAGATAAAGAAGAAGAAGAAGAAGAAGAAGAAGAAGAAGAAGAAAAGGAAAAAGGAGAAAAAGAAGGAGGAGGAGAAGGAGAAGAAGAAGAAGAAAAGGAAAAAGGAGAAAAAGAAGGAGGAGGAGAAGGAGAAGAAGAAGAAGAAAAGGAAGAAGAGGAAGAAAAAGGAGATCAAAAAGAGAGGAAGAAGAAGATGAAAGAGAAGAAGAAGGAGGAGGAGAAGAAGGAGAAGAAGAAGAAGAGGAAGAGGAAGATGAAGAAGAAGATGAAGAAGGAGAAGAGAAAAAAGAAAAGGAAAAAGGCGAAAAGGAAGGAGGAGGAGAAGGAGAAGGAGGAGAAGGAGAAGAGGAAGAAGAAGAGAAGGAAGAAAAAGGAGATTAAAAAGAGAGGAAGAAGAAGAAGATGAAAGAGAAGAAGGAGGAGGAGAACAAGAAGAAGAGGAAGAAGATAAAGAATAAAAAGAAAAGAAAAAGAAGAAAAAGAAAAGGAAGAAGAGGAAGAAAAAGGAGATCAAAAAGAGAGGAAGAAGAAGATGAAAGAGAAGGAGGAGGAGAAGAAGAAGAGGAAGAAGATAAAGTAGAAAAAGAAGAAAAAGATAAAGAAAAAGAAGAGAAAGAAGAAAAGGAAAAAGGAGAAAAAGAAGGAGGAGGAGAAGGAGAAGAAGAAAAGGAAGAAGAGGAGGAAAAGGAGATTAAAAAGAGGGGAAGGAGATGAAAGAGAAGAAGGAGGAGGAGTAGAAGGAGAAGAAGAGGAGGAAGAAGAAGATAAGAAGAAGAAGAAGAAGAAGAAAGATGAGAAGGTGAAGGGGACGAAGAGAAAGGAGGAGGTGGAGGAGGAGGAGGAGGAGGAGGAGGAGGAGGAGAAGGCGAAGGGGACGAAGAGAAATGAGGAGGAGTACAATAACACGAAGAAGGGCTGTTTATCATTCTTTCATGGCTCTATGGTCAGCTGGCATTCACCGGAAACTTGTGTGAGTTTCTGTATATGCGTCCGTGCTTGTGTACGCGTGTAGGTGCTTTGTGTGTGTGTGTGTGTGTGTGTGTGTGTGTGTGTGTGTGTGTGTGTGTGTGTGTGTGTGTGTGTGTGTGTGTGTGTGTGTGTGTGTGCGCGTATGTGTGTGTATGTGTGCGTATGAATCAACCGATCCTCAGTTCCTCTCCCTTACTCTCTAATTATCATATCTAGTTTCAGATGTATTGTTCTAACATTGACTACGTCCTTATTCTGCAATTATCATACTTAGATCTGGATCCATGTACTGTTCCAGCTTGGGGTGTTGTCTTCCAAGCTATTCCAAGTGTTTATGAATCTGTATGGAGGGGTGAATTTCTTCCGATCCTTTATACATTCAATCTTTCTTTCAATTTGTTCTCTTTACCTCTTGCAAGCTCCCCATGACTATCCAAGTCTATCTTCTTTGTTGTCTTGAATACTGTAATAAATTAAGCTCTTTCTCTTTGATGTTCCAATGATATTAGATCAAATGTCTTTTTTCATATAGTTTATCTGAGAGGACAGGAACAAGTTTGGTTGCTCCCTGTTGCATTTTCTCGATTTCGTTTATAACTTTCACTCTGTGTGGGGGACCATACCACCGACGCATATTCCAGTCTTGGATGGATTAGTTTTTTTCGTCATTTCCCCATCCATATCATGAAAAACTACCTTAATGTTCTACAGAAGTCCATAAGTCTCACACATTGATATATCTGTTCGATGACAGATTGTCTTTTAACAACTCCCAAAATTTCCTCCTCTTTTACCTTTGTAATGAATTCGGTTCTCAAGGGAACATTTCAAAGATGGTCTTTTGGGGTTATTGCTTATTTCCAATGACTTGCATCTTCTGGTATTGATATTTATTTTCCAGTCTTGGCTCCATGGAAATATGGTGTTCCTGATGGCGTCAGGGACCACGTCAAAGGACTTGTACCTCATCCTAAGTCTACCATCATTACACCCATTCCCGCACACGGGTATGGTAAAGAGGTCTGCATGGGAAAGATGCTCAGTGTGATTATCAACTTACCATAGCCAATGGCGGCTGACGTGCATCATACCTTATGGCATCCTATTGAGGTAAAAGCGTTGGTAAGTTCGGTTAAAATGTTCAACCTCGTAATTTGCAGCTCGAAGGAAAACAACCCCATTAAAAAAAACAAAAAACAAAGAATGAGTGTTCTAGACAATCGTTTGGCGATCACCATTGAGCCATGAACGATCATCGTTGAGCGATAATAGCACCGAGTACAACGTACCTTTAGGACCCAATGCACCCACAAGCCATGTCTGTCTTCTCCATCACCTCACTCTTACACCGACTCGTGAACTTGGCTCGACGTGACGGTTCCTCGTTCTTATGTCGCGCTGTCAGATTTGTCGTGCAGAACTAATCGCTTTGTGCCCAAACAATTAACTTTGAATCTGATGCTCATTACCTGGGAAAGGCTATTCATCGATGTCACACTCATTCTACAGAATGAGTGACGCTGCAGTCCACGGACAGAGTGGGAAGTCCGTGGCCCACCTGACATGAGCGCTTTCGTCCAACAAATCTGGCTGTCCTGCACTAAACTCACACCTACGCGACTCAAGTGAATTCGTTTAAGTTGAAACGACTTAAGTTACAATCTTTTATTTTTCGAATTTCCAAATGTCAAATCATCTTTGTACCATACATTGAGAAGCTGAATGACGAACTAAGAGAAAGTTAAACCTAGAGTACGAATATTACACAATTTGTTGGATTGTAGACTTAGGGAATTCTAGAATTCTGTAAGAGAAGTCGTCTTGCTGGTTTTCGAACTCACAACATTTGACGACAATCTTGAACGTGTGACCAGTCGCAAGGAGGACAGAATGCAAATAGAAATACTGTATATGAAAATGATTTGATTGATGGTTCCCCGAATTGAATTTAGTTATAAAATGTTAGATTAGGCTAGGTTAGGTGAGGTCACGAAAGGACAGGTTAGGTTATGCTAGGAGAGGTTAGGTTTGGTAGGTTAGGTTAGGTTAGGTTAGTTAAGATTAAGTTAAACAAAATTAGGTTGAATTAGGTTAGCATAGATTCAGTTAGATTAAGTTGGATTAGATTAGGTTAGATTAAGTAAGGATAAGTTAGATTAAGATAGATTAGGTTAGGTTAAGTTGGGTCAGGGGAAACTCATATTAGGTCATGTTATGTTAGACTTCTTTAGATAAAATAAAGTTAAACCAGGCTAGGCAAGGTTTACATAAAAATATTATTTTCATAAAAAATACTATGAATCCTTGATCGTTTTCTGATTAGTATTCACATGAAAGTAAAAGCCTAAGACCAATTTGAGGCTTGCAACGTGGACTGTGATTACATGTATCTTATATAGTGTGTCTCCTCTGCGTACTTAGATTGTACATTTTATTGTACGCTTTGTGCTTTACGCCTCTCAGCTTCTGGTATTACGTATCCCTTATAGGATGACATTCATCAGATTCTTAGACGAAGGTCCCTAACTCAGTTGTTAAACTTCTGTTTGGATTACATTTGGGGATTAAATTCAACCAATGGGTTAATAGTTTGTAATGTCTACTGATGAGGCTGCAGTTTCCTGTAGAGTGTAGGATCTGTTTTTTTTATTTTATCTTATTTTATCTTTATTTTCTATTTATTTTTTACATTTTCGTTCCGGTAATGCTCTTCACAATTTACTTTTTAGTCTTATATAATGTAATTCAATTTGATTATACTTTATTTTTATTTTCATTTTTCATTTTTGTTCATTGTTTTTATTACTATTATTATTGTTATCATTATCATAATTATTATTATTATTCATATATATATTCTTATCACTTTTTATTGATTATTATTATTATTTATTTATTTCTTATTTATTTATTTATTTATTTATTTATTTTTTGCTTCGTCTCGATACTGTTCTTCAAGAATTTTGGAACAAGATCATGGCAACAAAAGGGTTCCTCAAGTTGTCCGTTAGCCAACTGTCGGGTACAGACCATCATCCCTTTGATTTCGAACTCGAACCTTCTTTTTCTTTAAAGAACAAAACCGGACCAGTTATGTCCGGAGTGAATCACGCACACACACAGTTCCAAACTAAAGTCCTTTGCGTTTTTTTTTCTTTTTTATGAATTCAGTATAACGTTTCATTAATGGAATTTCTTTTACATGCTTTCTTATGATGCGGTAATCATTGCATGACTTTTCATGATAGTCTTCTTGAATCTGTTCTCTTCAGGTCGTCTCGGAGGGTATGAGACTCTTTTCAGAAAGGTCATCAGAATCCTTGTACATTAACTGATAAAGCTGTTAAAAGCGAAACGTTGTACTAATAAGCTCCAGAGGTGGCTAACCTTTTGTGAGATATGATCTACTTTTTCTACAATTACCCTGACGTGATATGATCTACTTTTTCTACAATTACCCTGACGTGATCTACCAAGAGTAGTCTGACTTTATAAATAACCGTATCTTGTTCAGACATGTCCATCGTTATAAATATAGCTTATCCCCCCAAAAAAAAAGAGAAATATAATAATGCAAGTATCATGAATGCTTGGATATGCTATTGCAACTATTTGTATGACAACTTCTGAAGGTCGAATTATCAAAAGGTACAGTAGTGTGATCGACTTCAAAAACAGGCTTGTGATCGATCATTCGATCACGATCGACTGGTTGGCCATCCATGTAACAAAGGCTACGTCCTTACATAGTATTCATGTTTGAAGATCAGCTCTAAGATGGAAAAAAAAATCACCTGTTCCTTCGCCATAATAAAGTGCGTAAATCAAGTTACCGCAAGGAATATACCGGGGGTAGAGAAGGACATTTAGCCTAAGCACATACTGAGACACAGGCAACACAGGTGACGCAGCACAGAGAAAAGGCTGACTTCCTGTTGCTGAACTGAAGTACAGTTTGAATTTTCTCCCTCAATTGAAATGAGGTTATGATGATGATATGGTTTAACGTCACAAACTCCCCCTTATCGGAAAGCTAGGACGGTGCCCCTCACAGAGGACTTTGTAGCGTGGTCCAACTTCGCCGGTGGCAGGACTCGAACCGCCATCCCTTCGCCGCAAGTAATGACGCCCTAACCCGCTCAGCCAGCGAGGTTCCCTGAGGTTATTCATGTGGTATAATCGACACTTACCTGATCTGATGGAGAGCTTGACCATGTAGTAGAGGGACACGGCCCTCTGAGGAAGCTGTGATGGATTTGATGCTTCAGTGGCGTTCTGCAAGAGGCAGAGGGTTTCCTGAATTGGCGCCAGAGGGTTCATAACAAAACTGGAAAGGAAAAGAAAAGGAAATTATGATAATATATGAAATTTTCGAGATCTCAGCAGGCGGTAGTGCTGACAGACAAAGCCGAAAAAAAGGAACATGAATTTTTTTAAATGTCAGCCGATGGTGGTGCGCCAGCGCGTTCATGAAAAAAAAAAAAAAAAAAAAAAAAAAAAATATATATATATATATATATATATATATATGTATATATATATATATATATATATGCATATATATATAATATATATATATATATAATAATAATGATAATAATAATAATAATGATAATAATAATAATAATAATAATAATAATATGAGATATGAGTCTTTGAGATATCAGTCGTTGTGCTGACAGGTTATGATGCACAGGCGTGTTCATGAAAAAAACATGAATCTTTGAGATGTCAGCCGACGTAGTCCTGACAAGCTGTGACATGTCATCCCCGTAACGTCCCTGACCTGGATTGACGTCATGTGGGAGCGACTCCTGCCCCCTTGAAGAACCTCAACAACCTCGGAGGTTTAATGATAATTTTCCAGAATTGATCTTTATATCCGGTTTGAAGTTCCCAATGAAAATGGTATAGACTTCGACCCCGGAGTTCGAACTGATATACACCTCGACCCCGGATTTCGAACTGATATACACATCGACCCCCAATTTCGAAAGAATATAGACCTCAACCCCGGAGTTCGAACGGATATACACCTCGACCCTGGAGTTCGAACTGATATACACCTCGACCCTGGATTTCGAACGGATATAGACCTCGACCTCGGAAGTCGAACGGATATACACATCGACCCCGGAGTTAGAACTGATATACAGATCGACCCCGGATTTCGAGTGGAAATAGACTTCGACCCCGGAAGTCGAACGGATATAGACCTCTACCCCGGAGTTCAAACTGGTATACACCTCTTCGTTCAAGACCTGGCCCCTTCAGTGAATAATTTCGGCTGGCGTTTTCTATAACACAGTATACCCCGGGAGTCACGGTCTTGAATGTGTGATTTGTGATTCGATTTTTTTTTTTTTTCCTATTAACGTGTTTGATGGAAAAGATCCATTAGGAGTTCATTGCATTAATGACATACCGAGCAAAAGAAAAAGAAAAAAAAAAAAGACCGGAACTACAATAAAACGAAAATACCAATTCGTTTCCATTCCCTCTTCTTTATCAAGATCCATCATACCGCGAACTAAAAAAAAGAAAAAAAAAAAAAAAAAAAAAAAAAATCTTAATTTAATTTCCCGTCCGTCAATAGGTTCTTCCTCTTCATTCGAATCGAACTAGACCATCCTCTGCGCATGCGCACTCGACTCACCTGAAAGACGCAGCGTTGCACTCGGGTTCTTCTCGACACCAGCCCTGGCATTCCCATAGTGAGAGATTCCTGATGGTGTAGTAGGTCGTGCCGCGATAGTCGAGCTCCGTCAGTTTCTCAAAGGCCACAGCGCCTGGAGGAAAGGGTGGAGACAAAGCCACGTAAGCTGGGTGGACGGGCGGTTAGCAGAAGCATAAACACGGCAACGTAAACACACACATACGCACACACACAATCATAAACATAAGCGTAAATGATAATCACAAATGTGAACACATATACACACACATATACGTACACATGCTCATACACGCATGTACACACACGCATACACACATACACACACACAAACACACATGCACACACACACACACACACACACACACACACACACACACACACACACACACACACACACACACACACAAAGACATACACTCATATCAAGCAAGTCAAGAATCACGGGTTACATTCCCAGACGAGATCACGCAATTATATTTGTATATAAGAGTATATACGTATGCATATACACTTATTCACATACAAGCATATGCACACATACAGTACATGTACACACAAATATACTTAAGTAGTGAGGTGTGTGTGTGTGTGTTCAAATGCATATTATCTTGGTAGTAAAAGAAGAGAAGAGAAAAAAAATAGTTTCGGAATGATTTAAACAAATGCATGAAGAGAGAATGTATATATAGTAGTGATAGTTGCTTTGAGCTGCAGAGTAAGAACTACGCTAATGGATGATGTATTTGGAACTATGGTGTGCCTGGAAAGAAGGGTTCTAGAGAGTTATGTAAGAGACGTATACTGCAAGAAAATTATTGGTTGATAAAGTCATGCTTAAGAAGAAAGACGAGCATAAGTACACTTGGGTGAGGGTGGTTCTTGGGAGTGCACTTGACAAAACATTAATGGGTTATGGAGTGTTATCCAAGAGGATTTGTTGAAAAGTAGTGGACTTGAATATGTTGAGGCGAGAGATTGGTGCAATATGTGATTATCATCTGGTGAAGCGAAGATTGTGAGGGCATGAAAGGTGGAGAAATAGAAGGGTGGGAGGTAGAGATGAATTGGAAACGGGTAAGTCAACAGAGAAACGGAAAGAAGCTGAGGGTTATGTCTGTAAATGTATTCAAGTATTGTACACATACATTTATATATATATATATATATATATATATATATATATATATATATATATATATATATATATATATATATATATATATGACGTAATCCGTTAGGAATCTTAATGACTTAGGTCTTTACCTTTGTGCCCTGATATTTTTTTCTTCTTAAAGAAGAAACGAACATTTTTTTTTTTTTTTCAAAGTTTCTGATTAACAAGACGAAAGCCAACATTGGCGCCAGAAGGGAGAACTTACCAAATGCGACTCCGGCGGCGACGAACAGCAGCGCCGACTGCAACAACACCCTTGGCGCCATCTGGAAGAAGAGACGAAAGAAAAAAAGAAAATCAGTCAAATGGTATGTGTCAAGGGTGACTAAGATAAATTCAAAGGAGGCATTAACCGTGACGAACTAGCAATTACCCGACGCCATTACTTGGCAATATCATTCGATCTGGAATATACAAATCATAAACGAAATGGATTCAACTAAAAACATAATTTTAATTCGACATTGTATTACCGATGTTGAAATTAATAACGACAGAATGCCACCCAGGTGTGTGTGTGTGTGTGTGTGTGTGTGTGTGTGTGCGTGTGTGGTGTGCGAGCGTGTACATACGTTACTGTTCCTTTGTCTTGTGTTCGTAAGAAATGATCACAAAAGAGGTAATAAATGGGGATAAACTTCCACGTAAAAGTTTACAATAGGGATTCTTACAATGCAGATTAACGAGGCTCTTTAATTGCAGAGACATGGGAATGGGAGATTACAGGAATATGTAATTATCCATCACGCGCTCTATTACGGCACCAACTAACTGCATCATTAGCTGCGTATTATGTGTGTGTGTGTGATTCACCATGTTCTTGAATTACGTGTTGGACTCGTGATCGTCAGCTATTTCCCTCCCGGAAGAGAGCTCAAATCTCATGTATGACTGATCTATGGGTAATGCTGTGAGTAACGACTCAAATCGCAGCGATACTGAAATTATTTCAGCCCTGGGGGAATTCGAACCCGGACCTCCGTAGTGGCTGCCGGGAACTCTACTAACTGCGCCATCGTGTATGTGTGTGTGATTCACCATGGTCTTGGATCACGTGTTGGATTCGTGATCGACAGTTATTAACCTCCCGGATGAGAGCTCAGAGCTCGTATGACCGATCTATATGTAATACTGTGACCTTACATTCAAACACCCCCCCAACAACCCGCCCACGAGAGTTGGAGTAACACACCGCAGCGAAGCGGTACTGATATTATTTCAGCCCTGGGCGGGAGTCGAACCCGGACCGCCGTAGTGGCAGGCGAGAACTCTAACCACAGCGCCATCGCGCGCGCGTGTGTATATGTTTGTGTTTGTCTCTCTCTCTCTCTGTCTCTCTCTCTCTCTCTCTCTCTCTCTCTCTCTCTCTCTCTCTCTCTCTCTCTCTCTCTCTCTCTCTATATATATATATATATATATATATATATATATATATATATATATATATATATATATATATATATATACGCATAAACCCCATGGAATCTGAAAACATAAAAATCCAGACGATGAATTAGTACGATCTGTGACATATTCGTATTCTAAGACCAAAGCAGTGAGTGAGTGAGTGAGTGAATGAGTGAGTGAGTGAGTGAGTGAGTGAATGAGTGAGTGAGTGAGGGAGGGAGGGAGAAGGGGGGCGGAGGGGGAGAGGGAGGAGGGAAGTAATGTATATGTCCATTCTACGGTCATGTCTGGACCTTGTGACCTTTTGAACCAATTAACTTCACTCTCACGGGCTCACCATCTGCTCTGCATACTTGTCCACACGTTTAGCCAACAACATATGGTCGCCACCAGCATATTCAAATGTGGGGTCACCACAACCCTTAGTGGAGGTGTGGACCCCTTGACGGAAACAGGTCTGAACCGGTCGGGACCCAATATTGCCCACTCACTCCTCCCGAAGGTAAATGAAAGAGTGGGTCATCACACTGGGCTTCCACGGGCTTCACCAGCGTCGACCGTTGAAAGTTCGTTAGAGTAAAAACGACTTCGGTTACGATATTTGAATTTTCAAATCTTCAAATATCAAATTATCTTTCCGTCACATCTAGAAAAGTTGAATGATGAACTAAGAGATTGTAAACCTAGACGAATGTTAGACATACTGGCGAAATGTTCTTAGAGAAGTCTAGATTCCTGTGAGCGAAGTCATATTCTAGTTGTTCAAATTGAGGTTGGAGGTAGGAAGTCGGAGGAAAAAAAGATCAGCGTGATAACCCCTTTAGGTAGAATAGAACATATGAAGGAGACCCACCGTGATGAGAATATGAGTGCAGAAGTGGCGTTCACTGTAGGTTTTGCCCAGACTGATAACACACGATTTTATTCAGCTGAGGGAGGACTTTCGAGAAAAGTGTACATCGATTAGAAATAATTAGTTCCATAGGGTCTGCCCTTTCAAAAATCAACTTTCGCAAAGCCTCTGAACAAAAATAAAATAAAATAGAATAAATCGCAATAAACACCAACAGGTCATTCTGTCTCTCCTCGCTGTGGCGATGTCGACTCGAACGCCTCCCCCGAATCCCAAAGGCTACGGTTCGATTCCAAACCGCGGTTATAAGTCCACAAGTTATCTTTGTGAATAAAAAAATGAAATATAATGATTCTGGGCGACCGTAAATTTCCTTATGGTACCTTCTCCTCTTCCTCTTCCTTCCTCTCCTCCTCCTCCCACCCTCTTCTTCCCAACCAATGGCCCAATTCCGCGCAATCCAAGGTAATCCATAACGTTGGCATCAACGTAACACGCTCATCTATTCACCTACTCATCCATTCCACCTTGGGTCACACGTAATAATAGGCCTGGGGGCCATACGCCCATATTATGGACAATAACACTCACGCGTTCAGGGAATTTACATGGGAGGGCTGTACCATTCACAAAGCAGTACCATCCAACCACGATACAGTCACTGACAAAAGTCTTGGAGCAATTCTGAGGATTTTTTTTATGATAGAGGTTTTGTTGTTGAGTATTTGAAATGTTTTTGACAAGTATTCACCATACCTGTAATATATACAGTACATACACATGCATACATATGTGTATACACCAGTATATATATATATATATATATATATATATATATACATATATATATATATATATATATATATACTGTATATATATATACATTACACACACACACACACACACACACACACACACACACACACACACACACACACACACACACACACACACATATATATATATCACAAATACATATACATATATGTATATATTTATATCCCTTACAACCGGTAGATCTGTTTGATAAGAACTACTACTGTGTGGGTCAACACTTTTGACCGTGATTGTACACGAGGCACAACACCCAGTACTACTCAACCTCAGAACCGCAGACGCTAACATACGATCATTTTAGAGCTATGCCATCTTTCTTTCTCAACCAAGTGCAGTTTTGGACAAATACACACAAACAGAAACTTTTTATCCTGAGTGGATCAAGGCGCTGAAGTTCGGAGTTGAGAAGCCAGAGGTATAAAAGTGTCTGTTGAGGCTATCATGACAAACCACCTCGCAGAGTGGGTGATGGTTGAAACGTTGAAAATAGGAACGTATTACAATTTGGAATAATGTTTCTGCTAAGGCTGCATATCTATCCTCTGATTGTAAACGGTGTCTAGCGTTTGCTCAAATAATATGTATACATTATACGTATACACATGCATATACATATGCATATGTATGTACAGATGCATATATATATATATATATATATATATATACATATACACATATATATATATATATATATGTATATATATGTATATATATATGTATATATATATGTATATATATATATATATATATACATATATTTAAAATATATACTCTTCCTAAGCAGCATATTGTAATGTCTCCTTGATTTAAGTATTAGTTAATCAAATACTAGGTTTATTTATTCATCTAACTGTTTGTTGGTTGATTGACTGAGTGACAAGTTGATTTATTTATCAATTTATTCACTGATACATTTACTTATTCATCCATCAATATTTTCATTTTTTATATTTACTAATTTATCTAATCTGTTATATTTGTATATTATATTTTCATTTATCTATTTATTTTCATATTTTTTTGATAATTCAATATTTTAGTTATTTTATCATTTACCTATTTCTTCTGTCTCGGCATTTACATATTCATGAATCTGTTATCTGTTATCTATTTATTCGTTTATTTACTAATCATTTATTGATTTATTCATCTACTTATTCATTTATCCGTTTAATAATTCGTTCACTATTCTTTATCCGGCTCCGTTATGAACTGAAATGCGTTCCATTATAAATGGATTGCATTTTACAGCCACATCATCACAGCTAATCAAAATTGTTTTTATTTGAGCCGTAAACTCCACCACCTGATTTAATAGGATAACTCAATAGTATCACCATCTTCACTATATCTATGACAGACTCCGTTGGTAGTATCATAATAACCACAGATATTGAAAGGCGTCTAGAATCAGAGGGGCATTCCCGCCACATGTACTGGTTTTGAGTTGAGCACGAACGATACGATGAAAAAAATTCAAGCGTTTTTCAAAAAAAGAAAGAAAAAAAATATATATATATACCGAGTCCTCATATTTTAAAATTTTCATTTTATCGTATCATCCGTGCTTAATAACTCGAAACCATTAAAAGTGGCACGGATGCCCCTCTGTTTCTGAACGTCTCAGTTCTACAGTCCTTCATCATTACCATTACCGCCGTTACTAACAGTCAATACACAGCTCACGACCAACCAATAGGAACACTTCGTCTTTACAATCCCCCCACGGTTTTATTTATATGGCCTAAGCGATGATCACCACTGCTACGCCTCACCATCACCCTTCTTCTGTAAACTCTTCCCCCCACCCCCCACGCTCCCCCTCTCCCCCCACGCTCTCATCCTCCACCTGCTGTTTGTGGAAGCGTGCGTGCATCGTCGGCGCTTGGGTCCCGTTAGCCCAAATGTTCCGTTTACTGGCGCCGATGGATCAAATCAGCCGCGGGAGGAAGAGACCTAATAGCACTCCGAGCTGTGTGAGCTTGTGGTACTGTTAATACACGCGCCATCCCTCACTCCTGGGTGCGCGTGGGCGAAGCAAAGAGCCTCGGGGGAAATTCGCGGCCATTTCGCAAACTTGGATGAAACGACACTGGGGAAAAAAAGTCTTTGTCGTTTAGCGATTAGCTTCTTGTGTTGTAATGATCGGAGGTACCGAAAGACGAGCGTGCAAAGGTCAGATTGTGGGGAATTTGCGGATCCAAGAGCAAATCGTATAAGAAGAAGAAGAAGAAAAAAAAACCACGGAGACTAACAATTCGACAGCTAAAACAGAATAGCCATTAGTTTCTTCATTCAAGTCGTGAAGACGTAGCCGACACGTAACCGAAAGAAGCAAGAACAGAACTCCACTGTTCATTAGAAGTCTGCTATTTATCGGAACATAACAAGCAATAAAATCAGAGAACACAATCGAGGCATAGACATTTTTTCTCTAGAATCCTAAACAACTTTTGATCAAAGAATCTGTTTCGAAGCAGAAGACGTTTCCCGGGAAATTCTGCTTCAAAGTAACAAAGTTTTTTTTGGGAAACTCGGAGCAATGAGAGAGAGGAAACATGAAAGGCTATTCGATTATAATCTTGCGATGTTTCTGTTGTTAATACAATATTTGCCAATACAATACAACAATACGATCCCCTGATCCGCTCTGCTATGCACGCTCTCCAGCTGGGCGCAAATCCGTTGCTCAGCCTCATGCGGTTGAACGGTATTGTTGTAACTTTTACGTTTACATACACACACACACACATACACACGCACACACATATGCATATATATGCTAATAAGAAGCACTGGCAACTTGTGTTAAATTATGCAACTGTGACATATGGGGAGGCGCTTTCGTATATTACATCCAGTGCAAAGTACTTTGCGTCAGATGTAATATACGAAAGCGCTTTGCTTCGTTTAATTTCTCTATCCCAGTGGTCACTCTTGCATATGCATATATATATATATATATATATATATATATATATATATATATATATATATATATATATATATATATATGTGATAACACCCCTCTTAGACCCATTATATCTAATATATACAGTATATATATATATGTATATATATATATATATATATATATATATATATATATATATATATATATATATATACAACACTTGGGGCGCAGGTTCTCTTTAATGCAAACTGAGTTAAACACCACAGCATTGTCACAATTATTAATTTCTTTCTAATATTTTCAATTCTCCGCACTACAGTTCTGAACTGTAGTGAAAATTGAAAATATTAGAAAGAAAATTAATAATTGTGACAATGCTGTGGTGTTTAACTCAGTTTGCACATATATATATATATATATATATATATATATATACACATATATATCATATATATATCTGAGGTAACATTTGGCAATTAGTCAACTGAGATTGAGGAATTTTGGTCTAAATGGAAATTCTGTCGTTCGAGAACCCATAAGAATCTACAATAATATCAATCCTTGTATAGGAGGGATTAAATTAATCTACACTTCAGTAGAATCCCCCGCAGAAGGGAGCATTTGAATACAGAAAACAAGGCTCATTTGTTACAAAAGCACGGATGATTTTTTTTTCTTTTTTTTTACGAAAATATTGTTCTAATACCAGGTTACTCTATGCAGCCTGGAATGGAATCTCAATTGTTCCAGATCCCGTTTTCTTTCCAGTCCGCCCTTAAAGACGTTATCACACTGGGCTATTTTTCCTTCAATTGTTGGAGCAGATTTGCAGCCCACAGCTTTCAGGAAGAAATCTGATGTGCTGGAGGAGGAGGAGGAGGAGGAAGAGGCGGAGGAGGAAGAGGAGGAGGAGGAGGAAGAGGGAGAAAAAAAGGAAGAAAAAGAAGAAGAAAAAGAAGAAAAAATCTTCCTACATATCAAATGACATTTTATGTAAATTGTTGATAAAACAAAATAGTTTGCCTTGAGTGGTTTTACGACGGAAAAAGTGCTGGAGGTGGGAGGTAACGCCGGTTAATTGGAGGTTGGAGGAAAAATAGCCTAGTGTAGAGAGAGAGAGTTAGAGAGAGAAAGAGAGTATCCCTGTTGTAGATAGGCGGTGTAGTTTACCATGTAACTATATGTAACCAGTATATTTGTATTTTTTTGAATAAATCAGTAAATACTCTATAGTCACAATGTCTTTTGCCATGAACGGGGAAATCTGGATGGTTGAACTGGTTGTAGGAAAGAGAGAGAGAGAGAGAGAGAGAGAGAGAGAGAGAGAGAGAGAGAGAGAACGGGGAAATCTGGATGGTTGAACTGGTTGTAGGAAAGAGAAAGAGAGAGAGAGAGAGAGAGAGAGAGAGAGAGAGAGAGAGAGAGAGAGAGAGAGAGAGAGAGAGAGAGAGAGAGAGAGAGAGAGAGAGAACTTTGAGTGTAAGATGGACGAAGTTTGAAGGTGAGACATCCGGTGACAGGAGACCTTAGGGCTTACACTACGGCGACACGTCTCGTCTCTCCAAACGGGCCAGCTTGAAGCCTTCCGAGTTTCGAGGTTCCTTACGGTTCTAAGAGTACTATGGACACCCGAGCCTCACCCACCGTATTCTAGAACTATGGAAATATATACCTTTTACCATTGTTACTAAAACCCCAGTCACACGTTCAAGATTCTCGTCAAATGTTGTGAATTCGAAAACCAGCAAGACGACTTCGCTCACAGTATTCTAGTCCATAATCCAACAATGTGTCTAATATTCATATAGGTTTAACTTCTCTTAGTTCGCCATTCACCTTCTCAATATATGACGCAAAGGTGGATTTGACACAAGGAAATTAAGAAAATAAAAGATTGTAACATAAGTCGTTTCGTCTCAAACGAACGAACTCGAGTGGTGTAAATGTGACCGGAGGGACGGTTTGTGTCCTTCGGGTGATTTACAAGACATGAGAGGTTACTACTCGCGGACCTGCGCAATGACACCCGGCGGCTTCCCGCTACCCATCTTCATATTCTATCAACACAACCCCCTCCGTCTGTAGGTGCAACCCCAGGGGGTTGTCGTTCTGTTCCCAGACAGGACCCAAGTTTTCTCTCCATCCACTTTGATTATCCTCTCCTCACTTTCTCACAGATGGAGAAACTGCAATCCACCTCCTCTTCCTCCTCTTTCTGCCCCCTTCCTCATCCTCTTGCCACCTTCCTCCTTCTCCTGCCCTCCTCCTCCTCCTTTTGCCCCCTTCCTCCTGCCCATTCCCTCCTACCCCTTTCATTCTCCTCCTTCTCCTCCTCCACCTCCTTCTCCTCCTTCCTCTTGTCCTCTTCCTCCTCCTACCCCTTTCCTCCTGCTCTCATCCTTTTTCTGTCCCCTTCCTCCCCTCCTCCTTCCTCTTGCCCCCTTCCTCCTCTCCTCCTCCTTCCTATTTCTCTTGCCACCTTCCACCTATCCCCTTCTTCCTGCCCCCTTCCTCCTCCTCCTCCTAACCCCTTCTTCCTGCCCTCCTCCTCCAATTAGCCGGTGACTCGAAAGTAGATCCGTACTAATAGACTGCAAACAACAATCTATTTTCCTATAGAGATGCATGACAGAACCCATCTGCCTTTGTTAGCTGTTGTAGCCTAGTGAGTTTTCGTTGACGTAAACTGTAGGTAGGTTTTCTATTTATTCATTTGTTTTTTATTATCATCCACGCCATCGTGGGGCTCTCCGACAATTTTTTATCACCGTTTTCAAACTGTCAAACTAAAATTTATTAAAGGAATTTGGTTTACAGTGAAAAACTCCTATTTGTTATGTCATATCCATAATGTCGATTTAGTGGTGAATGCCTTCAAACAATGCCTTACTGACAATTAGGGAATATAACATAAAATGGAAATCTTGCACCCCCAAAAAATATATGTAAGATAAAATAAGATAAAATAAAATAAAGTCTGGGGGAAAATGGCGCCCTTCGAAAATTCTGTGAAGTCACTCATGCATATACAGTATATATATATATATATATATATATATATATATATATATGTATATATATATATATATATATATATATATATATATATATATATCTATATATATATATATATATATATATATATATATATATATATATATATATATATATATATGTATATATATATATCTATATATAAACCTGAGATGAGCACGCTAAGAATGTATTTAGCTACAGCCAAAACTAATACCTCAGCTAGGTCAAACAAACAACAGTCACCTTAGCAAACTCGGTCAGACAAAAGACCCCAAAGCGGGGGGTGGTGGGGGGTGGGGTGGGTGTGGGGAATGTGCAAATCCCTAATCTTCTACGTTATTCCTGTCGCTCGAAGAGTTTTTAATTCTTAAGAGCCGAGTTCCTGACTACATCCGACTGCAGACGTGACTCGTGATAATCCTAAAGTAGAACGGAAACAGGCGCGAGTTACACTCCCATCTTTGTCACCACTGCCATCATTGCTCTCTCAACCAGACAACCCGTTAGTGTCCCTAAGAAGAAGAAAATCTTCCTCCTCCTCCTCCTCCTCCTCTTCCTCCTCCTTTCGAGGTCTTCGAAATGGTCGAAGGAACTGAAAACATATATGTGAAAATTAAAATTGACACTTCCAACGCATCTTGGAGTAATGGATGCAAGATTGTGGGAAAACGATTTCCAACAGACGTGGCAAAGTATTTCTTCTTCAACTGAGTTGCTAATATATGGAATGGTCTACCATTTAGCCTCACTGGTTGTTCCACTGTAAAGGTATTCATCAAAAATGTCGCGACATTTACTTAGGCACAAATCCCCGACTAGAATTATTTATTTCTAGATAGACTAAGAAAAAAGGATGAAAAGGATGAAAAGGATGATGATGATGATGATGATGATGATGATGATGATGATGATGATGATGATGATGATGATGATGATGATGATGATGATGATGATGATGATGATGATGATGATGATGATGATATCATAATGATAATAATAATAATAATGATAGAATAATAAAACAATAAAATAGTAATGATAGTACTAATAGTAATAATAATAATAATAGTAATAATGGTAGTAGTGATGATAACATTAATAAGAGGTAAGTACCAAAACGGCCATGTAAGGACCACTAGGTCACTTACTTGTCGTTTGCCTGTGTAACATGTCCATGTAACTCTTCCTTCTCCTCCTTTTCAACCTCCTCCTCCTCCTCCTCCTCCTCCTCTTCTTCCTCCTCCTTTACCTCCTACTCTTCCCCCACCTCTTTATTTTCCTTCTACTTCTATTTCTCCTTTCCCTTTTCGTCTCTTTCTTCTTCCTTTTCCCTTCGCCTTCTCCCATGTTTCTTCTCCTTCTACTTCTCCTCTTCCGCCTCCTCTCTCTACTTCTTCTCCTTTCCTTCTTCGTCTCCTTCTTCTCCTTCTCTTCGTCTTCTTCCCTTTTCCCTTACTCTTCCTCTCCTTCTCCCCTCTCCCTTTCCTCTCCTCTTCCTCCTCCTCCTCCTCTTCTTTCTATTTTTCCTTCTCCTCTTCGTCTCCTTCCCTTTTCCTTTCATCTTCCTCTCCTTCTCCCTTTCTTCTCCTCCCATTTCC
>NC_134814.1:22933629-22938629 GCF_046742065.1 Oratosquilla oratoria
TCGTCCTTTGATGCTTGCTTTTTTAAAATATTCGGCAGTTTTCATCTTCAAACACTTCATATTCAATTCAGTTCCGGTTCTCGAGCTATTTTGGACCTTTCCTTGATAGCATTTTCTTACATCTTCACTTTCCTTTTAATGAAGTGAATATTTGTAAATTCAAATATTAATTCTAATTACCCTTTTTCTCGTATCACTTTTTGCTTTCGAATGAATGAATAGCAGAAATAAAATAATTTGTGCCAACAGACGAGAGTAATTCTCGTCTCTTTGCTTTTTGGTCCGCTGGGGACTCTGTTGGCAATTACTTGCGTTCACCATGAGGCCCTGTTCACACTAGCGGTTTGACCCGCGCGGAAACCGCGGCGATACCGCACGGTCAAGGAAAAATTGCGCGGTTGTGTGTGAACGCCTCCATTGACTTACACTGTAATTGAACCGCCGCAAGTGTAAACAGAGCCCTGAGGCTCCGAAAAGGCACGGTTGGGTTAAACGAGATGCAAATTAGCCCGGCTAGTACTGACGTACCAGTGTGAGGCCGGTATCCACTCAACAGAATAACATAAGCCCTGAGGTACTTCCTGCCCTAAATATAACCGGGCGGCGCCGCGCGTCATGGCACAGGCTGTCCACGGTTGTTTCAGCGGCTTGCGGTTGTTTCCGCGGTTCGTGGTTCTTTCCGCGGTCTGTCGGGATAACTTTCCCCATCAAGGGTTAGAATCAAGGGGTAAGGCATATCACCGCTCCGGGAAAAGCCATTCGAACATGTACATGCTGTAGAGGCAGCATGGAACGAAAATCAGTAAAGAGGACACAGCTGATGGACTGAAAGCCACGTCTCCCCTCTCCTCTCCCCCCTTTCCCCTCAGCATTCTCCCCCTTTCCCCCTCTCCCTCCACTATAATGAACAGCTATTCTTCAGAACATAAATAAAGTATGCTTCATTTCGATATCCGATGAGAAGAACATGCGTACATGCATACACAAACACGTACACATATAAGAACATGTGCTCACACAGGGCTCGAACATCACACACATACACACACACACACACACACACACACACACACACACACACACACACACAGACACACATACACACGCACACACGTACTCACACAGCGCTCAAACATCACACACCCACACACATACACACACGTGCTCACACAGAGCTGAAACACCACATCACACACACACACACACACACACACACACACACACACACACACACACACACACACACACACACACACACACACACACACACACACACACACACGTGCTCTCACACACACACACACACACACACACACACACACACACACACACACACACACACACACACACACACACACGGGCTCACACACACACACACACACACACACACACACACACACACGCACACACACACACGCACACATACGCACGCACACATACACACACACACACACACACACACACACACACACACACACACACACACACACACACACAGACAGACACGTACACACACACAATCACATGCAAGTGTACATAGAGGAGGGCTGGGCACTGGATCGTGCGACATACTGCCACCGTTCTTCTTCTTATCACAGGTGATATCTAGGCTGCCTCCCTCTCGCTCCGTGTGTCTTTTTTTATTTCATTATTATCATTATCATTAACATTGTTATCACCATCATCATCATTATTATTATTATTATTATTATTGTCGTTATTAGTAGTATCATCATTACTATTACTATTATTAATAATATAATAATTTCACATATCTATTTGTTTATATTGTTTTTATTTATTTATCTACTCGTTTATTTATTTTAGGTGTGAGGGTTTATCACCCGCATTTGGCAAGATCGGCTCATCATTCCGCCATCGTCGGGAGTGGCCCTTATCTTGTCTTGATCAAACACTTGTTCCACTCTCGTGCAGCTCCTCCCCTTTCTTCGCCCCATCTAGCAGGTACCAAACTCCGTTTTCTATTAATAACCCCAGGGACTGTCTGTCTGTCTATCTGTCTGTATATGTCTCTCACAAACTCAAGCGCAAAGACACACACAAACACAAACACGCACACACATACACAAACACACATACACAAACACACACACACGCACACACACATGCGTACATGGACGAACAGAAATAAAATTAAAAATTAAGAAAGGAAATGAAAAGGACAAAGACGAAAGAAGAAGAGGAAGACGACAAAAACGAATGGTGAAAAAGAAGAAAGCAAAGAAGAAGAGAGAAGAATAAGAAGTAAGCAAAGAAGAAGAAGACGAAGAAAAAGAAGAAGAGGAAAAAGAAGAGGAAGAAGAAGAAGAGGAAGAAGCAGAAATAGAAGAAGAAGAAGAAAACGAAGAAGAAGTAGAAGGAGAAGAAGAAGAGGAAGAAGAAGAAAAAGAAGACGAAAAGAAAGAAGGTCATCTACATAACCACCAACAACAACAACAACAACAAAAGCTTTCTCTTCCTCTACTGTAGTACATATCGTTTTTACGACTTCCTTCCCCTAATTAGTTCAAACCAAATGTCTTGCTCTGCTTTATTTCCTTTTGGCAAAGGACAGACACTCTTTCTAAGATGAGGAGGCGTTTTGTTACCCATTTCATTCTGCTTGTCGCCACGTGATTCCATTCAGGTATGGGACCCTCCCGTAATTTCAGAGACAATTAATCAAGACACACTTCAGTCTGTGATCCTTTCACCAACTAAATGGAATATTTTGGTGTTTTTTACAACAGAGTCTTCGTTGTATATTGTCTCCTCTTTGTAGACTTCAATTCCTCTTTGCATGAGACTTGAACGCTCTTGACTGGATCACGAACGAGACACTTAGATCACCCATCACCCTTACATATCAAAGTTATTATTTTTTCCGTAGTATTTCATGAAATGGTCACTGTGACACAGGACCTGTTTCTCTAACCCTGTATTGTATCGCTTTCCAACCTTTCGTGTCAACGGATCAATCGAGAAGGAAAAGGTTGAGGAACATTTTTCATCATGTACAATGTCAAAGCCAACTGGGTTTCCTTGTTACGATCAAGAGTTTCTGTCTGTCTTCAGGTGTATATAAGATATAGAATCACAGCCTTGATGAAGTTAAGACGCACTTACATGAACCCTCTCATTCAATTCTTTTTTGTACATGTAGCTATATCAAACCAAATAAATCTTTCTTTCCTCACCGACATACAGACTCACACACGTGTGCACATAAGCACAAATGCAAGCGTACACACACACACACACACACACACACACACACACACACACACACACACACACACACACACACACACACACACACACACACACAGTGTGAAATGCTTTGAAGAACACAAGTATATCAGATATTCTTCTTCCTATTCGCTTCGCCAGTGTCCCTCTTCTTTGCTTCCCCGTTTTCTATGTCTCGTCTTCCCCTTCCCTCCCTTGTTCCCCCCCCCTCTCTCTCTCTCTCTCTCTCTCTCTCTCTCTCTCTCTCTCTCTCTCTCTCTTTCTCCGCCTGCCTCTTAACCTCCACAATTCCACAGTTTTCTTGAAGAACTGCTCGTTACTACGATTGTGGTCAACCGCTTGCGTTTATCTTCCCGTCACGCTTACCATTCTTCCTGTCTGTCCCTTTGTGGGTTTCTGGAGTTCGATTGGATGACCCTCCGGTTCCTGTTCTTCCCTCCAGTTCCGGTACCTCTGGTTCCGGTATCCGGTCTCTCTGGTTCCGGTATCCGGTCTCTCTGGTTCCGGTTCCGATACCTCTGGTTCCGGTACCTCTGGTTCCGGTTCCGGTCCCTCTGGTTCCGGTATCCAGTATCCGGTACCTCCGGCTCCTTAGAGCGACCGGGGATAATATATTTTCCAGTCAAATATTTTCTTTAATGTTTTCGTTCTGTCTGACGCCAGAGGATTTTAATCCAGACACGGCCTCGGCCCATACTGAGACGCAGGTGACACAGGTGACGCAGCACAAGGTAAAGGCAGACTTCCTGTTGCTGAATTGAAGTACAGTTTAAACTTCTCTCTTACTTGAAATGCTGAAGTAGTACATCTACAAGACTTCAATTAAGAAAGAAGTTCAAAATGTACTTCAATCCAGCAACAGTTTCCGCTTAGGTTAAAAGAAGTTTCTTAGCATCAAGGGAGTAATGTTGATGTCACACTACGCGGCGGGGCCGGATGCGGCAAGATGATGGCCAAGTCCAATTGGTTTAATAAAATCACCTGGCGACAGGAGCCTGAACTTGATATAAAGACGACCACCATCTCCCCCACCTGGTTAAGATACTCTCATAACCTTTGGAGTCAAATGACTCCTGAGGGAGACTTCACTGGCACCAACAACAAGCCGTAACGGTGGCGCCGAACAGTGTGACGCCAGCCTGACGTTCAAAATTTGGAGGTCAATGATTGGAGTAAAAAAATAAATAAATAAATAAAAATAAAATAGATAAATAAATAAAAATAAATAAGTACATAAAATAAAATAATTGCTCTTATCATCAATGAAAAAAATAAGAACAACTGAAGGAACCTTTCTGTGATCAAAACACAAAGGAAAATAGGAGGACAAGGGGGAGGAGAAGGTGGAGTACAAGGAAGAAGAATACAAGGAGGATGAGGAAGACAAGGAGCAGGATGAGGACAAGGAGCAAGAAGAGGAGTAGGAGGAGGACGAGGAGGGGAAGGAGGACAAAGACAAAGAGGAGGAGGAGGAGGAGGAGGAGGAGGAGGAGGAGGAGGAAGAGTAAGAGTAGGAAAAATAGGACAATGAGAAAGAGGAGGAGGAGTGGAGAATTAGGACAAGGAGAAAGAGGAGAAGGAACAGGAGGAGAGGGAGGACAAAGAGAAAGAGGAGGAGCAGGGGAAGTAGAAGTAGGACGAGGAGAAAGGGGTGGACGATGAACAGGAGAAGGAGTATGAGGAATAGGAGGAAGAAGAGGCGGAAGAGGAGGAGGAGTAAATGTTTTATCGCTGGTTATCAGCTCACCATG
>NC_134814.1:22946129-22953629 GCF_046742065.1 Oratosquilla oratoria
CGAACTAAGAGAAATTAGATTTATACGAATGTTAGACACATTGTTGAGATATTCTTACAGAAGTCTAGAATATTGTAACAGAAGTCGTTTCTACTCAGGTGAAGAAGCAAAAGCGAGTAGCATGCTAGCCTAGTGTGCCGTCACCATTAGGAGTTACTGCATGCGGTGAGTTTTGGCTACGACCCCTCAGACGAATACGCTACTGGTGTTGTCCTTCTTATGTGCTTCTGTTAACCAGCCCTTCTATCCTTATGAATAAAACGCACTTATGTACTGCTGTTTACCAGCCCTTGTATCCTCATGAATGAAACGCATTGGTGTTGTCCTTCTTATGTGCTGCTGTTAACCAGTCCTTCTATCCTCGTGAATACAACACACTGGTGTTGTCCTTCTTATGAGCTGCTGTTAACCAGCCCTTCTATCCTCGTAAATAAAACGCATTGGTGTTGTCCTTCTTATGTGCTGCTGTTAACCAGTCCTTCTATCCTTATGAATAGAACGCACTGGCGTTGTCCTTCTTATGTGCTACTGTTTACCAGCCCTTCTATTCTTATGAATAAAACGCACTGTAAGAGTAGACGAATAATACTTAAGGAAATGGCATTAAAGAACACGGACGCGATCAAGTATTTCCCTAACAGACACATCTTCCTTGTTTCAGGTCAAAAGCCCCCAACGGTTTGATGAAATCACCATAAGAACATAAGAATGGAGGAGATCATAAGGCCTACACTAGGCAGTTCCATATCCCTTACCATCTATCATCCTTATCCATAAAGTTATCTTATCTTCTTTTAAAACAACCAATAGTTTCAGGACTCACTACATGGTTACTAAGTCTGTGCCATTCGTTAACCACTCTGTTGGTAAACCAGTTCATACTAATTTCCTTCTTAAATCTGAATTTGTCCAATTTGAATTCCCTAGTCCTGTCTGACGTCAAAGTACAGTAAAATTAGCTTAGGCTGTTACTCGGCCTGGAGTGTGGAGTGGGGTGGGAAGTAAGCTTAGGACTCCAAACAACAGGTGAATGTGTCGTTGGACTGAGGAGTCTTAATTAGTGGGGAAGTGTGTCGAGGAGGAGAAAATAACTGGAGGGTTGAGCTGGAGTCTTCAAGGCCCAGATTTGAGAATCTTACACTTTCTGACGTCATCACTCGTACGTAGTCTGCAACCGCCAAAACAGCTTTCGAGTTCTGAGCTGTTTATTTCCACTTGCGTCCTCTTCCTGTCGTAGGACCTGGACCGGAAGTAGCTCTCACGAGCAACTCTCGCGAGCATAAGGGTCACTACCTCTTGGGTGTCACACTGTGCGGCGAGGCCGGATACGGCAAGATGATGTTTGCAAGTTCAACGGGCTTAATACAATCACCTTGCGACAGGAGCCATGACTGTGTATAACGACCACCATCTATCCCTGGTTAACATACTCAACTTATTTATTTATTTGTTTATTTTATTTTTTTAGTTGCTTCAGTACAGTGGGACAGTTACATTTAAGTTTCGTAAATATCGAATATAATTTCTCTTTGTCAGTCAAACTGTTCATCATTTAATTGGGGAGAACACTGTAACAGTGCATAGATGAATTACCCAAGACTTAGTAAAAAAACAAAAAGTCTTTAAGTTTTCTTCGTCTTTGCGATATTCTTTTTAAATTGGTGCGATATCTTGTGTCCGTTTACACGACATTTTGCCGTTTATACGATATTTTTCTGTTTATACGACGTTTTGCCGTTTACACGACGTTTTGCCGTTTGTACGATACTTTCATCCGTTTGCATGACAATTCTTCCTTTGATCAAAGGATAATGTGAATCGACAGAATATTTTTAGGGTCCCGTCAGACCAAAGTCGATACGCTAACTGTAATGTAAATGTACAGGTTGTAGGGATGTATAATCCGTGAGATAATGTGTTAGAACGTCCACAATATACTTCAATAGATCTAAAAAATACATAAAGAAATTATAATAATAGTAATAGTAATTATAGCAATAGTGATCATGACGACGATGATGATTATGGTGATTATGATGATAATGATGATAATGATGATGATGATGATGATGATGATGATGATGATGATGATGATGATGATGATGATGATGATAGAATAATAATGGTAAAATAACTATAAAAATGATAATTATTATTATAATAAATAATAATGATAAGTGCTGATAATGATGATGATGATAATAATAATAATAATAATAATAATAATAATAATAATAATAATAATAATAATAATAATAATAATAATAATAATAATAATAATAATAATAATAATAATAATGATAATAATAATGATAATAACAACAACAGTAACAACAATAATAATCCACAGGAGACCAAGGACGTCCATAGCATGATTGCAACGGTTGACCTGGACTCGCGAAACTTCAGTATCTGGGTCTAACTGGAGTTCCTTTGTTGCCCAAACGCGACATCACCCATTACCGGGCGTCACAAGAACCAATCGCGCCGTTTTTCCTATTCCGCAAATGTCCCGTGACCAACTTGCTCTTACGCGGTTCTTCATTTCCGCGATGGCTTCTTCCCCCCAAGAAACGCGATGTCTACTCAGGTTTTTTTTTTTATATTGTTCGGGATCTTTTGATTAGTAAATGGGAGTAATAAAGACACGCACGCACGCACACACACACACACGACTCGACGGCGCAGTGGTAGCGTTCGCAACCGCTGCTACAGCGGTCCGAGTTCGAATCCCGCCCAGTGCTGAAATAATTTCAGTATCGCTGCAGGTCGTTACTCCAACTCTCGTGGGCGGGGAGTTGGGTGTGTGTGTGCGTGTGTGAGGCCACAGTATTACCCATAGATCGGTCATATATGAGCTCTGAGCTCTCTTCCGGGAGGAAAATAGCTGTCGATCACGCGTCCAACACGTGATCCAAGACCATGGTGAATCACACATGAAAATGAGGCTAGGTATGATAAAAGTGGAGAGTAGGAGACGGGACCCAACGAGCGTTACTTCTTTCCTGTATACTACAATTAAGTAAAGAAACATAAACAAAGTAGAACTGGGTCGGAAGGAGACTTCCATTGTTCACCCAAAATCAGAGCAACTGGGACGTCCGTCCACGCGGCGCTTTGCCAGAAGTGGGTCTGTGTGTGTGTGTGATTCACCATTGTCTTGGATCACGTGTTGGACTCGTGATTGACAGCTATTTCCCTCCCGGAATAGAACTCAGAGCTCATATATGACCGATCTATGGGTAATGCTGTGACCTTACATGCATACCCCCCCCCCCACGAGAGTTGGAGTAACGACTCGCAGGGCAGCGATACTGAAATTATTTCAGCCCTGTGTGTGTGTGTGTGTGTGTGTGTGTGTGTGTGTGTGTGTGTGTGTGTGTGTGTGTGTGTGTGTGTGTGTGTGTTTGTGTGTGTGTGTCTGTGTGTGTGCGTTTTTGAGTTCAGTCTCTGATCACATCGAACAAATTTGATTTCAAATTAGTTTATGTTATCTGGCTGTACTATTTCTTCCTCCATGTTATTCTGCTGATCTGTGATTCTGTATGGAGAACTTTCTCCCCTAACATTCTTGAAACTTCTTGTCTAGTTGAGTTTCCTTCCATATCCTCTTGTATTTCTTTATTCTTCTCATTCCTCTTTTTCTTCTTTTTGTTGTTGTTATTCTTCTTCTTTTTGTTCTTCTTTTCTTTTTCTTCTTTTTGTTTTTCTTTTCTTCTTATTTTTGTTCTTGTTCTTCTTATTTTTTGTTCTCCTTTTCTTATTCTTATTTTTGTTGTTGTTCTTCTTCTTTTCTCCCACTTTAAGAAGTCGCTCTAAATCATGTCATTCCCTTCACAGTCCGCCCATATAGCAGAACCAAGAACCAATTCTTATGTTCGTCAATCATTTATAATTCTCCCCTGTAATCTTCGTAACGAGTTTTTTTTTTCGATGACGAATTGCCCATGATCGCTAGTCCTGTGCCCCTTTAATATTTCACTTTTGGTAATGTTTCATTTGCCGTTTTAAAATTTTAAAACACCTTTTTATTACCTTTTCCTCATTTCCAACATATTGCATTATTTTGTATTCCTATATCCACTCTATTCATTCCAGTGAAAACTTATAATCAATTGTTTCATTATCAACGAATAAAATTGTATAAATGTTCCTTACATTAAAACATTGATATAAATCTAGAACAGGTGCTCGCCAGCCCAGCGGTTTAGAGCGTCGCTACTTGCGGCGGAGGTAAAGATGACGGCAGTTCGAACCCTGCCACCAACGAGTTGGACCAAGGGTATGGTTAATTAAATTCCACGCTACAAAATCATCTGTAAGGGGAACAGTCCTAGCCTCCTAACACCAATCCCTGTGGGACACCACTGGTCACTTTCCTCCAATGTAACGTTTTACCATTCACAACTATTTTCCTGAATCTATTCTTCAGGAAATCCTTTGCCCATTCCAGTAGACTCGCCTTAAACCCTTCTATACCAGAGTTTTCTTGTTAGCCTTTTGTGTGGTACTTTATCAATAGCTTTCTCCAAATCCAAGTATACACAATTCACTCATGTATTTCTCTCTTAAAGTACATGAACCACTTTTAAATAGTAAATGATTCTTGAACACATGACTTTACTTTTCTTTCTGTTAGGTTTCTTCTTTTTTATGCAAATATTTTTTCCATTTGCCTTTTACAATTCTCTCACTATTCTTAACTATCATGTTGATTCAGTGCACCGTAATCTGTTCATATTTAGTGGTTCCCCATTCCCTCCCGTATAGATTTATACCACATTAACATCCTCCCAATCTCTCGGCACTTTTCCTTCTTCATGAAGATTGCACACCATTTGTCTTTTACAGTTTTTGAGTATCCAATTTGAAACATCATTAAGCCTTGGGGCTTAATGATATGTGTGTGTGTGTGTGTGTGTGTGTGTGTGTGTGTGTGTGTGTGTGTGTGTGTGTGTGTGTGTGTGTGTATGTGTGCGCGTGTGTATGTGTGCGTGTGTGTGTGTGTGTGTATGTGTGCGCGTGTGTATGTGTGTGTGTGTGTGTGTGTGTGTGTGTGTGTGCGTGTGTGTGTGCGCGTGTGTATGTGTGCGCGTGTGTATTTTTTTTTACCCAGTGGCAATTTACCAAGTTGTATCTTACGGGAAGGGGAGCTACGCTCGTGGTGTCCCGTCTTTGTACCTCGCCGTGTCCAGTTTGCTCTTAAATTCGTGTAGGGTTTTCTCACTCACTATTGTTTCGTCTAGTTTGTTTCATTCACCCACCACTGCGTGTTTGTGTGTGTGTGTGTGTGTGTGTGTGTGTGTGTGTGTGTGTGTCTGTGTGTGTGATTCACCATGGTCTTGGATCACGTGTTGGACTCGTGACTAACAGCTATTACCCTCCCGGAGGAGAGCTCAGAGCTCGTATACGACCGATCTATGGGTACTGCTGTGACCTTACACTCATACACACCCCCAACTCCACGTCCACGAGAGTTGGAGTAACGACTAGAAGCGCAGCGATACTGAAATTATTTCTGCCATGGGCAGGATTCGAACCCGGGCCGCCGTAGTGACAGTCAGGGGCTCTACCAACCGCGCCACCGAGCTACGAGTTTATTCGATTGTTGAGACCATTTGGCAGTAACGGGTTAAACTTATATCTCAAAATAATCCCTAGTGAACTGATCGACCTTTAATATTTTATTCTGGTTGTTCTCAAGCGGATCTTACTAGAAACGTTCAAGTGTCACAACCTAAAAATCAATCACGGCTCTTCTGATCACAACATTTATTTTGCGAAAGAGAGAAATGACCTAAAATAAAGAAAATGAAAATAAAATGAAATATAATAAAATAAAATAAGACTAAATAAAATAAGATAAAATTATAAAGAATAGAGTAAAAATGAAATATTACCAAATATGATCAAATAAAATAGATTAAAATAAGGTAAAAAAGAATAAAATTAAATTGAATGAAATAGAATGAAACAAAATAAAACAAATCAGAATGGAATAGAACAGGATAGAATAAAGTACAACAGAATAGAATAGAATAAAACAAAATAAAACAAGGTAAAAGAAAATAGAATAAAATTAAAAATACAAATAATAAAGCAAAATAAAAATACATAAAATAAAAAAAATGAATAAAACAAATAAGATAAAACTTAATGAAAAATGAAATACATAAGTCAATGAATAATACACACATATATACACCAAAGGCTTTTTCCCCCTACACGGGGGTAGCCAAAAAGAAAAAGGCACAGAAACCACTCCCACCAACTCCATTTCCTATATATTCCACTCCCTTCCACCCTCCTCCCTCCCTCTTATCTTTCAAAGAAAGAATAAATAATAAAAAGTCAAAATTACGTAGAAACAAATGACACGTATCCCCAAGAATGACGTCACGTTACGATACACTGGTCACATGGGCATAACTGGACAGTTAATCACTGTCACGGTGTATGGACAGTAACCATGGACAGTTAATCACTGTCACAGAGAACTTCATAACGACAGTAGCGCCGTACATCACATAGTCCATCGACTGTGATGTCATGTTCATTACGTACTCTGTCACGATGGACCGTAACATAGGTCATCGTCACAGTGACGCGTCACGGACGAGCCTTGTGACGCGTCACGGACGTGCCTTGTGACGTAAACTATCACAGAAAACGGGAGAACGGAACTTTTATTCCTTGTACAATTTTTTCCTCATTCTTCATCAAGTACATGATAGGAAGTACACGTGGTTCATTAAGTACGTGTACTTCATAAAGTGCATGTAAGATATCATGACAATAATGTAATTATCTGAGTGTTAGTGTTCTGCCTCTTGCAAAAAAAAAAAAAAAAAAATCATATTTGTACGACAATTCTACCAATGCAGGGAAACCACATTCCATACTCTAGTATTTATTGTTACTTTTATAGAATTTCCTATGTAAAATATGCATATTATATATTACTGTACATTTGAGAGTAAATATGCAATAAAAATACCAATGTCTTTTTAGATATGAGATAAAAAAGGACAACTCGTAACACGTCGTGTTGAACAGTGTATGTATGAGAAAGTACGGTACGAATCCATGGAACATTGATCAATTTAATGAATTTATTAATTGTTTACGAGAGATAATCACAAATGGCTAGACACGCTCCCTCCCCCGTCACCCCCCCATGTGGCAAAACATGGAGCCCCCCCCCCAAAAAAAAAAAATAATAATAAATAGAAAATAATAATAATAATAAAATATATAAAACATTGTCTACCTAGAAAGACAATGAACAAAATAATTTTCTGAGCTTGATAGAATATGTTAGAGATTACGTCTTTGTATTCAGATATTCAGATTCGGAAACATTTTTCATTAATTAACCATTTCACCACTACACATGACGAGCACACTTATTTTTGGCTATCTCCAGGTAATTCTACTTAGCCGAAAGGAGCCCCTCTACTCAACAAAAAAGTTGAATAAACAAACCTTTTCAATTTTGAC
>NC_134814.1:22958629-22963629 GCF_046742065.1 Oratosquilla oratoria
TGTACGTGTGTGTGATTAAATATGGTCTTGGATCACATGTTAGACTCGTGATCGTCAGCTATTACCCTCCCGGACGAGAGGTCAGAACTCGTATATGGCCTGATCTATGGGTAATGATGTGATCTCTCTCTCTCTCTCTCTCATCTCCTTACCAACCAGAGTTGAAGTGCCGGCTCGCAGTACAGCGATGCTAATATTTTTTCAGCCCTGTGTGTGTGAGAGAGAGATTCACCATGGTCTTAGATCACGTGTTGGACTCGTCATCGATAGGTATTACCCTCCCGGAAGAGAACTCAGAGCTCATATATGACCGATCTATGGGTAATACTGTGACATAACACGCACACGCATCCCGAACAGTGTGTAAATGTAATAAGTACACACACACACAGGGCTGAAATAATTTCAGTATCGCTGCGTTGCGAGTCGTTACTCCAACTCCCATGGGCTCCCCGCCCATGGGAGTTGGAGTAACGACTCGCAACGCAGCGATACTGAAATTATTTCAGCCCTGTGTGTGTGTGTGTACTTATTACATTTACACACTGTTTCATTCACCCGTTGAATGAGGCCGGTGAACTGGACACAACTGCGGTCCACTAACCACCACAACAAGACCTTCCCGAGGCTAGCATGACTAGAACATCATTCTGAACTCTTCAGCATATTCCGAAACCTATAGGTTTACAGGTTCTTATCACGAGTCCCGTCACTCCTACTTAGAGAGACTCCTGTGTCCTCCACGTCGATCTGTCACTGTCGCCGAAGTCACGGCAGGGAGAATGACCTCAACGCTCACAACAACTGGTGGAGTCGTTTAAGGGAAATACCAAGTGATCGTTCAGTCGCGGACAACCCCCCCCCCCCAACTCGGTGCTGAGGTCCTTAGTTCCTTAAGTTCTCAAGCCTTTAGTTCCTTAGGTTCTTGGGTCATCAGGTCCTTAGTTCCTCAGGTTCTCAGATTCTTAGTTCCTCAGATCCTCAGGCCCTTAGTTCCTGAGGCTCTTAGTTCTTAGGCCCTAAGGTTCTCAGATCCTTAGTTCCTTAGGTCCCCAGATCCTCAGGCCCTCAGGTCCTTAGTTCCTCAGGTTCTCAGATCCTTAGTTCCTCAGGTGTTCAGGCCTTTGATTCCTTAGGTTCTTAGGTCCTCAGGTCCTTAGTTCCTCAAGTCCTCAGATCCTTAGTTCCTCAGGCCCTTAGTTCCTTAGGTTCTTGGGTCCTCAGATTCTCAGATCCTCAGATCCTTAGTTCCTCAGACCCTTACTTCCTTAGGTTCTTGGGTCCTCAGGTTCTCAGATCCTTAGTTCCTCAGGTGTTCAGGCCCTTGGTTCCTTAGGTTCTTAGGTCCTCAGGTTCTCAGATCCTTAGTTCCTCAGGTCATCAGATACTTAGTTCCTCAGGCCCATAGTTCTTTAGGTTCTTGGGTCCTCAGGCCCTTAGTTCCTTAGGTCCCCAGGTCTATAGTTCCTCAGGTCCTCAGGCCCTTAGTTCCTTAGGTCCCCAGGTCTATAGTTCCTCAGGTCCTCAAGTTCCTCAAGTCTTTACTTTGGTTGTAAACTTGATAATGACTAGACAGTACCCCTTTTACGAGTTATATTCTAAGCACAATAACATTCTTAAAAAGATTTGCTCCTTGCGAACTCCAATCGATTATATCCAGATGATGGGACTTCCTTATTACCAAAACGATGAGAACGAGAGAGTCTCAACAAACCTTAAATTCCCAATTATCGATAGAGTGCTTCGACTGGTCCCCAGATCGCTCCCCCCGACAGCCAGGATAATTATTTGAAAAAAAAAAAAAATCACTGTTACAAGTGATTCACTCCACGCTCCCAATTAAATGGTCACTTCCACAAAGAGAGATTGAATCCATCAAAAGATCTCTTGATTTCCTGAGAGGCTTTAGGCTCCTGGAGGCTGACAGTCTTCACTGGTCTCCTGGGAATCTACAACACTAAGGGATATCCGTCCAAACCCAAATTTGACTTTTCCATATCACCTTCCTTTCGAATCTAAACACTGGGGTATCATATATATATATATATATATATATATATATGTGTATATATATATATATGTATATAATATATATACATATATATATGTATATATATATATATATACATATATATATATATACATATATATATTATATATATATACATTATATATATATTATGCATATATATATATATATATATATATATATATATATATATGTGTGTGTGTGTGTGTGTGTGTGTGTGTGTGTTTGTCTGGCTAGAGTAAGACAAATTCATTCAGGTGAAGGGAGAACTTGAAAAAACGGTATTTCGTTGGCTATATATATATATATGTATATATGTATGTATATGTATATATATATATATGTATATATATATATATATATATATATATATATATATATATGTTGTCGGGGTTACAAGAGACATCTTTCTGCGGAAGAGGTTCCTCTAAAACTGAACAAAACGGTCTGGTGTCAACCAATAATCCTGAAAGTGACCATGCGGGATGAAACGGTTAATAATAATAAAAAAAAAAAAGTCCATTGCCATTTATTCATCTTTGTTCTTGATCATTCCCAGGAGCCTTCAAATTGGATAGGTACCTCTGGGAACTAATGGGATTAAAGTTTGGATTCGCTAGTTCGTTAAATCCCAGTGTCACCTTAACGGTTTCCGTCTTTGGTGTCAGGAGCTTTCATTCAGCGTGGAGGAACACCTCCGGGAACTAACGGGTTCAGGTGGCCACTCCGCGGGAAAGGTGTTCTCAGAGCCAGAATGCGTTCACCCACGGACTGGTCTTTCTCTTTAAGATCGCTCCAAGGGCTGTGAAATGACCTCTATACAGGACCCTCCGTAGACGAACTTCTGCTTCACGCTGTAGTTTCATAGTTCCAGAACTCTAGCGTTTCTTGTGCACTACCAGAGTCCAGAACGCTTTCAAGGATTTGAATAGCTATGTTCTGTCCAGTATATATGGTATTTGACGCTCTATTGAAGTCCCATCGGACTGTGTTTTTTTTATCTTGCGATCCTACACGTTTATGTTATTTTCATATAGAATTGGAATAATACTAAAGCATAATTATTTCCTTACCCTTTAAGTCATAACGCATAATTCTCCAGCCCCCTGGATCACACATGTGTAAATTGCAGTCCCGTTGCAAAGCGTACGCAATATTCCGTATTCTGAGACCACAATCTTCTGTAATTCCAAAGTACGAAGAGCCTACATTTATAACATTATTGGATTCTCTTTCCTACGTTAAATCTCATGCGGAAGAGCAGAATACAGTTCCGTGAACTGTATTTCACGGTCACTGTTCTTACGACCTCACCAAGCGGATCTGATCAAGTTAACTGCTAAAATTTTCTTCCTTTCAGACATAAAAAGCTATTTTGCGAATATGATCTCAGATTTATTTTTAATCTCGGCTTTATCTTTAAAGATGATTTCTTAGTTGCAGTTTATATTACCCGCACGATATTTACAGTTTTCTTTAAATTGCTTATGAACTCGTCTCACTTGCTATTGGAAGTAGATATAAAGTGTCTTTAAATAATCCCTGGCCATCGAGAAGCTTATCTCCATTTTGAAAAACTTTAATCTTTTCGTTGCCGTGGTCTTGAAGAAGCCCGATGATCGTCATAATGATAATCTAAGAACGCATCGTTTCCTCGGAAACACAGAAATCACCATAACCTGCGGTTCCTTCTTCCATCCGGACAAGCAGAAGTAAAGTACAACTTACCTCTCTCTGTCACTGTCCACCACTTCCCGTACGCGTATTCTAAGTTGTTGCTTCCCGCTTGCGTGGTGGGCGAGAGTCCCTATGGCCGAGCGCGAGGAGGGAGAGAGGAGAGTACACACAGCACCGAGTCCAACAACGAACTGACAGACCAGGCGAGGTCTCCGGCTCGTCTTCTTCTTGCGCTACCGGGCGACTCGGAGGCTCGAGTCGGAAGACAGACGGTCGAACGCCAAGCTTCAGAGCACATGTAGGCCCCCCGGGTTGTCAAGTGTAGCACCCCTACCCCACCCCTCCACCCGCATCCTCCGTTCTTCTAGAACTCCGGTGGCTCCTGAGAGCCCACTGGCGTGTTCCCATCACTGTTGCCTCTCTTGGCTGAGATATCTCTGTTGCTTGTAAATGGTAAGAGTGGTGAGGTAAATAACGAGAGCTGTTGGGGTTTTGTCCCTGACATTTCGTCCTCACTAGGACTTCTTCTGAAGATGTCCTGGTACGTAACGTACTCTGAAGAAGCCCTGGTGAGGACGAAATGTCAGTGACAAAACTCCAACAGTTCTCTGTGCTTAACTCACCACCCTACAACCCATCTGTCTTACATACATCAATTGTTACGTGTGCTTTTGTGGGAACAGATGTCATCTTTAGTGTCGATGAAGGCGCTTCCGTCAACACAATAATAATTTTTCGCCAGCTAACACTTCACCACCATCAGCACAATTACCTTGAGGGGTTATCACACGTGGCAATTTTTCCTCCAATCTTCGGTTAATCGGAGGTACCACCCACCTCCAGCACTTTTTCCGCCGTAAAATCACTATGGTAAACTATTTTGTTTTCTCAACAAAAATACACAGAATGTCATTTGATATGCTGGAGGGAAAGTTATTTTCCTCCAGCATATCAGATTCCTTCCCGAAAGCTGTGGGCTACAAACCTGCTCCAACAGTCGGAGGAAAAATAGCCCAGTGTGATAACGCCTTTAGTTGTACTCAATCTTCCCTTAATTCTTCATAATTTCGATTCTTCGATATATGTATATATATATATATATATATACATATATATACATATATATACATACATATATATATATATATATTTATATACATATATATATACATATATATGCATTTATATATATATATATATATTAACTTTGTAGTTGGTGAAAGCATTATTTCTTTCGGAAAACGCATAGCTGAATCGATCATTTCTACTTCATTGATTACCGCTGGGGATTGAT
>NC_134814.1:22968629-22976129 GCF_046742065.1 Oratosquilla oratoria
ACAGACTACCTAATAACGTCTTCGTCACCCCTGACCACACACCAACTGTACAATTAGATTCTTCATAAAATCATCCTACTTCGTGTTATGACCTTGCTCTAGCTTGTGTTTTGCCGAACATTTTTGTCTCGTAGAAGAGAAGCTAAGAACGTCGCCTGTTCTTCAACATCCGCCAACTGCACAGCCGTGACAGGATCACGACATTTCCTGTTGTCACAAATCTAATAAAATTTGTAACAGATACCAAGTAGAACACGCAAAGAAGATGGAAGTTACGCATACTCATTTTTGCAATAAATTTGATTCGGGTGGCATAAATCATGTGTAAGAGAATCTATCCACCCTCCCTCATGCAATTGCAATATCGCCACAGCAGAACGAAGATTGAGAGCAAAACCATCGATCTCATTACACGTTGCAAACCCCGCCTACTCCTGAACCCTTTTAGCGACGATGACGTATAAAAAATCTTGCTTCAAACGAGGTGTTCTTATTTAGCTGAGTGGTGAACATAGGGGTAAAGTTTTTTTTTTCGAAAACAACAACAACAACGAAACCAGACCTTCAAGTGAACAAAAATATATGGTATTAATATGAACAACACTAAAATTCAAGTAGTGAAAACGTTCGCAAACGAATGAAATAAATTGACACTACAAAATACATGAAATGCGCCAACGTTTTAGTCACTCCGTCACTATTTCAAAGGTGATGGTGATGAAGAGCAGCCTATGCATCCCTCACTTTTATGTACTGCTGTTCTTTGACTTCAACGATACATGTCATTCATGCGCAAAAAAAAAAAAAAAAAGCGAGTCTGTGAACGAGTCTAACTACTCTTGGATGATATTTTTTCTTTATGTTTGTATTAACTCGTAAAAAATAAAAAATAAACAAGATTTCCGAGTAAGCTCCAAACAATTTCTTACGGCGGAGGCAATCTTTGAATACTTTGTAATCTACTTTTGTTTGACTACAGTCAGACTGCATTTCTTATGGGCAAAATACACCTTGTAGATCTCATAATCCAATGTTTAACTTCAGCCGGGCCGTGGAACCGTTCAAACAGAGTCTAATGGTCATTAATCGACGCAGTTCAGAACCGTAATACCTTAAGTACCTTTCAGAATCGCTGCTAACCGTGGGTCTCAAGCGTTCAATTAGTGAGGAACGATTCACTCACACTTTTGACCGTTGGAGGGCGATGAGTAACAGTAAGGAACGCAAGATGCACTCGATCACTGCAGTTATCAATTTGTTCGTACTGTCTTTGATATTCTTTCCCTACGATCGTCATATGTAACTAGAGACGAGTGAACCTTTTTGCCTTTCATAGTTACTCCAATTCACGCCAGATTATTTTTTAGTCAACCGAAAAAAAAAAATCTATTATTTATAAGCAGGTTCCTAATTCTTATTAGACAAGAGCTAATAACCCATTTATGATCTTATAGTTATTCTGGTGTTTAGTTGGCGATATACGGCAATCTATCTACAGGCCAGGACATCAACCTTCGTCAAGATCCAGCACCTAGTGATATGCTACCGTAGCAGTTAAAAATTCAGGTTATACGGAAACTCAGATCCAAAAGACAAAAGCGTTAATTAATATGTAAAAAACTGATAATTCTAATATCAAAATCTGTGAAAATATCACTTAAAATTTCGTTAACCTTGTGGCGTAACTGTTACGTAGTTAGTATGATTATCATCGAAGTAACAGTGGTATTCTTAAAAAAATATCTTATATAAATCTTTCCTTATATAAACATTACATAAATCCTTGGAAGGGAAAGAATTTTTTGTTAAGAATACCATCGTAAGAATCTTACAATGGTATTCTTAAAAAAATTCCTTGTATAAATCTTTCCTTATATAAATCTTACATAAATCCTTGGAAGGGAAAGAATTTTTTGTTAAGAATACCATCGTAAGAATCTTACAATGTTATTCTTTAAAAAATCCTTGTAAAATCTTTCCTTATATAAATCTTACATAAATCCTTGGAAGGGAAAGAATTTTTTTGTTAAGAATACCATCGTAAGAATCTTACAATGTTATTCTTAAAAAAAATCCTTGTATAAATATTTCCTTATATAAATCTTACATAAATCCTTGGAAGGGAAAGAATTTTTTTAAGAATACCACCGTAAGAGGCTGATTCCAAGACCAGGAAGCAAGACGTTCGCCCCGCCGCGGCTCTAAATAAACAACAAATATAGTTCAAAGGCCGATCATGCGTGCTCAAGTAGACGTACACAAACGCACATGTACACCCATACACATACACACAAACACACACAAAGGCACACGCACATACAGTCTAGTCTTATGTTATAACCTATGGGAGTTTTGCCGTACGGGGGGGTAGCCAAAAAGAAAAAGGCATGGAAACCACTCCCACCCATTCCATCCACTACATACTCCCCTCCCCTCCACCCTCTTCCCTCCCTCTCATGAATATTGTATATTTATTACATATTTGTTGGGTTATGTAAGTGTTATCGTTTGATTTCCTTTTCGTTAAACTTGCTTTGACACAACCAACCAACAACCGTAACAACTAACCAACCAAATAAACAAACAACCAAACAATCAGATAAACAAAATCTTAATTTCTTTGTTCACATTTCTTCTTTCTCCGACTTCGTTTTAGAGTCTGCCGTTGTGACGGAGCACAATGTCACGCGGATTGTGCATCAGTTGCGGGATTCAGGGGTGACTTGTGGTGAGTGGTGTGACCATCCACCTCAAAAGAGAGGGACACTATACAAGGAACGAGGTATAATTACACAAAAAGGATGGAACTTTTCTTAACGAGATTTGATCAAGGTGACACTTTCCCCTGTGACAAATTGGACAAATTCAGGATAAAGAAGGAAATAGGTAAGAACCGGTTTACTAGGAGAGTGGTTAACGAATGAAGTTGGTTTAGTAACCATGTAGTGAGCGCTAAAGCAATTGGTTGTGTTAAGAGAGGACGAGATAACTTGATGGATGGGGATGACAGGTGGTAATGGACATTGAACTGCCTAGTGTAGGCCTTATGGTCTCTTGCAATCTCCTCTATTCTTATGTTCTTCAAGGCGTACTCGAGGCTAAACAGGCTCGAATGAACGAAATCCTCATCTAGTTCTTCTGTTGAATATTTTCTTTTATGTTAACCACATTTCTTAAAAGCTCGTTCCTGTGTCTTAAGGAGCTGTTTTTGTCAATTTTTGATCAAAGCGAAACAGTTTCAGTTTCGATACTGGTTTTGTCCATCACGCCATATTTCTTATTTTAGTTTACATTTTTCTTAAGAGAGTAGTGCACGGAATGCATGATGACGTGCTGCACTGTGGCGTGTTGATTTCAAGCGTCCTGCAGTGTAGTTGGGACTAGTCGTACAATGACTGATGCTTAATGCTGTCGTGATCATATGTACATACTTCCATTCTGGCTAATGTCAACGTACTGAGAAAAAGGACTGGGCTAACGTTATTCTATCTTGTCGGAACACCGAGTTCATTTCTTTCCCAAAGCTCAGCTACAATTTCTTTCCATCGCAGTGACGTCACAGCTTGTTCCCAAGCATCATCGCCTTCCCAGTAGTCTCTCCGGCTCATCATACCCACAATCCTCACCGCAGGGTTACATCATCACAGTGATTACTCCAGCTCTGCCCTCTTTCGTCATCACAACAGCCTCAGACACTTCTCTCCTCGTTACCTTTACCAGCCTCTTCCCCCCTCCAAGACGCCACTTCTGTTTCTTCTACCGGTAAACATTACTATCACCCCCAACCTAACTTTTTTCTTCTTCTGTTGATCAACACTGCTATCAACCCCACTACCGTTACTCTTCGCATCGTCACTAAAATCCTCTCGATCATTATGAAAACGCCTTTCTTATCTGAATAAACAGAACAGAATATTATAAACCGACTTTAGTTGAATGCATTTACACCTCTGAAACGCCTACTTAAAATCACATCGTTATTTTTAGTTGAGGACAAGAGTCTGATACAGTAGTGTGTAGTGTGGCACTGTTTTCTGGGATCGCCTGGCAACTCAGACGTGTTCAGTAGTTTCTCGATACTTCTAGTCTTACACCACATCATGGTTTACACAAGAAGTTGCTATTAAAGTTGTGTACATATTTATGTTATAGTTTCTACATCTAGCCTTCTATGCCAAGGGGCATCTCGTTCATATATACGAAAATTAAGACAAATAACTTTAAGCATAACAGCTACATAAGAACATAAGAATAGAGGAGACAGCAAAAGACCTTAGGGCCTACACTAGGCAGTTCTGTATCCCCTACAAACTGCCATCCCTATTCATAAACTTATCTAACCTCCTCTCAAAACAACCCATTGTTTCAGCGCTCACTAACTACCTGGTTACTAAATCTATTCCATTCGTTAACTACTCTGTTGGTAAACCAATTCTTGCCTATTCCCTTCTCAAACCTAAATCTGTCCAATTTAAGTCCATTACTATCGATCTATTTACAACAACACTAGAGAAAAAAATACAAGAAACTCGTTTTTAAATTCTAAGTCAAAATCCAGGGAAATGTCTTTATTCAACGATGTAATCATTTTAATAAAAATCATTAGCATTTAGCATTTCTTTTTTTTTGTGGTAGAACTAAACCATGTTGGTAATGTTTATTCAACAACTACGGTGACCAAAACGAAGGAAAGTAAATACAAACAACAGAGTCTGTCTGTATTTTGATAAATCCTTGATGGAGTGTATCAGTTGACACAAGAAAAAGAAACAGAAATATTGGAAACAAAGAAGAAAAACACAAAAAATAAAGAAAGAAAAGAAGATAGAAAGACAAAAAAGAGAGAAAGGGAGAGAAATGGTGAATGGTGAAAAAAACGCAACTCAAAAAATACTAGTATCTAGACTGTCAAACTTTTATTAAGAATAATTCAATTGAAAAAATAATACTGAAAAACAATGTGGGCAATTATGAAGCTTTATATTATCATCAGGAAGTCATTGCTGAGACTGAATAATTATTTTGGAATTGTTACGTCGGGTTAACCTAAATAGGATTAAACAGCTCTACTTAACGCCAGACAATTTGACTCGGCTTAGAAAAAACTTTTAAGTCATGCAAAGTTGAAAAGATACGATACTCTTCATATGCATTCATGCATTCTCTCAGTCTTGACTTTTTTCAATCAGAATTCTGCCCACCGCTTTCTTCTGTCTATCTCCGACTACACAGCTCATTATATTTGCCAAACCATCCGTTTCAATCGGTTGTTCTTCCGTTCAACTCAAAAGTCAATTGAAGTTAATCCCGATGCTAAGGATCCATGGCGGCTTCAGAACACAGAAAACTGGTCCGTCTTTCTGAAGTTACACAACTAATCACCATATTGTAAAGATTCTAAAGTGCCAACTTAAACTTCTCTTTTTATTTGGAGCGAAGTAGGTTAACTACTGAACATCCTTAAACGTCGCTTACCCTAGGGGGCATAATCACTTACCCTCAGATACCTAATCACACCGTCTCAAGAATGACGACAGAAACTCTACCCGTTATACCCAAAGGGTGTGACCATTTTGACAACGACTTGACGTCACACGCAGAGTTGGTGTTGACCACATTCTCTTCCGATTAACACTACGTTTAAGGGTTTTATTGTGTATACTAAACCCATCCCACTTGATGCCCTCGTTGATTCTTGCCCTAGTTATATAATACTAGCAGCTCCTACTTTTCTAGCTTTACAATACAGATCCCTTAAAACCATCTTCTTTATATCTAATATTTTATGTTTAAACAGAAAACGAGAGCTGGATGATTGCTAAGCGAATAAACACCATATGAAGATGAAGATAAGTATTCAGTCTGGCAAAAATTCTCACTGAACAAACTTCAGCGAAATGTTATACAGCATTTATTTTTATTTTAAATAATTTTGATTCTTTGGTCTTTCTTCTTCTAATTGGTCATCTCTTCATTATGATCCATTTGAAAGAGTTCATCGACATTTGATTAGTCTGACACTTGCTCTGCTTCACTACACACAATTTAAATACGTGTTTGTTCCTTTGACTTCACCTCGACCTCATCCTGAAGCAGACATAGCGGAAGAGGTCGGAGGGTCACCCTTAGGGTTGAAACGCGCGTTCGTCACGAGGAGATGCAAAGGAGGAAGTCTGTTAGGTCAACCACCAGGAGGTGCATTGGCGAAGCTTCGCGTGTAGATGCGAGCCTTGGTTCTGCTGATGGTGCACGGGAGAACCGCCTGTAGCAGTGGCTGGCGATGTAACGGAATATGGCCACAGAGAGTTTCTGCAGAAACCGGAGAGACGCCACCTCGGCCCCGGAAACCATCTATGGGAATTCGGCCACACGACGTTGCGGTTCTTCTGCGGCGACCTCAGAACGCTGAGATCTCGGACCAGCGGTTCCTTAGAGAGGCTCTCTCGAGAGAGGATTGGTCCTTGCAACGGTGGCCACTACTCTCTCTCTCTCTCTCTCTCTCTCTCTCTCTCTCTCTCTCTCTCTCTCTCTCTCTCTCTCTCTCTCTCTCTCATCAGCAACGTACTACATCCGATCAAGCATATCAAGCTCAAGGACAAGGGCGAGCAAGAACTCAAGCACAAGAACAGGCAAAGTTACAAAACACACACACACACACACAAGCGCGCGCGCACACACACATACACACACACACACACACACACACACACACACACACACACACACACATAATCTCTCTGTCTCTCTTGACGCACCTGTGTAGAGCAACCATAGGTCCCCTCTTCCCTTTTTCTTCATCTGTCGTCAACTCGATCGTTGTCAGATTCACTACATGCAGTACTTGTAGGGTGTGCCAGTTAAAAAGAAAGTCATGTTGTATTTCTATCTACCGAATTTAGAACTAGAATTACGTGTGTGTGTGATTCACCATTGTCTTGGATCACATGTTGGACTCGTTATCGACAGCTATTTCCCTCTCGGAAGAGAGCTCAGAGCTCATAAAAGACTGATCTATGGGTAATGCTGTGACCTTACACGCACACACACACACAACTCCCCGCCCACGAGAGCTGGAGTAACGATTCGGAGCGCAGCGATACTGAAATTATTTCAGCCCTAGGCGGGATTCGACCCCGCACCTCCGTAGTGGCAGCCGGGAACTCTTCCAACCGCGCCATCGAGTCGTCTAAGTGTGTGTGTGTGTATTCACTTGGTCTTTGGATCACGTGTTGGACTCGTGATCGACAGCTATTTCCCTCCTGGAAGAGAGCTCAGAGCTCGTAGGTCCGATCTATGGGTAATGCTATGACCTTGCACACACACACACACACCCAACTCCCCGCCCACGAGAGTCAGAGTAACGACCCGAAGCGCAGCGGTACCGAAATAATTTCGGCCCTTGGCAGGATTCGAACCATGAGCTGCGGGCCACTATTGTGGCAGCTCAGCGCTCTACCAACTACGCCACCGAGGAATGTGTGTGTGTGTGTGTGTGTGTGT
>NC_134814.1:22981129-22986129 GCF_046742065.1 Oratosquilla oratoria
TCTTTTCTATCCAGAATGAAGGAACTGAGGGGTGCAAATAAAGAATGGGTACACACAAGGTCCAATTATCAATGTGCACTAGAATGTGCTTTCGTTCTAGACAGACTACCCTTGCAAGGACTCGAACCGATGACTACTCGTAAGTCTACAGCGAAACGCTTTCTGTTCGCCAGAGGCGCTTCAAGAGGTCCTGACTTGAGGACAACTCAATTAAGTTGAAGTTCTTTGTAGTGTCGTTTGTATGTTTTACGTGTTGAGAAAACTTACGGTGGTATTCTTAAAAAAAAAATTTCCTTATATAAATCTTATATAAATCCTTGGAAGGGAAAGATTTATATAAGGATTTTTTTTTTAAGAATACCAATGTAAGAATCTTAAGGTGGTATTCTTAAAAAAAAAAAAAAAAAAAAAAAATCTTATATAAATCTTTCCTTTCCAAGGATCTATATAAGATTTATACAAGGAAAGATTTTTTTTAAGAATACCACCGATAAGACCTTCAAAGTCTCCATTATGGAAATTGGGGACCAGACTGTGCTAGAAAACAGCAATATCATAAGGTTTTCAATGTTGGTCTTTAAGGAGAGTGTATCAATGTTGTATAATCATGTAAGATGATACTTTATGTTACATAGTCTTCCATAGGTTTAACACGCAGGTTATACTTTATAGTACCAGTTGTATACAAAATTTTGGTTTTTATTTTTGAGTTTCGAGTGCTGATTATGCTCATTGTTACCATTACCTACAATGCAGTAATATTCTTTTTTTTCACATATAGGCTTTACAAGCAGGTTATATTCTATAGTCCCAGTTGTATAAAAATTTTTGGTTTTCATTTTTGAGTTTCGAGTGCTGATTATGCTCATTGTTACCATCACCTACACGGTAGTAATATATTATATATATATATATATATATATATATATATATATATATTATATATATATATATACATACATATACCAAGGCTTTTTCCCCCTTACAAGGGAGGTTGCCAAAAAGGGAAAGGCATAAAAACACTCCCACCCATTTCATCCCTAGATACACTCCACACCCCTCCCACCCTCCCTCTCATCTGAGCACCTCCTGGATATATATAAATATATATATGTATATATATATATATATATATATATATATATATATATATATATATATATATACACATATATATATATATATATATATATATATTAATCATGAAGAACCCACAGTCGGAATAAAAGGAAACTTTAGAAGAAAGTGTAACTTTTATATTCAGGCTAATAGCTATAGCCCTCTTCAGGCTATAGAGGGCTATACTGTAGCTATTAGCCAAAATATAGAATTTACACTTTCTTCTAAAGTTTACTTTTATTCCGGCTGTGGGTTCTTCGTGATTATTATTTACAAATGTGCTACAACATTTTGTCTAAGTGAGATGTATATATATATATATATATATATATATATATATATACGAGTATATATATACATACATATATATATGTATATATGTATACATATATATATATATATATATATATAATATATGTATATATATATTTAAATATATGTATATATATTCACATTGCATCATGCAATAGCAAAGACCTATATCAATCATTGAAGAGATGACTGTGTATTATTTGCTCAAGTAGTTCCGGGCGCTTTCAATATATCAAGCCCTGTGCTGCATTCTATTATTAAGTCAGTCTTATCTTGGGGCGTGATCAGCAACGTGTTGTTCTCGCGCTTAGTTGTGGGTTCGAGTCCCGCCTCCGATTCCCAGCAGTGACTGTCACCTGCCCCAACAGTTTAAGCGCCTCCTGGCTTTCTCATCTCGCATTCGCTTAGTTGTGGGTTCGAATCTCGCACTTCGCTCCGATTCCCAGCACTGACAATTACCTGCCCCAACATTCCAAGCGCATAGGACAAAGGTGACGGCTTCGGCCGCAGTTACTCAGCGCCTTCAGGCGTAGGCTCCTCACTTCCTAATCCCCCACATGGGGGTTCTATGCATTGGTATCCTCCCCCCGCCCCCCATTGCTTCACTCACTCAACTTCTTTTTGTGGTCTAATTACCACGTCGTCATCCTCCTTCCTGTGGCCTTATTACCGCGTCGAGCGAATAGACCCTTGATGGGTCTAATGAGGCGTGGAGCTCACTGCAAGAGCGGAGACAGCCCCAGAAGCTGGCCTGGCTTCTGGGCGTGTTTCTCATATGCATAGAGGTTCCAATTCTTTGCTCCATGGTGTCTCCTGTCACTTTTTCTTCTCGTTTCTTCCTGCTTTATCTGATCCTACTTTCCTTTAACCTTATGTCACGTTCGTCACTCTTCCTTTATAACATATTCTGTCATTCTGTCTTTTTATTTCTTCTGTTTCGTTATTTGTCCCCGTTTTCTTTTCCTCGTGTTTTTCTTCTTAGTATGTGTTGTACTATATCTTCTTCCACTTTCTCTTCTCTTTTCCTGTTTCGCTATTCGTCCCTGCTTTCCTTCCCCCCATGCTTTTCATCCTTTTAGTTTCTGATGTACTTTCAGGGCCTAAGGAAATAATTATACTCTTCTCGTCTATAGCTTCGATGAAACGATGCTAGTGTAGTAGCCTAGCCACTAGTGCTAGTGACTAGTAAACTATCCCTCTACTTGTCCAGTGTCAAGTGACAGTAAACTAGCCTCCAAACTATCCTAGTGTTAATATTTAGTTGCCGGGTAAGTTAACTTGTAACTAGCACTAGCAGTTACTAAATTAGCCTTGTGTCAATGAAGCTTATCTAAGAACCTAAGTTCCCTCTTGCTCTATACACGGAATTACTTAGTGTCAGATGTAATCTGTTTCTATATCTAAGATAGATAACGTTGTTATGAACCATAATTTACCAGTGCTTCTATCTTCTAAATCCCAAGATAACATACAGTCACAAGCAAAAATTTTGATCCACCTCAGAGTTTTTCATGATACAAAATTAAAATCTTTTGTCTTACTTTTTTTTTTATCTAATTCAAGAAAATTAACTAACTGGAAGTTAGATACTAGGTAAGAAAACATATCACGTAGTCGACAAAAAATACACACATATACATACACACACACACACACACACACACACACACACACACACACACACACACACACACACACACACACACACACACACACACACACACATATATATATATATATATATATATATATATATATATATATATATATATATATATATATATATATTGACGTTGTTAGAACTGTCTCGTGAGTCAAAACATTTGCCCGTGACTGTACATTTAAATCTCCACTAACTCACTATACATAATGTAATTCCTAACGCGCTGTCTGACCTCTCTACCTTTTGCATTCTTTCTTTCTTTCTTTCCTTTGTTCTCCCACATTCAAACTCTCATTATTCACACTTCTTCCCCTTTCACACTTGCTCATCGGCGATAAAAAGATGACCTGAGCAAAGGCAATTGCTCCTTCTCCTTCTTAACCTTGATTAGGTTCCAATGTCCTTCCTCAGTTCTCTCGGATCTTCCTATTCATTCTGACAGATGCGTATCACCATTTTTACAAAGGATTACAAAGGCTGAGTATGCCGACAGGAGACCTTTTGGTCCATAACTAGGTCGGATGCGAAAAAATACTGTATATATAATAATGATAAACAGAATAAATAAATAAACAAAATTGTAATAATACAAATAATAAATAAAAGTAATAAATGCATAGGTATACTTAAATGATAAAAAATAGATAAATAATAAATAATAATCAATCGATGAAGACTTAACAAGCGAGACATTGAAGTAATGAAAGCTCCGTCCTTACATAGTGTTTATCTTGATACACAAATTTAACAAAACTCAAAATACATACAACTTATCTCGATGAAATTATAAAACTTCACACTCAAGCTAAGTTGGTGTATATGTATATATATATATATGGTGGTTATTTCGATAAACAACTTTAACAACTTATCTCGATAAAATATTAAGATTTCACGCTCAAGCTAAGTTGGTATATATGTATATCATGTATGTATATATATGTATGTATATATATTATGTATGTATGTATATATACTTAGGATTACTTCAACTTTATTGAATTTTTCACCTTTAAACTAAACCGGCACATATTCATTTTATATGATATATTCAACCGTTGTTATTCTTTTTAAATTTTTGTTATTCATTTATTTATTTATCTATTTATTTATTTATCTATTTATTTTTACTTTAGAACGTGTTAATCTATTGCTCGTATACTTAAAAGCAAAAACTTCACCAAATCTCCTTGGGCTCTGCATAGGGTATGACTGCACCATTTAATATATTCAGCAATTTTTGTGGGCGACTTAAATGACACCCCTGCGGACCAGAGTCACAAACCATTCTTTTATCATAGAAGACAAATCTCGAGTCAAAGGAGACTACGTATCTTCAGTTTCTGCCATCCCTCTTATCTGCTATCTCTATAAGCCTCTTTCTTATCACCTTTTCGCTGTTATATTGTCTCCAAGGATAGAGGAACTGTTTAATTTTCGACAAAAATGCATTATATTTTGCTGAACTTAACCTTTTACTCCGTCAAAATAATTTTAAATTTATGGCTTGCTCGGCACGATTATCGTTCAACGATGATCGTTCATGGCTCAACGATAATCGTCCAACGATTAATTATCTAGAGCACTAATAATTTGTTTTTGAATGGGGTTGTTTTGCTTCGAGCTGCAAAGCACGAGGCTGACAATTATAAGCGAACCTACAACCAACGCGTTTATACAAATATTATACCATTAGCTCTGGTAAGCTAATAACCAATCACAACGAGCAATGCGTGCAGCAGAGCCCAATCAGACGCCTGACTCGGAGACGAGTTTTCAATTTCTTACTACGACGATTCACTGTCACCCTTCGTTATGGGAAACGACTTTGACTCGTTTCACACGGACCGACTTTTCGCCGTGCGATTTCCACGACACGACGTCGTGCTCACAAATATCCATGGTG
>NC_134814.1:22993629-23006129 GCF_046742065.1 Oratosquilla oratoria
ATAAAATAACCTGAATGGAAGCAGAACAGGACCGAAGGGTATGGAGAGGATTACTGTTGGCGGACCAGAATCTACACGAGGTTCAAGATCCAACGAAGTGAGTGAGTGAGTATACATATATATACACACACACACACACACACATACATATATATATATATATATCATATATATATCTATATATATACATACAGTATATTTATATATATATATATATATTATATATTACACACACACACACACACACACACACACACACACACACACACACACACACACACACACACACATATATATATATAGATATATATATGTAAATATACATAAATATATATATATATATATATAATATGTATGTATATTATATATGTATATATATATATATATATATATATATATATATATATATATATATATATATATATATATAATATATTGTGCCATAATGATAACGATTATGATGATGCTGATAATGATGCTGATAATAATAAGAATATTATAATAATAATAATAACAATATTGTTAGAAATAATAATAACGATGAAAATGATAAAGAATAAAATGATAATGATAATAATAACAACGATAATAAAAATAATAATAATAATAATAATAATAATAATAATAATAATAATAATAATAATAATAATAATAATAATAATAAAAATAATAATAATGATAATGATAATGTAGATAGGTGGTAAAGGGAACACGGGCTGAGGGAAAGACTTTTATTCCTGACTAGTTTCGCCTGAGTGGCTTCTTCAGAGGAAGAAGTCACTCAGGTGGAACTAGTTAGGAATAAAAGTATTTCCCTCAGCCCGTGTTCCCTATACCGCCTATTCACATTCGTCACAATGTTCACACAACAACAACAACAATAATAATAATAATAACAATGATAATTGAATAATAATAATAATAATAATGGAAAATAATAATAACAACAACGATAAAAGTAATAATAATAATGTTTATAACAATAACAACAACAGTGATGATAATGACATCAATAATAAAATAAAAAATAGACCACAAAACTAATGATAAATAAAAGTGCTCTGCAAGACGGCAAGACACATCACGAAACCTCCTGTGTTACGCGACAATTGCAACACTTCATGGGTGTGTAAAGCGTATTATCACATTCCTTGCCCAACGATGCCAAGTCATCGCGGGTCGCCCGGTCCCTCCATGATCACTTGATTTTGCAGAGGGCCCAAATTCTGTCCCTTAAGTGAATTAAATCAGTCGTTAGGACCAGAGACAACGCGTCACCCTTTCTTTCTCTCTCTCTCTCACATACGCACGTACAACCTCGTAGCACAGTGGTTACAGTTCTCGCCTGCCACTACTGAGGTCCGGGTACGAATCCCGCCCAGGGCTGAAATAACTTCAGTATCGCAGCGCTGCGTGTTGTTACTCCAACTCTTGTGGGCGGGGAGTTGGGGGTATGTGTCACAGTATTACCCATAAATCGGTCATAAGAGTTCTGAGCTCTCATCCAGGAGGTTAATACCTGTCGATCACGAGTCCAACACGTGATCCAAGACCATATTGAATCACACACACCCGGAAACCCTTGACCGGAAGTGACCTCGACTCGACGCTCCTGACCTTGACGTAGTAAATTCAAGGTCATTTTTTTATTCATGGTAGTGAGGAGCTTACACCACGAGGCGCTGAGTAATTGCGGCCGAAGCCCCCAACTTTGCTCTATTGTACTTTAGGGACTGTTGGAGGAGGTAACAGTCACTGCTGGGAATCAGAGAGGAGCGCGGGATTCGAACCCACAACTGAGTGAATGTGAGACAAGTACGCTTTCGATTACTTTATCATCGCATGGAGATGATGAGGAGCCTACACCAGGAGGCGCTGAGTAGCTGCGGCCGAAGCCGTTACTTCAACCTCATGCACTTTAGGGACTGTTGAAGGAGGGATCCACCCATTTAGTTTTCGGACATTTAGTCTTCTGGACAATTAGTCCTCCATTAATTAGTCTTCTGCACAATTAGTCCTCCATTAATCAGTCTTCTGATAATTAGTCTTCCTTTGAAAAATAACAGCGGACATTTAGTCTTCTGGACAATTAGTCCTCATCTTCGAGTTAAAATGTCCAGAAGACTAATTGTCAGAAGACTAAATGTCCTACATCCGGTAACAGTCCCGACTGGGTATCGGAAAGGAGCGCGGGATTCGAACCCACAATTTCGCCACCAACGCACATATTCTCAACTCCCTGATGCACGGTGCACCTCGCCACATATATCTTTCTTTTGGAGTTGACTTAAACTTGTCAGCAGTTTCTATTCTACTTTATCTCGTTCCCTCTGTTACAGGTGACTCCGCACGGCCGTTGAATTAATTTACCTCTCCGACAGAAGCTTTGGAAGTGTGCATACACGTTTTTGCGTGTGTATAACTCTGTGTGAACAAATGTGGACACTGCGACCAGCTATTTGCCTCGGTGGCAGTACCCTGACGTTTGTTCTTCTTCTTCTTCTCCTCCTCCTCCTTCTTTATATTCCTCCCACACCCTTCCCGGTCATCGTACGGTCTTTCTTGCACTCCTTTCCTCTCCATCCTTGTCTTTTTTCTCTTATTTTCCTTCTTTGTCCCTTTTCTCCTTATTCTGGTTTTTGTTAAGAGTGCAATTACCCATGTCCGTGGATGATGATGATGATGGTGGCGGTGATGATGATGGTGATGATGATGATGACGGCGACAATGATGAAGATGACGATGATGATGATGGTGATGATGATGATGGTAATGAAGATGAAGATGATGATGATGACAACTACGACGATGAAGGTGTTCTTATGACCTTGATATATCAATAAATCACTTTATCTAAAACACCTTCTGTATAAAAAAGTCCCCACATTTTTCTTTCACGAACTGTACAACAGTCCCCTACGAAGCAACTCTTGGTGATTACAGATTTCTGTTACGATGTAGCAAAGACTGAGAACTTGTAGCCTACAGTCATCCCTTGTCTTTGACTAATATATAATATGCCTTTCTTGCCTAGATATTACGTTCACCGGCAAGTCATCTCGTCTATGTATAAAGTTGTTGTAATTTTTTGTTTATAAAGAAATAAGAATTAAGAAACAAGAGTTTTCTTAGCCTCTTCTTAATAGTACTTACTATTGGAAAGTGCTCTTTAGTAGCAACAATGGCACTCCAGCGCCATCTACTACAACCTCTTCGGCCAAGTTACTCATTGTCCACATCGTCATCAGACACACTACATAATCATAACCATATAGGAACCTACGCTAGGAGGCGTGTAGCAAAAAGTTATGGCTGCATTGTATAAAATATGAATATCGCATCAACACTGCTGAAAAACAAGTCAAAAGGCGAAATCCTAACACCATCACGTCGATTAATAGGATCATAAATTTGGTGAATTGAGTTCAACAGTGAGGTTTCTAGCTGGTTATGATAAACCTACATTAGCAACTCCTAGATCACTACTTAAACGTTGAAATCCCCCAAAATGTAAATCGGCGATCCAAAGATAAACTACGGAGTAGTGATCCAACGTTAGAAATTTACACACATATACACACACACACACACAAACACACACACACACACACACATACACACACACACACACACACACACACACACACACACACACACACACACACACATATATATATATATATATACATATATATATATATATATATATATATATACTGTATATATGCAATAAAAACACTAGGAGCGTGTGTTCACAAATGCGTAAATAACCACTAGGAAAAAGTAAACTAACGAAGCAGAGCGCTTTCGTGTAATTACATCTTCAGTGCAGATACAAAGAAGGAATTATATATAATTCCTTCTTTGTATCTGCACTGAAGATGTAATTACACGAAAGCGCTCTGCTTCGTTAGTTTACTTTTTCCTAGTGGTTATTTACGCATATATATATATATATATATATATATATATGTATATGTATATATGTCATTGGTGTCATTCCGATTCAGTTTGATTTCGCGATCTCCCCCTATCAGGAGGCTAAGACTGTGCCCCTTACAGAGGACTTTATAGCGTGAGATTTAATGAACCATGCCTTTGGTCCAACTTGGAAGAATTAGAACTGCCGTCACCTCGACCTCCGCCGCAAGTAGCGACGCTCTAACCCGCTCGGAGCGATGTTTATTACACTGCGGCTGTGAATTCTCGCCTTAAGGCGTTATCACACTGGTCTATTTTTCCTCCGACTGTTGGAGCAGATTTTTAGCCCGCAGATTTCGGGAAGGAATCTGATATGCTGGAGGGAAATAAATTTCCTACAGATTAACAAATGACGTTCTTTGTAAATAGTTGAGCAAACAACATAGTTTGTCACAGTGATTTTACGGCGGAAAAAGTGCTGAAGGTGGGTGGTGCTGCTGATTAATTGGAGGCTGGAGGTAAAATAGACCAGTGTGATGACGCCTTTACAGAATTTTTGCAATTTTAAATAGCCTTATTCATTTCAGGAAATCTTCTCAAAATCAAGGAAATTTTTTATGAATCAAGACTGTCTTCATGAATAAAGACTAAATTGAATAGAATTACTCATCCACAGAGCTGGGCGCGTTCCTCTGTGCGTTCCGCTTTAGTTTGGCCGCGGTTAGCGCTCCCAAACTATTAAAGCAATATAGGTGGCGGTAAAGTATGTGGCCTACTAAGAAAATTATCTTTGGTGTATAGTATGTGGCCTACCGGACTTTTATTTCGGTATGAACCTGTCTCTTAAGCTTTGATAGTGTGGGAGCGCTAACCGCGGCCGAACTAAAGCGGAACACACCGAGGAACGCGCCCAGCTCTGCTCATCTAGAAGAATATGTATGAATTATACACTGCCAAGGGAAACGACCACTATAGCCCAGTGATGCTAATCAGATATTATTTTTGTGACTAAAGTTACTTAAGTCAGAGAGGTCTGGATCGATTGTGGTCTCTTTTCTTCCCAGCGTGGTCTTCCACTAAAAAAAAAAAAAAAAAAAAAAAAAAAAAAATATATATATATATATATATATATATATATATAATAATAATAATAATAATAATAATAATAAATAATAATAATAATAATAATATCAATAATAATAATAATAATACTGTCACTCGCCTTTGGTAGTTCTCCATCTCAGTTCATGAGGTTCTCGATATTTACCTGCAAGAAAAAGAATAAAACATCGGTTAGTATGGAGATGTTTCAGCAGAGGAGGATGAATTTGGTACATTTGGTCTCTGAACATTTAGTCTTTGGATATTTGGCCCCCAGACATTTGGTCCAGAACCAGATATTACCAATGTTAATCTTTTATACTTCAATACTCACCCAGTTGATAAAGGATAAACAAACTTGAGACCCATAATCCATTATGAAAATTCAAAGAGACCAAATGTTCATTTGAAAAAGATGTCTGGAAACCAAATGTCTGTATAGCGAGGAGGAGCACATGGTATTAATAATCTTTTTGTAAAATCCTGACCCGTCTGAACCCGTGTTCCACTTTATATATATTATTCTAACACCAAACGTTTCTATTCATCTCGAACCACGTTTGGTTTAAGACAAAACAAAATGTCACTTATTTTGGTACAAGTTTCTTCTTTATTTTGATATGATCGATGCAAATATTACAGGTATTATCATCTTGTACCTATATTGATGTTCATAAATCATTAAGATTACACTGTTAATACTATGTTGTCATAATCAGAACAATCACCTTTGTTATAATCATATGTTTACTAGTATTGCTATCATCATAACCAGTACTTCTAGTATAATTTATGTATTTATTTACATTGTCATAATCACCAATTACATGACCTCTGTTAATCATCAGAGCCTGGGGATGAGTCCTTGTGGATGTTTTGATGTTTTGGGTTTATCTGATTGCTAAAGTTTTAGTTCAACTTAAGAGGAACGTATGAATAGTTTATCAGTTCCCATGACAACCTGGGTATCGTCCCCTCAACTCTCTCAGCCTCCTCAGGGTCTGTCCTGAGCTTCAGCGAGTGTTTGCCTCGGCCGCATGAGTGTTGCCGCCCCGGGTCCTGCCCCAGGACAAAGCCCTGCAGGAGAACCTTTGGTCATGCAGAAGCAGACTCCAAAGACCACAGACCCGGATTCCGTCTTTCGCTCCTTCTTTTGTTCGGGGAACCACTCAAACGCAATTGAAGAAGAAGAAGAAGAAGAAGAAGAAGGAGGAGAAGGAGGAGAAGGAGGAGGAGGAGGAGAAGAAGAAGAAGAAGAAGAAGAAGAAGAAGAAGAAGAAGAAGAAGAAGAAGGAGAAGGGGGAGAAGAAGAAGAAAAAAAGGAGAATAATAATAATAATAATAATAAGTCTCACTAGCAAAGATCAACTTTGGAGTAACTATGATGAAGTTGCCCACACCCCGTCAGTGGTGTGACGCAATTTATAGATTTTATTCTGCCCAACATCAGAGCGTGTTGCTGGCTAGTGGTCCAGACTCGGTGTTGTCTCAGATGACTCTTCTTATTTGGGCGTTTTTCGGAAAAACTTGTGATAAAAATAAAATATCATGGTTAACTTAGGTTAGGTTAAGTAGGGTTAGGTTAGGTTAGGATAGGTTAGGTTAGGTAAGCGTCTATATGAGAAGTGTCCATCTGAGAAGCGTCGAAATGGAACCAAACCGTGTGTATGTGTGCGTGTGTGTGTGTGTGTGTGTGTGTGTGTGTGTGTGTGTGTGTGTGTGTGTGTGTGTACGTGTGATTTTGTGTGTGTGTGTGTGTGTGTACGTGTGATTTTGTGTGTGTGTGTGTGTGTGTGTGTGTGTACGTGATTTTGTGTGTGTGTGTGTACGTGATTTTGTGTATGTGTATGTGTATGTGTTTGTGTGCGTGCATGTGCGTATATGCGTTAATTATACATAAGTATAGGTCATCATAATCTATTAGACAGGGGGTATTCCTATTCGTCCACGCAACTTTGTTTCCCACGCAATGGGGCGTTGAGTCTCACCCCAGGCGAGGACTTAAAGAAACCTTGTCACATCATCACACACGCAAGTACGGACGTGTATGTATTGCTGTGGACACACACACACACACACACACACACACACACACACAAACACACACACACACACACACACACACACACACACACACACACACACACACACACACACACACAAATATATATATATATATATATATATATATATATATATATACATTCATGAAGAGAATCGCCAATGACGGCGTATGTCAATCAAATAATTCCGACAGTCACAGCTCCTTTAGGTCAGTCGGTAGAGCTTTGGCCTAGCGTCACGCAAGGCCCCGGTTCGAGTCCCGGGGGGACTGTCGGAATTATTTGATATACATACATATATTGAAATGACAGCAAATTTTAGTAATCAACTTCTTCCATGAACACTCTAGCTTCCGAAAAATATTTTTTTGTTGGGAGAAGGAAAGAAACTAAATTTCCAAGACTCATGGAAAATAGTGATTGTTGTAGACACAAAATACAAGTAAGCAAAGTACAAATATATATATATATATATATATATATATATATATATATATATATATATATATATATATATATATACACACACGTACATACAAAATCAACTAAGACGTTTTGCAAATCTGCATCATCAGTCGGGATAGTCTAGAAACGCGATGTCAGTGTTTTCATAAACGTGGAAGAGGAACACAGAGCGAGGTCACAAAAAGGCATCAAAGAGTGAATACATATTGAGGTCACAGGCTGAGGTCAATGTGTTGTGAGGTCACCAGGAAGAAGTCTGAAGGAGAGGTGAGCACTCGGAGGGGTCTTTCGACTGGAGTAGGTCACAGACAGGTCTCTCGGGCAGGTCAAGTCCGACTTCCTTTCAGTCAATCCGATGGATAAATGTCTTTGTTTTCTTCCCACGAAATTTTGCAACTTGGATCTTCCACTTGACTTCTCGGAACAGATTTCCTGCTCAGGAGGAAGCAAAATAATTTACTTGTTTGCTGATGGATATCTGCAGCTTCTTTATGAACATAGCTTCTACGATAGACGGACGTTGCTGGTCTGTGTCCCTTGTAATGACCTCAGCTTCCTAATATGATCTTCCTATCGAGATGATGTATGTACTGCATGAAGAGGCGTTGTCTAGGTCTTCTGTGTTGGAAATGTGAGGAGATTCCTCTTGATAGGTGGAGAGAGGGAGTGTAGGACAAAAGCCACCCCCCCCCAACCTAGCCTAACCTAACCTAACCTAACTTACAAAACCTAACCTAATCTGACCAAAGTTAACCTAACTTGATATGACCTGACCTAATTTAACGTAGCCTAACCTAACTTAACATATGGAGGGGGTTGTCCTAAGGAATATTGTTTGAAACCCAAAAAGGGCGCACAGTCTTCTGGGCGTAGGCATTTGTATACTACATTGGATTAACGAACTCCTTGTGGCTTTGGTATAGGATTGTTCTTGAAATATAAGGAAGAGGGTATCCTACTCCTGTAATAGATTGTGAAGGACAATTTCTCTCCAATTTTTGGGTGGAACCTTACGACGGATGTATTTATCTCCTCGTCTTCATTGCATTCAGTAGACACATCACAATTCGTTACAGGATTAGGAAAATACGCCTACGAAGTACAGTAAAGTTGTAGCACAGAAATCATCATTAACATCAATTAGGAGCATACACCAGGAAGCGCGTTGCTTCACTCACATGCTGGCGTCAGTCCTCACGGTCTCTTCGGGCAAGCTCCCATGCAGTCACCCTTCCTACTCCAAACAACTCTCTACAGCCGTGAATTCTATGGACGTCCCCTTCTTCGTTTCCTCCATCGAGGGTTGTCTTTTGTGGAGATAACGCTGAGTAGGATCAGCAGCATCAGGGGAACGTGCCACATGATGCCCATATAGCCGGAGTTGACGTTCACGAATTATGGTGAAGATAAATGGCCTAGACTGAATCTCACAGTACTGTGCACAGTAATCGCTATGCCAACTGACACTAATCCATCATCTTTAGGTCCATAATAAGGACAAGACACACCACATCACATAAGCCTTGATTAGCCAAATACCAAAACTCAGAACTCTATCACGTGTTATCGCCTCCGTGGGAATATTTTTCCCATTCACTGACTACGCGGTCATTGAAGTTGGCTCAATCTTCTTTACGAATACACCCACGTCTGGATAATGTGGGACTTGGTGTCTTCAGTCGGGACTCACGTGGTCCCTCCGGAGCCAATTTGAGTTTCTTGGGACGGCGTAGAAGGAGGCGAGGTGTGTTAGCTGGCTACATATTTCTGTATTCACTTAAAATAGTCGTCACTAGGCCAGTTACTGAGCGTTAAATCCACAAGTCATATACCTCACATTACATTGTTTGCATAACGGTTGAAGTTCGTATTTTCTTTTATTTTTTTTTCGTAACATGTGTGAACATCAGAACACACGTTTCTTCTCAAATAACGGTGATGAGGTGTAGCCTTAAAGGTACATTACGAGTCAGAAAGGGACCGTTGAAAAAAAAAAAATATGTGGATGAAACAGACTTCCCACGGTCTGAACCGAAGGGGGCAAGAGTCACGAGAAGTGTGGCATGACTCGGTGGCGCAATGGTACAGTTCCCGGCCGCCACTACGGAGGTCCGGATTTGAGTCCCTCCCAGGGCTGAAATAATTTCAGTACCGATACGCTGCGAGTCGTTACTCCAACTCTCGTGGGCGGAGAGTTGGGGTGTGTTTGTGCGTGCGTGTAAGGTCACAGCATTACCCATAGATCGGTCATATATGAGCTCTGAGCTCTCTTCCGGGAGGGAAATAGCTGTCGATCACGAGTCCAACACGTGATCCAAGACCATGGTGAATCAGAAGGAACACCGGGAACGTACACTTGGTTTACACAGACACAAATGAACAAGTTCAAGACCTGCAGGGCATATCAAAGTCAAAACTAAATCTAACTTGGTTTAAAATGGGCAACTGGCGATAGAAAAGTCAGACTAGAGATTATGTGATGAAGGAACCTTAATCAGATGCACAAAGTTTCAATTGTTGAAGATATCTAAAGTACATAGACAGACGCAGAATATAGTCTTAGTCATTTACACATCTCTGAATTGGATTAAGAAGGGGCATCCATCAACAAATTAACATTCTTCTTCATCCGTGTAGACAGTATGTGAGAAAGTAACAACTTTTTTCGAGTACTCAGACGTACAATACAACCTCTAGAGCAGCGTTTCTCAACCAGGGTTCCCCGGAATCCTAAGGTTCCGCAAAAGGTCCCTAAGGGTTTCGCGAGAATAAGTGAGATATGGTAATACACTTTTGATTTTTTATCTAATTTCATATAGGTAATATAATTAAACACGCACGGTATATTTTCAGTTATTGTAATAATGTAATATAGACATCATCCTATCTAACCTATTATTACAATGAAAATAAAATGAGAAAGATATGGTATATGTGTGTTTTTTTGCGCAGGGATTGCTTGAGACATGCAATTTATTTTAAAGGTTACGCAAGTGTAAAAAAGGTTGAGAGACGCTGCTTTAGGCTATTTATACATCTCAGAATGAATAAGGAAGAGACACTAAGACAAGGCATACCACGAAGTGCCACCTAAGTCTTTCTGATATAGTTTAACGTCACAAACCCACCCCCTATCGGGGGATGCCCTGTCTTTATGTTCCTTTATTCGTTCATTCTATGATAAATAAACAGTTTGAAAAATCTTCAAAAAGCGAAACGTTGTACATTTGTAAAAGGTTCCATCTAAATATAACTTTACGAACCTAATCTAGCAAGCGTTCAACGACTTCAATGAAGTATCGCGTCCTAACCATCGCGGGTTCGAGTCCCGCCCGCACTTCTCATCAATTAACAACAGTGACTGTTACCTCCTGCACCCCGATGAGCAAAAGAGGATTAGGCCAATGTGACGACTTGAATCACAGCTAAGTGTCCTCTGGTGTATTTTCTTCTTCAGCGACAAACTCAGCTGTGCAGTGTGACACTTTTTCTTTTATTCTGTCTGTCGTTTGACTATTTTATTCATCTCTTTGACACCTACTCATAGTTAAAGCATTAATAAAATAATCCCAGAATATAACACAAAAACTCTCTCATCAAATGCCCTACATACTTTGAATGGGTTTCGATATTGTATGTTTGTACATATGTTAGCAATGTGTATATATATATATATATATATATATATATATATATATATATATATATATATATACGTACAAAAAGTAACCGAAGAAAGTAATCATACCTGTACATAACAAGAAATAGGGTATTAACCGATTTTATTAGAACAATGGAAGAAAAAATAGAATAAAAATAATAATTTTTGAGAAAAAAGACTCAAAGTCGTAATGCCTGATGAGAATTTTTATCAAGACAGGAAAATCTCTGGCCACTTAAGAATGATTATAAATCCGAGAAGACTTGTTCCGTATCATTATATTCAAAAGCCATCGTGGATTCGTCTCCTCTTGCTTGGCTGTCGGTCTTTGGTAACCTGATGCCGCCGATGACCGACAGCAGGTGCATGACAAAATGACAAGGGAGAGACAACAACAAGAGGACATCTACCCGCACCCACTACATTCCTGTCTCTCCTCTCTCTATCCAATATATATATATATATATATATGTGTATATATATATATATATATATATATATATATATATATATATATATATATATATATATATGTTGAAACATTCTGACAGGTTGACGTAAGCGGAGTAGGAAACAGGAGTCTTAGTCTTGAGTTTATACCTGACTAGGTTCGCAGGTATGCATACCTGCGAAACTAGTCAGGAATAAACTTAACACTAAGACTTCTGTGTTTCCTACTCCACTTACGTCATGTATATATATATATATATGTGTATATATATACACACACATATATATATATATAAATATATAAATGCACTTCCCTCTGCTCGACCTATCTCTTACCACCGGCTCCAAATTCTTAGAAAGGCACCTCTTTGTGCGCTGGGGGAGCAATCGGAGGCGTCCTTGCTGTTCTTGCATTGGCTTTGCTAAGGGTTCGAATCCCGTACTCCTCTCTGATTCCTATTAGTGACTGTTACCTCCGCTAATAATCCCTAAAACACACGATAGGGCAAAACTGATCCTTTTCGGTAACAAATATTCAGCGCCTCCTGGCGAGGACTCCTCGCTACTTCCTTGTGGACGCGAAGAAAGATTATCGCAAGTGGCCGATAGCGGGAATGGAAAGAGAGAGAGAGAGAGAGAGAGAGAGAGAGAGAGAGAGAGAGAGAGAGAGAGAGAGAGAGAGAGAGAGAGAGAGAGAGAGAGAGAGAGAGAGAGAGAGAGAGAGAGAGAGAGAGAGAGAGAGAGAGAGAGAGAGAGAGAGAGAAGGGGGGCAAAGGATCCTGTACCGTAGGATACCATCTCGGGCACAGGAAAGACTGGGTTCCTGATTGCCAAAGTCC